>NC_058415.1:62540580-62640835 GCF_002201575.2 Neomonachus schauinslandi
TTTGAGAGAGAGAGAATGAGAGACAGAGAGCATGAGAGGGAGGAGGGAGAAGCAGACTCCCTACCGAGCAGGGAGCCCGATGCGGGACTCGATCCCGGGACTCCAGGATCATGACCTGAGCCGAAGGCAGTCACTCAACCAACTGAGCCACTCAGGAGCCCTCCATCCTTCCTTCTTAAAAATGACTACAGGGCTCCTGGGTGGCTCAGATGGTTAAGCGTCTGCCTTCGGCTCAGGTCATGATCCCAGGGTCCTGGGATCGAGTCCCACATCGGGCTCCCTGCTCCTTGGGAGCCTGCTTCTCCCTCTGCCTCTCTCTCTCTCTCTCTCTGTCTCTCATGAATAAATAAATAAAATCTTTAAAAAAAAAAAAAAAAAATGACTACAAAGAGGATTAAAGGCACCTACTCTGTAGATAGAGCTTTCATTTAGCAATTACCTGGATACCAGAATTTAGTTGACCTAGGAAAATAAACACTTCCATACTGTAAGAAACTCATTTCTGTAGTATTTCACTTGTGCACCAACAATGGACAAAAATACACAGAACTGTAAGAGTGACTTCCAAGAATTTCAAAGAAGAGGCGGTGTGTAGTCTTTCCTTTATCTCCACACGATGAGCTCCTCAAGAACAACCATGCTCTCATTGTTTTTTAATATCCCCTGTAGTTAACATAGGCACATAGTGCCTGTGTTACATACCCTGGATACTGGCTCATTCCCATTTTTAATGGGAAAGCAACGTCTGCAAATTTCCCATTTTATTTTGTCATGTTCCCTTTCCCTAATACGTTTTTTATTTGTAGTTTTACTTAGATATAGGTTTGGTTTAGGCCATAATTATATTACTATAAAATATAAGAAGTTCACTGTCTAATGGAGAAGCTGAAATAAATCAGGATAATACAATAATGGTAACTAACATTTTTTTCTAATCTGATAAAATATTAAGCAGGCCTACTTTCCTGAGGGAAATAATCGCCTTTGGGTTATTGCCAACAAACCGTTTGCTTCTATAGTTGCTTAATTATCAAAGAAAAATCTGACCTCACACTTCAAGGAAAAAGCATGTCATTGGATTCCTAAAGGGAACTCCTGACACTGAACTTAATCTTCAGGAAAAATTGAACTAGATTTTATTTTTCTATGTGGAGGTTCCTTGGGCAAAACAGTTAAGTTCTGGGCATATGAAATAAGAGTTTTGTTATGTATCATCTTCCCTCTCGGTATAATGGTAACAGACAGGATATAAATCAATAATGCATCAACATGCAATTTTTAGAGGTGTTTAACAAAGCAGGAACATAGAAATATATTTGTAGTAGAAGTTACAAGGTAGAAAAGTCAAATTCTCAGGCTAAAAGTTATATAAAAAGCAAATACAAAATTTTCATAAATAGTTGTGAAGCATTCTAAATCTCAAATGAAAAGCTGCATTAAACCTTAAGTTTTGAACATTATAAATACTGTGTTGGTGAAGGCTGCAAGAATACCAAATGATTATTTTCTTTGTAGTGTGGTCAATCTCCTGGCCACAGAGGAAGACTTGACCAGTTAATGGAACCCACTGACTTCTTCACTGATCTACCTACTTCTAATTCTTACCTTCTCCTTCTGTATTTGAAGCCAATAGTATTTAATCTTTTACCCATATTCCACAGGACATACACTACTTCAGTTTATGTGATCAAGAAACTATACTGTATCATTCTTGCAACTTTTCTGAAGTTCTTTAGCTTTAAAAATTTTAAAAGGAACATAATTTATTATTTAGAGTCTATTCAGAATTTCATTATAAAGATCTTTACGAGCAGAAACTCAAGCCTATACAAGAGCTTTAGATCCTCTTCAAGGCTAACTGAAAAAGAAAGAGTTCCCACTGAAAAACAAGAATCCTACCTGTCCTGGGGCTATATCAGTTGGGTCAGGACCATGATGGAATTCTCTGTGCAATTTTCCAGAATGTAAGTCAAATACGAACTGCTTGAGTTTTCCAGGAATTCTAAAACAAAGTAAGATAAAAATTTAGCTTAAACTGTTAAAATGAACTTACCTCTATTTTACCAACTTCACACATTAAAAAAAATTTTTTTTTAAATTTTACCTACAATCTTAACCATAACTATCACCGGCCAGGTATATGCCGAAATTTTTATACAGTTATAATCATGAAATGTAGATGCTCAGTTTTGAGTTCTAATTCTTGCACTTGTTTCATAGAAATGTTTCTATGCTCATTTTAACAGATGCATTAGTCTATCAAGATGTTGTCTTAAAACTTAAACCATCCCTTATTGTTGGGCATTTATATATTTTCCTTAATACATGTAACTAAAAAAAACTCATGTTCTGCAAAATCACACTAAAATTAACAGGATTCAAGGGAAAAATAGCATTAGGGGCTAACCACTTAAAACTATGTAGCTTTGTAACCAGAGTACTACGAAGAGCCTGAACAAAAAATAGCGCTGTTCAGCCTCTTGCACTGTGTGGGCCAGGTGATCCTCTGTAGCCTTAACCTAGAGCCTGTAAGTCCTTTTTTGAGATACAAACTGAGGTCCTTGAGGGCATTCACTGCCAGTAGAACCAATTTTATCAAAATAATTTAAACCAGGGTGTAGCTTTTTCATGTTTTGTTTTTTTTTTTTTCCCTGTAAGCGTAAGGTAAAATCTCACAACTTCAGCCACATGGGCAGCTCGCTGGATTAAGCTCCACTTAATACTGTGTAAAGCAAAGCACTTCTCAAGGCCATGAAACTGACCCTCCCCCACTTTTTGGGTTGGGGGAGGTCTTCATACACCACACACCACTAAAGCATTCTCTTTTAAAAAATATTTTAGAGAGTGCACGTGCATGTGAGTAGAGGGTGGGGCAGAGGGAAAGAATCAGCGCAGAGCCCAGACGTGTGGCTTGATCTCAGAACCCCGAGATCATGATCCCAGCCGAAATTAAGAGTTGGTCGCTTAACCTACTGAGCCATCCAGGTGCCCCGAAAGCATTCTCCTTAATGGTGAAAAAACTTTTCTTTGATGGCTTCAAAACATTCTAAGGGAAAGAATATGAACCAACACAACTCACTTATATTAACATCATTTCCCTAATTACCACTCACTCTATGAGCAAATTTGCACTAGAGACATGCACCTTAGCAAAACAGATTACAAGGCTAAGCAGATTCACGTATCAGCCTTTTTTATCTCCTTGAGTTGTATCCAATAAAGTAGGAATATAGATTTCCACAACTTACAAGGGGGATACAGCCCAATAAACCTACCCTACATTGAAAAATCCTAAGTGGAGAATACATTTAATACACCCAGCCTACCTTAAATGTGTTCAGAACACTTAAAACACCCTACTTGAGCAAAATCATCTAACACAGAGCCTATTTTATAACAAAGTACTTGATATGTAACAAATTCTGTACTGCAAGTGAGAAACAATGGTTGCCTGGGTACAGTAAGTGTGTCAGTTGTTGATGCCTGTGATCACCAGGTTTACTGGGAGCTGTGGCTCACTGCTGATGGCCAGCATCACAAGGGAGTATCTTAGTACACATCACTAGCCTGGGAAAAGATCAAAATTCAAAGTATAGTTCCTACTAAATGTATATTGCTTTTGTACCACCATAAAGCAAAAAATTGTAAGTCAAACCATCATAAGCTGAGGAGATCTGTTGAGTAAATAAGAACTTTGACTAAGTGTGGGCAAGTAACACTGACAAAACAGTCAATTTTTGCTATTTGTCTACCTGTTCTTTGAAAGCTTGCCAACATGTTTATTAAAAATTGTTTTACTACTTTAATAAAAGACCTGCATTTTAATTTCCATTTCTTCAGAAATTAAGCATTTTTCCACCATTTTAATTTATATTTCTGCTCATACGAATTGTCAGTCTTCTACTGAAATCTTGGCATTTTGAAAATTCATTATATGTTTTAAACCTTTCTTCGTATGTCTTACAAGAATTAAAATACAACGTCCATAAACACTTTAATTCAGTAGAATTGCCTCACTTTTTAAATCATCATTTTTGGTAGCAAAGAATAGCTAGCTTGCGTTAAAACTGCTAGTTTCTTTTTATCCTCTCCTGAGGTCCTGCAAGTGCTGCTTCTTCCCTTCAATAACTCCCACCGAGATGTACCAACCAATAACTTCATTGTACACCCATTTTGGTTCCCCACTAACTCCAATGCAACAGAGACCAGCAGGTGTCAAATGCACAGTATAAAATACAAATGACTGTCAGGTAGCTGTATTGACGGAAATGCTTCTGAAAGGTTCTGTGGGGCTGAAGAAATTGCACATGCACTAAAGATAAACACTGAGAGATCAATTTAAATTTAGTATGACATCATCTACTGTCACCCACAGCAAACCTCTACAATATATCCATTCAAATCAAAGAATCACAAATGGTCTCCAATGTTTAAGATAAAGCCCCTGTTAAGTTTGTTATTTTATAAAGTCCAAAGCCGACAGAACCAATACAGTGTGACTTGGTTTTGCTAGTCAAAAAATAATTTATAATTAAATCTTAAATGTAACAAATTCATAGAGAACACTCAAAACAGATTTTTTCCTAACTTGATTCTTTCCCCTTGTCAGCAGATGAGAGAAAGAATTGTGAGCAAAAGGCAAAGGAAGATACGATGAATCTGAATTGATGTGGTAGAAAAACAGATTACAAAAGAGCTCTTATCTAGCTTGTGGCCAGAAACTAGCCATCATTAAGTAACAATCAGTGAATCACAGTATACTGTCAAGAAAACAGACAACATGGTCATGTGCTAAAAAGGAAAATAAATGGATCCTTGCCATAATAAATTCAATTATATTTTTATACTTTGGGGTACAATTTTTCTAATTAGAACACCTAAGTGTTTCTTTCCCACCTTTCAGACACTTTTCTGTTTTCAATTTTGATTTTTAGGTGACGCAAAATTTAGGGACTGTGAAATGCACAAATGTTAAGTGTCATTAAATGAACTTTGACATATGTATATTACAGTGAGAAGCATTTTTATTTTTTAAAATTGACATACAGTGGAATTCTTTCTTCTAGCCTATAGTTCTGAGTTTTAACATATGCACATAGCATCTAGTAACTATCTCCACAAACAGGATACATAACAATTCCAACACCCTTTTTTTTTTTTTGTCAAACCCTCCACTTTCCCCTAACTCTTGCCAACCACTGATCTGTTCTCTGTTCCTATAATTTGCCTTTTCCAAAACGTCTTGTACTTGGAATCATACAGCATGTAACCATGAGACTGGCTTCTTTTATTTAGCATACTGCTTTTGAGATTTATCCATTCTGTTGCATGTATAACTTTGTTCCTTTATTTACTGAATAGCATTCCACTGAGTGGATATACCACAATTAGTTTCTCCTTTTACCCACTGAAGAGTATTTGGGTTCTTTCAAGATTTTGGTGATTCTGAACAATGCTACTACAAACATTTGTACACAGGTTTTTGTGTCTAGGAAAAATACTGGCTTATAGGGAAGGTATCTGTTTAACTTTTTAAAAAAAACCTACCACGTTGTTTAAAGTGGCTATAGCATTCTGCAACCCCACCAGCAACATGTAAGAGTTCAGCTGTTCCATATTCTCACCTGGGATATAAGAAGTCCTTAAATTTAGCCATTCTAAAAAAATGTATAATGGGATCTCACTGTGGTTTTTTGTTTTTTATTTTTGTTAAAGATTTTATTTATTTATTTGACAGAGAGAGAGACACAGTGAGAGAGGGAACACAAGCAGGGGGAGTGGGAGAGGGAGAAGCAGGCTTCCCGCGGAGCAGGGAGCCCGATGTGGGGCTCGATCCCAGGACCCTGGGATCGTGACCTGAGCCGAAGGCAGACGCTTAACGACTGAGCCACCCAGGCGGCCCTCATTGTTTTAATTTGCATTTCTCTAATATCAATGATGTTGAGCACCTCTTCATGTGCTTACTTGCCATTTGTGTATCTTCTTTGGATTCTAACAGTATCTTTTATGGAACAAAAGTTTTTAATTTGTGAAAGCCAATTATCAATTTTTTCGTCTATGGATAGTGCTTTGGGTGTACTAAGAACTCAGGTCAGAAAGAGTTTCTGCATTTACTCCTACGAGTTTTACAGTTTTACCTTTTACACTTAGGTCTACAATTCTGAGTTATTTTTTTATAGGAGTTTCTTTTATGGAGATGTTTAGGTGCTAAAGCACCATTTATTAAAAAGATTATCCCCTTCCACTGAATTGTCTTTGTATCTTTAAAAAAAAATCACTATTTGTATACCTATTTCTAGACTCTCTATTCTGTTTCACAGCAATACATACCTATTTTTTTCACAAATACTATGCTCTCGTAAATATTTTAGCTGTATTAGGTCTTAAAATCAGGTATTATGAATCCTTTGTTTCTTTTTCAGTTGTTTTGTTTCAATTATTCTAGTTTTACCTTTCCATATAAATTTTAGAATCAACTGTAGCTACAAAAAAATCTACTTAGATTTTGTTTGAAATTGCATTAAATCTATAGATAAACTTGAGGAGCACTGACATCTAAACAGTGTTGAATCTTCTAATCCATGAACACAGTATGTTTCTCCATTAATTTTGGTCATCTTTGATTTCTTTCATTGGCGTTTTGTAATTGTCATCGTTAGAGGTATATGTAGTTCTTTTTTCTTTCTTTTGGAGCCTATTATGAATGGTAGTTTAAACATTTTTGGGTTTCCAAATGTTCATTGTTAATATATAGAAATAAAAGTGATTTTTAAGAAGGTGACCTTGTATCCTGCTGAACTCATTAGTTCTAGGAGCTTTCTTGTAAATTTACTGGGAATTTCTACTACATACACAATCATGTTATCTACAAAGAGTTTCTTTCTAGTCAGAACACTTCTTATTTATTTATTTGTTTATTTTTTGTCCTATGGTACTTACTAGGACTTCCAGTATCATACTAAATACAGCTGGTGAGAGTGGGAAAAAAAAAGATTTTTTTAAAAATTCAATTAATTAACATATAGTGTATTAGTTTCAGAGGTAGAGTTCAGTGATGCATCAGTTGTGTATAACACCCACTGCTCATTACATCATGTGCCCTCCTTAATGCCCATGACCCAGTTACCCCATTCCCCCCCACCTCTCCTCCAGCAACCCTCAGTTTGTCTCCTAGAGTAGACATCTTTATCAAAAACAATAAAATACCTAGGAATAAATTTAACCAAGGAGGTGAAAGAGCTGTATATTGAAAACTGTAGAACACTAATGGAAGAAGACACAAATAAATGGCAAGATATCCTGAGTTCATGGATTGGAAGAATATTGTTAAAATGTCCATACTACCTAAAGCAATCTACAAATTCAGTGCAATCCCTATCAAAATTCCAATGGCATTTTTCATAAACAGAAAAAATTCTGAAATTCCACAAAAGACCTAACTATAGCCAAAGCAAGAACGGTCTCAAGAAGAAAAAAGATGAAGGCATCACACTGTGTGACTTCAAAATATACTATAAAGTTATAGTAATGAAAACAGTATAGTACTGGTATAAAAAGACATAAACCAGGCACCTGGGTGGCTCAGCTGGTTAAGCGACTGTCTTCAGTTCAGGTCATGATCCTGGAGTCCCGGGATCAAGTCCCACATCAGGCTCCCTGCTCAGCAGGGAGTCTGCTTCTCCCTCTGACCCTACCCCCCCTTATGCTCTCTCTCTCAAATAAATAAAAATCTTAAAAAAAAAAAAAAGACATACACCAAGGGGGATCATAACAGACAGCCCAGAAATAAATCCACACATTAACAGTCAACTGATCTTTGACAAACTTGCCGAGAATAAACAAGGTGGAAAGTATGGTATGTTATTTTATTGAGAGAGCATGAGCGGGGGTGGAGGCAGAGGGAAAGAGAATTTTTTTTTTTTCAATATTTATTTGAGAGAGAGCGAGCGGGGAGAGGAGCAGGGGGAGGGAGAGGGATAAGCAGATTCCCTCCTGAGCGCAGAGCCTGATGCAGGGCTAATGCTATGACCCTGAGAACATGACCTGAGCCAAAACCAAGAGTCAGCCACTTGACTGAGCCACCCACACGCCCCTAGAGAGAGAATCTCAAGCAGGCCCCACACCCAGTGCGGAACATGATACAGGGCTCGGTCTCATGACCCAAGCCAAAAATCAAGAGTTGGACACTTAACCGAGCCACCCAGCACCTCGAGGATGGTCTTTTAGATAAATGGTGCTGGCAAAAAAATTAAATTGGACCATTATTTCATACCATATACAAAAATCAACTCAAAATGGATTAAAGACTTAAATGTGAGAACTGACAAACTGTAACACTATAAGAAAACATAGGGGAAAAGCTTCTTGATACTGGTCTGGGCAATAATTTTTTTGGAAATGACCCCAAAAGCAGAGGCAAAAAACCAAAGACCAACACATGTCATTGCACCAAACTAAAAAGCTGCACGGTAAAGAGAACAACAGAGTGAAGAGGCAACCTACAAACTGAGAGAAACTATTTGCAAACCATCTATCAGATAAGGGATTAATATCCAAAAAATAAAGGAACTAAAACAACTCAAGCAAGAAAACAACCTGATTTAAAAATGTTCAGGGCAAAGGACCTGAAAAGACATTTAAAAAAAAAAGACATTTCTCAAAAGAAAACGTACAAACAGCCAACAGGTACATGGTACTGTTGTGCTCAATATCACTAATCATCAGCGAAATGGAAATCAAAACCTGAACGAGCTATTACCTCACACCTGTTAGAATGGCTTTTATCAAAAAGACAAAAGGTAAGTGTTGGCCAGGATATGGATAAGAGGGAACCCTTGTACACTGTTGGTAGGAATGTAAACTGGTACACCCACTACAGAGGTAGGTTACTTAAAAAATTAAACACAGAACTACCATATATGACCCAACAATCCCACTTTTGGAAATATACCTGAAGGAGATCAAAGCATTGTCTTGAAGAGTTATCTTCGCTCCCGTGTTCACTGCAGCATTACTCTTAATAGCCAAGATAGAGAAAAAAACCCAAGTATCCATCTATTGATGAATAGGTAAGGAAAATATGGTGTACACACACACAGGAATATTGTTCAGTCTTAATAAAGAAGGAAATCCTGTCATTTACAACAACATGGATGAACCTGGAGGACATTATACTAAGTGAAATAAGCCAGACACAGAAAGACAAACACTGCATGATCTCATATAGGTGGAATCTAAAAGAGCAGAACTTCCGAGGGACTGGAGCGGGAGGGAGTGGGAGAGAATGGGAAAATGTTGGTCAAAGAGTACAGTTAGAATACCAGCTACAGGAAGAGTACGTTCTAGAAATCTAATGTACAGCACGGTGACTATAGGTATTATATACTTGAAATTTGCTAAGAGAGTAAGTAGATTTTAACTGTTCTCACCAAAAAAAAAAGTGAGGTAATGGATACATTAATTTGCTTGACTGTGGTAATTATTTCAGTGTATACATATATCAAAATATCACGTTATACACCTTAAATATAAGCAGTTTTGTCAACTATGCTTCAGTAAAGCTGAGAAAAGGAGGGGGAAGACAACCTGGGGTAGAGAAGGAACCAATCTATGTGGCTGGAGCCAGATATCTGGAGAATGTGAACTAAGAGAGGTAGAGAGCACAGTCAGATGATTAGAGTTACAAAGTCCTACCAAGTTCCGGCTACGTCCTGTCATGGTAAATCAGAACCCCGTCCATGCAGAAGTTATGGCAGGGCAGAGGAAGAAGCTCCAGAGAGAAGGATGGAGCAGATGGGAAGTGAGGAGCCCAGAGAAGAGCTTCTGGGCCCCAGAGGAAGGGAAGGGAGTAGCTGCCCCAGCACTTTCCAGCAGTGCGGGCTGTCTGTGCCTCCTGCCAACTCAGCTCCTGGTCAGGTTCCTATAGTTTCCAGCACAAACCCCTCACTTTTGAGTTCCTTGCAGTGAGTCTCTTTTCCTTACAACTGCATGCCCTCCGACAGCAATAGAAATACCCAACAGAACTTTCAGTGAAGACAGAAAATGTTGTATACCTGTGATGTCAAATACAGTAGCCACTACCCACATGAGGCCACTGAGCACGTAGAGCACCTGGGACACTGACTTTTAGATTTTACATCATTTCAATTAAACTTCAGTATTCATACAGGGCTGGCAGCTACCATACTGGACAGCACAGCTCTATGATTATTACCACAAGGGGTCAAAGACAAGAAGCACAATCAGTAAAAAAAACAATGAAAAAGTCAGGGCGCCTGGGTGGCTCAGTCGTTAAGCGTCTGCCTTCGGCTCAGGTCATGATCCCAGGGTCCTGGGATCGAGCCCCGCATCAGGCTCCCTGCTCGGCGGGAAGCCTGCTTCTCCCTCTCCCACTCCCCCTGCTTGTGTTCCTCCTCTCGCTGTACCTCTCTCTGTCAAATAAAATCTTTAAAAAAACAAAACAAAGCAATGAAAGAGCCAAAAAAAGGAAAACCATGATGGTGTGTCCTAGAACTCAAGGAGAGGGTGCTAAACAGCACCAAAAATGACAAGAATGCTAAGGAGGATGAGTCTGGTAAAGTCCCATCAGTAGCAGTGTGTTATTAATTTGTTCACAGGAAAACCTGGGTTCAAACAACGGGTTAAATCATGAAACCCATACAAAGGCAAACTAGCCATTAAAAGTAAAAGAAAAAATTTCAATTATGGGAAGATGTTTATAATGTGTGGATAAGTTAAAAAGACAATTCATAAAATAGCATAGCCCTGATTACATTTATAACACACACATGTGTCTAGATCTCTGGTTTGTGGATTTATGAGTGATTTTTAATTTATTCTTTGGCATTTTTGGTTAATTTTCAGAATTATCCACAAAGAACATAAATTGTTTATACTCAGAAATAAAGGAACAAATGATAAGGTTAATGCATACATACACAAAAACAGTAAACATCTTTGCCTGGTTCCTGATCTTAAGGGGAAAGTATTCAGTCTTTCACTATTACATATGATATTAGCTGCAAGTTCTTTATAAATGTCCTTTATCAGACTGAGGAAGTTTCCATATACTACTAGTTTATTAAGCATTTTTGTCATGAATGGATGTTGAATTTTGTCAAATGCTTCGGCATGTATATGCTAAATTACACTGACTGGTTTCTGAATGTTGGACTAGCCTTGCACACTTGGGATAAAGCCCACTTGGTTGCATACTGTTCTTCTTTTCTATATAGCTGGATACAATTTCCTAGTATTGCTTACTCCTTAACTCAACTTATACAATAATGTAGTACAAACTCATTTAATGGATTGTAGTAGTAAGAGAACAGTATTTTGCCATTTAAGTTCCTTGACCTCTTTTGAGCGTCAGCTTTCTGATTTGTGCAATTAAAACAACTTAATTGTACTGTTTTTACAGTCTAAAGACTTATATTTGAATCTGATTATTTCCTATAATAACAGGCAATATAGCCTTATCATAATAATGACCATGTTATCAGCCACCGTTCTACGAGCTATTAGATATACACATTCATTTAAGGCCCACAACAGCCCTATGAAGTAGATATTGTTAGCATTCCCATTTTATAGATGAGGAAACTGAGGCACAGAGGTGGTTCAGAAATCGCCCGGAATGATAGAACTAGTAGGTAACAGACTGGGATTAGAATCTAAGCAGTCTGGATCTAGAGTCTGAGCACCTAACTGCTAGCTATTTTGCCTCTGGTGACTTGGCTTTAGTAAAGTCACTACTAAGAGCTTAAGTTCTTCAAAGTGGAAATAATAGCTGTTTATATGCTTCTTACAGAAACTGAGAACATACATCAAGTATAACGTGAAGCTGGTACAGTGCCTGCCTCTGTCAGAGTTTCATGTTTATTTTGCTGGCAGGACCAAATAAGGTAAACTGTAGTGTAATCACCTGTAAAATATAAAGTACTTCTAAGAAGGTAATGTCAGTTGTATGGTGAGTGCATTACACGAGAGTAAAAATGGTGTTTAGGGACTCAGCCCACTGTATGTACTGCCCAGTGGCTGACCGGAGAAGCACATTCAGAAAAACCACAACTCCGGAGGTGAACAGGAAAGGAAGGGAACAACAGGGCAAATGGCCAGTTGATAAATACTAGGATATATTCCAGATGTGCAGATATTTATGCCAAGTAGTCAAACTCTTAAACATACAATAAGCAGATCAAACTAAGCAAATTACTGAAAACATTTATTGAACATCTAATGCGGTCACAAAGCAGTTGGTATAGCAAAAGATAAAAAAAACTAAAGAAAAAATTTGCCTTTTTTAAGAAGCTTTCTCAGTACCTATTTTTTCCACTTAGAGCCTCGGGTGGTGGTGAGGGGGGGAGGAGCCCCTAGCTCATGAAGAACAAAATGAAATTCTGAGTTAAAAGAGACCTAGTTTAAAAATCTTCTACCTATCTCTCCAAGTTCTTTATCATTGCGCCCAATTCCTGGTTTGCTCCCTCCAAGTTCAAGGAGGCAGGCTAATTTGTCATAGCAGATGACCAAACTGCTGAATTAGTGAGACAGCTACCCCCCAGTTTTAGTTTTGCCCTGCCCCTCTCATCTCCCCACTGCAGCTGCCCCTCACCCTGCCAAAATGCAGCCAATCAGCTGCAGCCAAGTCTCCCAGACCGAGTAGTTTAAGGAATTACGATAATTTTTGGTGATTTAGTGATCTGGGACAAATAACCTAGATCCCAGAGCGGGGGGACTCGGCATTACAGTAGCCTGCTCCATTTCCCCAGGGGTGATCTGAGGCCTGTTCTGCCCTTTCCCGTCTCTGGGGCTCCGGCAGCAGTATGTATGTACACTTTAGCAAAGGTACAGACGGTACGGTATTTGCTGGTCACAATTTTTTGGAAGGTGAGATTCTCTTGAAAGTCCTTCAACAGCCTTCTGCCATACCCCACCATCTATTTTCTCCTCCTGGGACTGCAGACCATTTACTAGACCTGCCCTTAGGTGCTCTTAGGTTCCTAAATTATGCCCCATTCTTTTCCTCTACATGTAAAATCTATTCCTTCACATTTGGCAAGAAATCAATCTGGTCAATCTTTAGGAAAAAAAACCCACAAAGATTCACAGATCTGTGATTTAGTTTCAGGTACAAGTACTCTCTCTTCAAACATCTTTGACATTCACACACTGCTTTTTGTATGTACTAAAAATGTAACTGCTTTGATGTGATGTGTTAGGAGCTTGGGACTTTGGGTTCAATATGCTCGGACATGAATCCCAGGCCTCCTGCTAGTTAGTTGTGTGGCCTTGCTGGTTGTTACCTCCCTAAGGCTCAGTTTCTTCGAAATAAGGGAGAGGTCACACTGGTAGCATGCCCCCCACCCCCAACCCCATGCCAACTCTGGCGTGGGAGGAGACTGCATACCATAAATCTGCTTTCTTGCTCCTTACCACAACCACACTTCCTCCAATTGACCCCAGAAATACTGAGTTAATAAAAGTAATATTAATTATAGTAATTTATGGAAACGGCTTATCATTTAAGCCTTAATTACCATGCAGCACAATAACAATTATGCAAGCCAATAAATGTGTCAGATTCACTTTGCTACATATTTGATTTGATTTTAAACACCAACACTTATCACATAGGCTCAGTTTGTAGCTCACACAGCATGTGCCTCCTTACAATTAAAAAAATATTAGAGTGAACAGCGCCTAGGAGGGAAAATCAGGCACCTAAGGGAGAAATTAAAGAAGTAACTCGTTTCAAAGAGCTTCAAGTATAGTCAATTCTCTTATCTCCTTCCCTACTCACAGGACTAAACACTTGCAGGATAGGAGAGGACTATTTCCCATTTCCAGATTTCTTTGGAGAATCTTAATGGCACAGTTTCTTTTTACACCAGGGCAGATGCAGAATGCTGCCAGCTAATAGTTTAGTTTTTCTTGGGCAGGTGCCCGCCTCCTGGTCCAGTAAACTATAGCTGGAGAATAGGGGGGCTGGGTCATCTGGTAAAGAATACACCTACTTGTGTTAGTTGGGTTCTCTGACCAACAGACACCAAGATGGGATTGGAAGTGCCAAAGTAGCACTTCAATCTGACTTCAGAACTGGAGGAGAAAATTTAAGACAGCCAAGATGGAAATCCTCACAGATGACCCTTGATGTGTTCCTAGGAACAAAAGCCGAAGTTGGGCATAATCTGGATGCTGACTGATAGTAAAGTCAGTATCCTGCTGACTTCCACTAACATAAGACTTTGTAATTGGGACTGTAAGTCTGCAGTGAAAGCAAAGAGGTAAAGAACCAGAGATTTATGCACTGTGAGAGGTAGGGAAATGTGCTAACAACTTCATATAAACAACCCATGCATAAGGTAGGATTTTTGATGCCAACCACAGTCTCTCTGCCTGGAAGCACTTACAGCAAGCCCAGACGCTAGAACTACCCTCTCTTAAAAAGCTCATTCTTTCAACTTGAGCTTGTATAGCTTCAGGAAGCAAGCCTAAGAAATGAGAGGAAGAGGACACCCAACCAGGTAAGACATTTCCATCTAGCCCAACAGTCCATGCTCACGTACTTGCTAAGGGGACTGTAGGAGTTCTACCGGGATGCTCGGGAGATCTGGGCCTTTCAGGTAGATTTCTGGGTACAACTACTCTTCCTTGTAAAATCCAGCACAGTCCTGCCTCTCAATATCCCCTTACCTCGTCACTCTCAGTAAATGATCTTGCTTCCCTAGCCACAGTTAAAAACAAGAACTGGACAGGAAACATCTGCGGTCTTCTGCTCCTATCACTAACACTGGAATCCCCAAGCACCCCCAAAGGAATGCACCCTTCCTTTCCTCTCTTTCTCATGGGAAAGGAAGAAGGTTCTTTCCTTTGCTTCTCATTCCCTCTGTGCTCCTTGGGGCTATGCTTGATCAATTAGCCCCTCTTTTTCCTATCTTTTCCATAACTCTTCAATCCATTTGATTCTTTCCCACAAGCATTTAATCATGGTTAGTTT
The DNA here is from genome assembly GCF_002201575.2 of Neomonachus schauinslandi. Lineage (NCBI taxonomy): Eukaryota > Metazoa > Chordata > Mammalia > Carnivora > Phocidae > Neomonachus > Neomonachus schauinslandi. The sequence continues at coordinate 62,555,576 of NC_058415.1, forward strand.
CTTGTACCCTAAGGGGGTTAAAAAAAAAAAAAGAAAGAAAGAAAGAAAAAAGAAAAGCCAAAACCTCCCTTCATCCTATGTCTCTCTGGAGCTATCCCCCTATTTTTCTTTCCCTTTAGAGGCTAGCTTCTTGCAACAGTTTTCATTGTCAAATCTTCATTTCCTCACCAAACAGTACTCTTTGATTCACTGCAATACAGCCTTTGTGGGGGGGGTTGGGGGGGGCAAATCTAACAGATCTTTCATCCTTCTGATTAAGTATTCCTTCCTGCTAAAAGTGCTCCTCCCTCAATTACCGTATTACTCTCTTCTGGTTTTTCATTTCTTTGATTCCTCCTCCTCCTGAGTCTTTTACACATGTTCCTTCTTCTATCCTCCCCTTAAATGTTGGCTTTCATCAGGGTTCCATTTTCAGCCCTGGGCTAAGTCATCTCAGCTGTTTCAATAACTTCAGCTATAGCCTTATGTGTTCAAGACCCTGCCCTGATCTCCCTGTTGAATCCTGGAGCCATGTAAACTCCCTACTGGAAAGTCCTCCTTCGTGGCCCCTGGCATCCCAAATTCAATATGCCAAGAAAGAAAACTCATTTCCTCTACCACAAGGCTGCTCCTCCACTGAGTTCTCCAGCTCAGTGAATGGCTAACCCACTTAGCTGTGCGAGTCAGATTCCTGGCCATCACTCAGAGCTCTCTATTATTTTATTAAGATACCAAGTCCCCCTATTCCACCTACAAAATATCTCAAGATTCCTGCTTCTCTCTAGCTTTAGTTCTACTGCCAGAATTTATTAGGTAATTTGTTCATTCAAGATTCATCAACTTGTTGGCTATCATCAACTCTTGTTTGGATTACTGAACAGTCTCCTGGATTCTTTTTTGACTCCCTCTCATCTATTTTCCAGTTTACAGCCTGAGTGATTTTTTATTTTTAAAATTTTTTTATTATGTTAGTCGCCATACAGTACATCGTTAGTTTTTGATGTAGTGTTCCATGATTCATTACCTCCCGATTCAAACCTTTCATTGACTCTTCAGCGTTTTCAGGATAATGCCAAACTTCCCTAACACATCATAGGGCTTTCATGAGCTAGCTGCTGCTCGCTTCTCACTACTCAGCATTCCCCCTCCCGTCCACGCATATTCAGCCACAGTTTCGTACTTGTTTCTGCCAATATCCCCCTTCTCCAAGCCGTGTCTCCTTCTCCATCCATGATAAAGCGGTACAGAACTTTAGGACCCACCTTAGGCATCCACATCTCCAGAGCCTGGATCAGGTACCTTCCTGTTGAGCTCTGCCCAGAGCCCTTCTCACATCGTAAAACACAACTGCCTGTTACCCTACTTGTCTCCTTTCTCTACTTGGTTGTGAGTTCATTGAGGGCAAGGACCCAGTCTTAGTAAACTTTAAATCACTGGTTTATATGACTTGGTTTATATTATATAGTGACTGTCATACAGAAGACCTGGATCTCACTGATATGTGGAATTTAAGAAACAAAACAGAGGATTCTAGGAGAAGGGAGGGAAAAATAAAACAAGATGAAATCAGACAGGGAGACAAACCATAAGAGACTTAATCATAGGAAACAAACTGAGGGTTGCTGGAGGGGAGAGGGATGAGGGGATGGAGTCACTGGGTGATGGGCATTAAGGAGGGCACATGATGTAATAAGCACTGGGTGTTATATACAACTGATGAATCACTGACCTCTACCTCTGAAACTAATAATATGCTATACATTAACTGAATTTAAATTAAAAAAATAATTTAAAAAATTCACCAACTGACAGAAGAAATGTGGTATAGCTATATAATAAAGTATTATTTGGTAGTAAAAAGGAATGAAGTGCCAATATTTGCTAAAATATTGATGAACTTTGAAAAAGTTATGCTAAGTTAAAGAAGTCAGACACAAAGGATCACAAATTGTATGATTCCACTTATATGAAATATCCATTATAGACAAATCCACAGAAACAGAAAATGGGTTAGTGGTTGCCGTGAGCAGAGGGGAGGCGGAATGGGATGTGACTGCTTAATGGGTATGGGATTTCTGTTTAGGATGATGAAAAAGTTCTGGAACTAGTACTAGTGATGGTTGTATAACACTGTGAACATAATTAATACCACCAAATTTTACTCTTTAAAATGGTTAAAATGGAAAATTTTATGTTGTATGTATTTTACAATAAGAATTTACAAAAGACCTGCATAAATATTTAATGAGCTAACAGGCTAAATGGTATTCTTTTGAGTGTAGGTAAAGTAGGAAGAACAAATACTTGTTAGTACTTTATGGTTCATAACACAACTGTCATCTCTCATTAATTTTCATAACAATCCCATCAGATAAATTGTACCACCAACCATATTTTAAGTGTAAAGAAACAAGAACAGAGAAGTTAAGTGACTTGCCCAAGGCAGAACTCAAATCTAGGCCTGCTATGCAGTAAGACTGAGAATCTTTTATCAAACAACTACATCTCTATAATAAAATACTGAGTAGTGAGTGAGGTAATTCATTCTGCAATAAGGATTTCAAATCATCCTCTAACTGTGCAATTTAATCTGTAGACATCAAACAGGGTACTTAAATAAATTTAAAAGAAGTCTAATTTGAATTAATACCTGTTGCTTAAAATTTTCATACATGAAGAAACATCTCCATTTTTTACCACTGCATTTAACATCTTGGAAAGCTGATAAAAATCTACTATCTGTTGTAGAGACACGGGTTACATATTTATTAATAGTATAAAGAGCTAAGAATGGATAATTGAGAATGGACTCAGAAAGCTTACCCATTCTTGGAAAGGTTCATAGCTCTATACCCTCAGAAACGCCTAGCCGTAGCCATATTCTGGGTCCTAAATACCACAGTGAGCAGCAATACTACCAATTACCTTTAACCTGACCTGGGACTATAATCTGCTTTCCTTGACATGCTGACAAACACCAAACTCAATTCAGAACTAATTTCTGGAAGGGCAAAATTTTCTTTCAGAGATTAATTCCCAAGTATTAGGATCACCTAATGCTGGCATTTCTATAAGAATATACCATAATTCTCACAATTACACCACACTCTAGAGTGAAGAATAAGACCTTATCCATCCAAATAACAAAGTATTACTGGTTCAACACAGGATTATTTAAAATATTCAAACAATGGTTTTAAGTTCATTTTTCAGACACATATCAGTAATGGAAGAAGAAGAAGAAAAAAGAATACTTACAACACATCCCTGAAGTCTCCAAACACATACATGTGCCTAAAGCTGTCAATAGCTATGACAGGGCAATCTGCTGGAGTTTTCTGTATGTGCAGAAGAGGATGTCTGAATTTGTCACAGTCAGCATGTAAGAAGTTTATTGTACCTTTACAGGAAATAGAATTTGGAGAGGGAGATTAGAATTTTCTTGACTGTAGTCTCATAAGATTGTGAGTTCATGAAAAGTGACATAAATGAATGAATTTCAATAATCAACATGCGTTAGAATAATATAGATCACAAAAACTACAACCTAAATATTACAACATTTAAAAGAGGTAGAATTTTAGTGCTTAGGGCAGAGTATAATTTCCTGAGAAATTATATGAACTCAAACTTAATTCAGATGCTCTGGTTAATTTTTTTTATTTTCCTTAAATGGACAGTTCCCTATCCAGGTCTCGGTCGTGAGCAAGTTCATGAGACTGACAGATGAGCTTTTCTCAAGGAGGATGCCCTTCCAGTCCCTACTGGTTGACATTTAATTTATTTCAACCCCAAAACACTTAGTACATGACTAATACGAGCATGGCTCTATACAATGCCCTCACTTTGTTTGTTTGACTTTCTTCTCTCACTACAGACGAAAAGTGGGTGAAAGCTCAAACTCCTTTCTGATGGTTTGGAGAGCTCCACAGAGAACTACTCAGCTTTCTTTCATTTAGAAATAAATGCTAGTCTGTGTAAGTTCTCTCGGTGATCTCTCTGGGACTATCCTTAGAAAGGGACCAGACAGATATCAAGGTGCCGGAAGAAAGTACCTAAAACTAACGTTGTTGTCCACGCGTGACCCCACTTCTCATGCTATTTGATTTTAGGGAGCTAAACAGTCATGTGTTTCTCTGTTTTTTTTTAAAAGCCACTACTTCGTAATATCTCTACTAATGCTTCCCACCCCCAGGCTGACATGTAAATTCAGGGGTCGAGTAGAGTTAACATTACTTACTAAATTTTTAACCCAAATATGTTTACACTGCTATGAATGTAATGGGGGGAGAGGGACAGAAGAGAGGCTGAAAGTAAACACCTTAGTCTGTCTACCTTTTTCACTTATTAATTGTCGGGCTACTTCATTCTGGAATATTTCTAAACTTTCCGTATCTTCTTTCATGTGGAAGAGTATGAGAAAAGGCAGTCCTTCTTCTGTCAATTCCTGTATACAGAAGTATTCAATGAGAATTATCAGGCCTTGCCATTGTTCTAGGTAGGAACAACTTGAACCCAACTCACGTAACATGCATAACAGTTGCAACATGCCAGGGAAAAGAAGGTCCAGTGGTGTAAACAAACATTAGCCTCAACGGCAGAAGGAACCCATGCCCTCTCCCTCAAGTGCCCAGGCACTCAGAGGACCCACGTGTCCTGTTCCACTGCTGGGACTGATCTGCCTTAAAATAACTACTGCGCTGATCTATCAGCTCCTTTTAGATGAAACCATGACATTTAAAAAATGAGTTGACCAAAGGAGGAACTATGCTGGTTCTTTATCAAAATGTTGTTGATTTTAGGGTAGGGTAAACATGATTAGTATTTTCAGTCTTCACAAATAACACTGAAAAACTGAGTGAGTGTACCAGCAACAAATAAATCTAACTGACTGGGAAACATGTTTTTTCTTTTTTTTTTTTTTAAAGATTTTATTTGTTTATTTGACAGAGAGAGAGACAGCGAGAGCAGGAACACAAGCAGGGGGAGGGGGAGTGGGAGAGGGAGAAGCAGGCCTCCTGCCGAGCAGGGAGCCCAATGCGGGGCTCGATCCCAGGACCCTGGCATCATGACCTGAGCCGAAGGCAGACCCTTAACGACTGAGCCACCCAGGCGCCCGAAACATGTTTTTTCTAAAGTTTATTGCAAAAACCCTTCCACTTACATGAGAACTACCCAAAACTAAAAAGTGGTTGGTACAGACCAAAACACAAAAACCCCACAAGATAGCCAGTCTTTAACCAATACACAATGTATCCGATATTATTAACAAGTACCTGCCACTACGTATGTGTATATGTCTATACAAGGTACAGACACAAAAGCACCTCAAAAATTACTGAATGCCCTAAAAACTTGTATTATTGTTATTGGGGAATAATCAAGAGAAATATGACGAGTAGACAGCAGATTTTCATCATTTCTTCTCTCTGACAAATGCTAACTTCTGACTCATAAGAAAAAGCCCAGAAAGGGCTTCATAATAAAATTATTATAATAAAATTATTTCCATCAACAATCCTCTTGCGTGTCTCTCTGTAATTTAGGAATTGCAGCAGCAGAAAACACAAACATCCTTTATGCTAAAAAAACTAAAACTGGAACCTATCTTCTAGGACATGAGCTTGCTTATGGTTTCCGTCTCAGTGCTGAAGCCTGTTATGCTCATATACGGAATAAATTATTAAGCTTCTTGTCACGTTTACCTTTTTCGATTGAGATATAATTCACAAACCATAAAATTCATCATTTTATTTTATTTTTTTTTAAAGATTTTATTTATTTATTTGTCAGAGAGGGAGAGAGATAGGGAGAGAGACAGCACAAGCAGAGGGAATGGCAGGCAGAGGGAGAGGAAGAAGCAGACTCCCCACTGAGCAAGGAGCCTGATGCGGGGCTTGATCCCAAGACCTTGGGATCATGACCTGAGCCAAAGGCAGACGCTAAACCGACTGAGCCACCCAGGCGTCCCAAAATTCATCACTTTAAAGTGTACAATGTGGTGGGTTTTATTATATTCACAAGGTTTTCAAACATCGACACTACCCAATTCCAGAATGTCTGCATCACTCCAAGAAGAAAACCCACACTCACTTGTGAGCAGTTGCTCTCCGTCTCTCTTCCCCCACGGCCCTGGCACCACACTGATCTTTTAGCAAGCTGACTTACAATTTCTTCCTCCTCACTTTTTATCTCTTCAGCTCACATTTTTTTTCTTTCCCCAACACATTCATTGCTTCTACTCCCACGGTTCTGTCTTTGGACTCCTCTGCTCTAGCCCGGCAACTTCAACTATTCCAATAATCTCCATCGTCACTAACTGGTTCCTTCTCTATCTCCAAGCCCAGTTCCAGTCCACAATCCAAGTCTGGATTCCCAACTTCCTGTTCAATATCTCCATTTCAAAGTCTAACCAGTGCCTTCAACACTCATTAATGCACAGGCCCCTCCTCTTATTTCCCTATTTCCATGAGTACTTCTACTTCTTTTTTTTTTTTTTTTTTTTTAAATTTTTTTTTTTTTTTTTAAGACTTTATTTGCGAGAGAGACAATGAGAGACAGAGAGCACGAGAGGGGGGAGGGTCAGAGGGAGAAGCGGACTCCCCGCCGAGCAGGGAGCCCGATGCGGGACTCGATCCCGGGACTCCAGGATCATGACCTGAGCCGAAGGCAGTCGCTTAACCAACTGAGCCACCCAGGCGCCCAGTACTTCTACTTCTTTTCTGCCCTTTTGTTACAGGACCCAAATGCCTCTTCTAGAAAGTCATCCCTGATTCCTACCCCATTTCCGCCAAAGGTAGAAATGAAGTCTCTCCTCTGAATTCCCAGAACATTTTCATAGTGCCCCTCATGTGGCATGGGGTGTGTCTTTAATGTTACATTATCTGTATGCAAACTACCGGACTGAAAACCTCTTAAAAACAGAGAATTTCACTTTACTTCTCTTTTGCTCACAGATTACTACACACAATAATGTGCAGTCAACCTATGACTGAATAAATGAAGACAGATGTTGCTGAATAAATACTAATTGGGAAATAAGACTCAGCATTCACCTTCTAGAAAATTTAAGAGCTAGGGGCGCATGGGTGGCTCAGTCGGTTAGGTGTCTACCTTCGGCTCGGGTCATGATCCTGGGGTACTGGGATCGAGCCCCACACTGGACTCCCTGCTCAGCAGAGAGCCTGCTTCTCCCTCTCCCACTCCCCCTGTTTGTGTTCCCTCTCTTGCTGTCAAATAAATAAATAAATATAATCTTGAAAAAAAAAAAAGAGAAAGAAAATTTAAGAGCTAGAAGGTTAAAAGTAAAAACAAATATAACATATTGCTTTATTAAACTAAGCAAAAGTATGGATGCACTAACAACTATTAGGAGAGAACAGATGAGTAGTTTGAATACATCCATGTCAATTAGTTTGTTATATCAATTTACATACATTAACACAATAGCTGGTAGTTTATGCTGCCTGGGCTTCCATGTTTCCCTATGCCCACACCAACATATTCTTTATGAAATAGGTATTAAAAGATAACCCTCAGGGGAGGGTCATCCAGACAACCAACTTTAGAGGTTAATAAACCTTTCCTCAAAGTTTAAATGATTTGGGGTAGTGGGTTACAACATGTAATAAAAATCTAAAGAATTTTAAATGTGAAACTACTATGGGGGTGGCCAGAGGAACCCCTATTTATTGTTTAAGATTTTCCAGGTCTATACATTTTGACTGTTTTAGAAACTATTCCTGTAAGAACTGCCAAAGTAAAAAACAGTATGGATGTTCTTTAAAAAATTAAAAATAGAATCACCATATGATCCAGTAATTCCACTACTGGGTATTTACCCAAAGAAAACAAAAACACTAATTTGAAAAGACATATGCACCCCTATGTTTACTGCAGTATTAGTTAAAACAGCCAAACTATGGCAGCACCCCAAGTGTCCATCCATAGGTAAATGGATAAAGAAGAGGTGGCATGCATATATATATATATATATATGGGGTAGTATATATACATATATACGAACACACAATGGAATATTGCTCCGCCATAAAAAGAATGACATCTTGCCATTCGGAACAACATGGATGGATCTAGAGGGTTTAAGGCTAAGTGAAATCAGTCCAAGAAAGACAAATACTATATGATTTCACTCATGTGTGGAATTTAAGAAACAAAACAAATGAGCAAAGGGAAAAAAGAGAGAGAGGGAGCGACAAATCAAGAAACAAACTCTTAACTATAGAGAACACACTGATGGTTAGCAGAAGGAAGGGGGTGGGGGATGGGTGAAATAGGTGATGGGGATTAAGGAGGGCACTTGTGGTGAATGATGTATGGAATTATTGAATCACTATATTGTACACATGAAACTAATGTAACACTATGTTAATTATACCATAATTTAAAAAAATCAGTTAATTAAAAAAATAAAAGAATGTGCATTTTGGGAAAAAAAAAAAAAAGGAACAACTACCAAAGCAGGTGAATAATTGTGGCAAGTTACTATATCTTTCTAAGCCTCTGAGGACTAAATAAGCTAATGCAATAAACACATGTATTCGGCTAAACATACCCAAAGCCTAGCGAACTGAGAAAAGTAGCAGGGATGTTCACTCAACAAACTAGGAAGAGCGCAAGCAAGCAAGCTTTACTGGAACATCCCCGCTCAAGTCTAGGTGTTGTAAGAGGCTGCTTCTGGGCCACAGCTGCAGAGCCTAAAATATTTACCAACCTGACCCTTTACAGAACTGCCAACTCCTGACTAGGTGGTGGTTATATGGGTATGTGATAATTTGAACTATATATGTAAAATCTGAACTACACACAATTCTTTCATGTGTAACGCACAGCTCTCTTATGTACCTCACAGACATAGCCCTTTGTACTTGTTCCTTCAAATATTTTAAAAATGACTTTTGTGTTTGTTTTCATGGGAGCTGTAAGAGTTTGGATGGACTTTATTTCAGGATCACTGAGGTCAGTTATAACATCTGATAACTACTTTCATTATTACGATGAAATAACAAAATTTCATTCTTTCAGGATAGACAGGAATCAGAAAAACCTTTTTATGGCAAAAGATTATTCACTGTATATAATTAATTGTAACTAAAATCTGCACAGCACTGCTTCTCTAGGGCAGAATCACCTGAGAGGCATGGTCCAACTCATTTTCAAGGCTACTGCTGGAAATGCAACAGAGAGGGGTTCTTGGATAGCAAAAGCTAAGAATCAGTGGCCTCTATTACAGAAATGGCTATGACATAGTTCTGTTCACTGTATGACTGTCACAACTGGTAAATGTGTAGTAAAATAGTAAGATGGCTGGAGGACGCTTGCTCTTTCAGAAATCTTTAAAGATAACACACATCAGAAAGTCATACCTCTCCATTTTCAAATGTTATTTCTCGAACAAGAGGAACGCATTTATCTTGAATCCAATTGTAAGTCCCATCAAAATTTGTCATAGATCCCAAGTATACCATATCTGGAGCAGAATGCTGTTACAAAAGCAGAGAAAAAAAATTAAACAAATCTAACCTGTGCTAGCAAAAATGCATTCTCAAAGCCATCTATGAGCCCAGAAAATCTACAGGGTATACAAAAAACAAACAACCCCCCCCCCCCAAAACAAAAACCACCAAACTTCCGAGAAAGAGAGCTGTAAAATTCTGTATTTATCAGAGACCTAATTAGCCAACCCGTGATGTCTAAGCCTTCTGCTTTTCCTTAGATCTGAGTCAATTAATTGTTTATCAGTATCTTCACCAATGGCAGGCACTGTGAAAAAGAATTATCTGAATTAATTAATTTAACTATCCCTTAGAGTTGAAAATGTTAGAAGAAAATTTGGAAACTTCTAGGGAAAGGGCCTTGAAAAATATAAGATACTATATAAATGTAAGGCATTGTTATCTCTAATATTCCTTACCTACAGTATCTCTTTTCACAATTCACCCAAAATCAGTATTTATGAAGTGCTTAAAATGACAACAAAAATAATAGCTATCATTAACTGAGTAAACTTACTGTGTCCAAGCACTGTTTGGTGTAAGCACTTTATATGTGATCACTCACTGAATCCCTGAAACATCCCCATAAGGCAAGGACTCCTATAATCACAGCTATTTTTATTAATGAACAAACTGAAGGACAGAGAAACTAAGAGACTTTCCAGGAGTTACACACCTAGGAAGGTGGCAGATTTGACACGAAAATGGAGTCTCATTCCAGAGCCCATGGACTTAACAACCAACTGTACTGGATTCTGATAATCTAGAGACAGTCACTCGATGTAACCTACTATTGATGAAATGCACTTGCAGAAAATACAGGCAAATACCTATCTGAATTCTGAATAGGAAATGAGCTTTCTAAGCAAAAAGTTCATTCATAGGACTACATAAAAACCAAACACTTTAGTGTATCAAGACACTGCAAACAGCATTAAAATGAAAACTATGAATCGAAAAAATATCAACAGTTTCCCATTCGTGTGTATGTGAAAAACTGCAATGACAGACCAGCAGGTCAATGCGATGACAAACACCGGGATTTTCGCCTCTCGATTGTGGCTACCATCAGCTGGGCCTAAGCAGCTACTTCTAAGTTTAGATACACTTAACTGCTTAGCCAAGGGTCAAAAGCAACCTAGTTGCTCCCTGTTGTCTGGCAAGTATCAGGTTAATTTAAACCCCAGAGGACTTGGGAGCTTGGCTAGTCTGATGCAGGTAGAAGTGATGATCACAGACCACAGAAGCATTTTTTGGAATTTGGGTCTCATAATGAATGCAAAACAGAGAGATGAATAAGGCCTGGGGATCAGGAGATCTCTAGTCCCAGCTCGGCCACTAAATCCCTATGTGACTTTAGGCCTATGTGTCCCATCTTTACTTTGAAAGGTTTGAATTAGTACCAGATGACGCCTCAAGGTTCCTTTCTGTACTAAAATTCGATGATTCTGTGAATTAACAAGTATAAAACTACAGATTATCCTATACACGTATTTAAATTATATTTAAAATTATACACACTAAGAAATAGCGACTTACCCCTGGTGGTTTGTAGATTATGTTGTCTCCACTGTATCTTTCTGGTTTTGAAACAGCTCTAATAGGAAGAGAGAAGTAGTAATAATACATTTTAAGAACAACAGCAGTGATATACTTGAATGAAACAGAATTGGCTGGTTGTTTTGCAATGTATGTATTATAATGACTTGAAATATATACCTGTGCATCATCTTTCCTACTCGTAAGACTATGTAATACTAACAACAAGCATGTATTTAAAGGAAAACTTTAATATAAGGCAGACTTCTTCAAAGGCAAAGTTTAGTGAGCTGTTTTTGGGACTCAATATTTTAGAAGTTTGGATTGGCAGTCGTAGCACCAAAAGCTATTTTTGACACCAGACTGTTTCCAGTAACTGGGGATCAAGGTCACTGATGTGGTCACATAGATCAATCAAAAAAATAAATTATTTGCTTCTAAGTCAAACTCAATCAGAATTCTCTACTTTTTATTTATTTTTTAAAAGATTTTATTTATTTGACAGAAAGAGCAAGAGAGCACAAGCAGGGGGAACAGCAGAGGGAGAGGGAGAAGCAGGCTCCCCGCCGAGCAGGGAGCCCGATATGGGGCTCGATCCCAGGACCCTGGGATCATGACCCGAGCCGAAGGCAGACGCTTAACGACTGAGCCACCCAGGTGCCCCTACTTTTTACTTTTTAAAACCAAAACTTGTAAAAAAAAAAAAAAAAAAAAAAAAGTAGATGAACTGAAATAATTTCCATCATTAGAATATAATTCCACAATAAGCAATTTTTTTATCTGTTCACCATCGTTTCCTATGCCCCAGTACAGTATCCAGCACATAATAGGTGTCCGATAAATGTTTGGTGAGTGAACTCTACAACAAATTCTAAGTCAAATAGGTAACTTTTTTTCTTTCTAAATTATATTTGATTTCTCTCCAGTTTATGACTAGAGCAGTAAAGGAGGGAGGTGGCAAGGGATGTTAACCAAGACTGATGCCAATGGAACGAAAAGGAAGAACATGCTCCATCCATCCATCCATCCATTCGTTCGTTTGTTCACCAACTATTCACTAGGTGCTTCCTTTGTACCAGGTATGGTCTCGGCACTGGGTACACAGCAGTGAACAAAACCAATAGCGCTTGTGTTCTCACGAAGCAAGACAAGCAAATAGATATATTTATTTTGGGTGATCAAACACCAATAAAAAAGGTGCTCTAAAGAAAACTAAGTGGTGAAAGAATGACCAAGTTGGATGATGGCAGTGTTATTTTATATAAAGCTATCAGGAAAGCTCTTCCTGAGGAGACGAGATCTAGGAGAAGCACCTCAGACACCAAGCACAGTAAGGGCAAGGGCTCTGCTGCAGAAGTGCCACCGTGTCTGAGGAAGCAAGCAAGTGGCCCGTGCGGCGGCCGGAGAGCAGCCCCGCACAAAGCATGGGGGGGTGGGGCAGGGAGAAGTTCTTCTGTTATTTACTCCTGCACTGAGCTCCCAGTATCACTGACAGCATTCACAATAAAACACATACAAAATTTACAGAAGTATTACAACAATGACAAAGGTCACAAAATGGAAAGGACAGACTGTGCCAGAAACCTGGACTCTACTCAAGATAGGCACCAAAATGGAGTCTAACAGTTACGGGCCAAAGCAAAGAGAGAAATCATACTGCATAAAGTCAAAGGATGATGGTGATAACCCCCAGTGAAAAGAAAGGGAAAGAACTATAGAATGATTCCATTTTGAAAGAGAAAGAAAAAAACAGGAGGGAAAGTCAGAGAAGTCAGAAAAATAAGGAGAAAGCCTGGGGTATTCAAGGCAGCCTACGTGTAGACACAGCAGATAAAGGCTAGGGCAGTTGATTGTCCCAGCCTTCTGAGAAACTGAAGAGGATTAAAGACTGAAAAAAGGCCACTGGACTTAGCAGTTAAGAAGCGTTTCGTGACTGTGCAGAGAGAAGTCTCACGAGAGTAATGAAGGCAAAAGTCGGCTTCCACTAGGGTAAGGATTTTTCACTGGCTGGCGTTTAAGAAATTCAAGGTGGCCAGGCATAAACTAATCTTGGGGAAAAATTAGAAAAGAAAAGAAAGAGATGAGATTATAGCTCAAGAGATAGAACAGAAAGGTCAGGAAAGAGAGAATCATGTTTTTGGCAAAAGAAATTAGGTCATGAAAAGGGTCAGAGTGAAAACACGGGAAAGTGAGGACAACTGCTGGATGAATGCCAAAGAGGATCCTCGAGGGATGGTTACAAAGATGGTTACAAAGACACGAGGAAAGAGGTGAACCTTGGGAAGGAGTACTGTTCCTCTGGGACAGGGAAGACAGAAGAAAAGGTGGTGGAGAGCTGGAGATTAATCAAGACAACGAAGCCCATGCTTCTTCATGAGAAAGCCTAGGAGTTGTTTCAGTTTGGAAACCCCACATGTTAGAACTATGTGGGAACACAGAATAGTGTTAGTAAATGAGCTGGATAAAAGCATGAGAGGTAACTGTTAACTTGTCCATTCTTTTCCACTCACCCATATTCTGAAATAGAATATAGTATAGAAAGAAGAATAAACGAACTTTTAAAAAGAGGTCAGAGATAGGTGTAAGGAAGACTGGCTGGTGACTTTAAGGGAACTGAGATCATGTCTGGAGAGGTCATCTTCAGAAAATAACCACACACAACAAGAATGTCACATGGCAGCCAAGTCGACCCACTAACACACTCTCAATTAAGATACTTACCCAAATGCAGAAAGGAAGGCACAATCATCGTGCAAAATATTTGCTACTCTTTCAAAAACTCTATAGTTTTCTGAATCCTTTTGCTCAAAATATCCAATGATACTTCTTTTGCTGCGCTGTAAAATAAAGTATGTAATTATTTTACAAACATATATAGATATGCTATAAATGTGTCATTTCATCCACCCAGCTGTTGTTCAATTATCTACTAATGTAGCACTAGAAATGCATATTTGGATTTTAACACCTAGTCCAAAACTATTAAAGATTATATTAGGTTGAAAACAATCTTACCTCCCATCTAATGTAATCATAAACATTTCCTTCTAGCATTTTATTTTAACTGATCAGTGATAATCTATTACTAAATAAGGTGAGGAATTCCTAAATAAGGTAACTATCCTTAAAATAATACATCGATTCATAACGTATGACTATGGGTAGAGACTCCTTCATGGGTTTCTCACACTCCTACACAGTTAGGTGCAGCCAAATGCAAGACCCTGAGCATTCTTTACCCAGGCCGTTCCTGAGGGTTGTGCTTACAGCAAGCAATCCTGAAGTGTGAGGCAATCCCTCCAGGACAGAGAGCAGGCTTACTGCCGGCTCTGAAACCGGAGTTCTCCGAGGCCACAGTTCTCCCACCACAGAACCCACAGCGTGTGCAGGCATCCATCTGGACCCTCCATGTCACCTCCACAGGACTTGGGGTCGGGGGTGGGGGGAGGTTGAAGAAACAAAGGCAAACATGCTCCCATTGTTTGCTGGGATGTGAGCAATAAAGTCCTTTATCTCTGACCCGGGAGCCTTGTGTCTTCTGATAGCATCCATGAAAGGCTAACTAACTTCTTAGCGTGGAAGCAGGGTAAAAGTCAAATCTCAAACCTGACAATGACAACCTAAAGCCCCAACTCGATAGCTTTTTTTTTTTTTTAACTACTAAGCATACAGTGGGAAGGGTTTTATTAACGGAGGACTGTTTTAGAGGACACTGAAAGTTATACAAAGAGCTGACACAGGACTCATTAGAGCAGAGAGCCTGAGGGTCTCCACTAAGGAAAATATGGAAACTCTCTGGCTGTGTACGCCTGACATTAACTTCTACGGCTTCACAACTCAGGCTATTCTTTGCCCTCGATTGATTTAAATTAGTGCAGCTCTACTGTATGCTACAGATTTTATCCAAAGACTCAGAGAATTAATTCAAGAAAAATTCAACTCGCTAAGTCTGTAAATGTCAGATCCACTGCAATGAATTATAAGAAACTGTCCAGATTCTTTGATTGCATAAGACTTTGTTTACATTAATTAAACAGGCAATGTTCATTTGATCCAGTAAAAGTTAACTTACATCAAGAGTGGTGATTTCTGCTAAGTCATGAAGTTCTTGAACGGGGTCGCTTTTTTGTTGCCTGATGTAATCTGCAAGAGCTTTCACTGAGCGCTGGCCCCTGTATTCTCTCTTCATCATCATCCCATTACGAAATAATTTGAGGGTTGGGTATTTGCTTATCCTATATCTCTGGGCTATATCAGCTAAAAGAACGAAAAACAAAATTAACTTCACCCTCGTACTTGGGTCTGGGTGAGCCCATTAGGCCAACAGTCAAAAATCTTACAATTATTTAGTGAGGATATTTTGGTTCATATAATTCTTTTTCAATGTTAGAGAAAAAAATTAATCGTGACAAGTTTATACTGATTAAAAGGTCAGGATCTGGACATATATTGCCTGGTTTAAATCCCAAATCTGCTATTTACTGGCTGTATGAACTTGTAAGTTATATCAACTCTCTCTGCCTTAGTTTCTCATCTGTTACGTAAGGATAATAATTTCTACCACACAGGTTTGTTTTAAGGACTAAATGAGATAACACAAATGCATGACCCAGTAAGTTTAGTATTAGTAATTATTATTATAGATAGCCAGAAAATAATTAGAATGTGCAAAATTCCCATTTTGAAAAGTTATTCAACTCACTTTATACTTGCGAGAATCTCTTACAGCATTTAATAAAAGAAAATTAAATTTAAATTAAAACTATACTCAAAGGCTAAAAATATTAGATTCTTCGGCTAGTAGAGGAATAATTCATAATCCCAAATACACAAATTTTGTGTAAGCTAACAGAATAAAACCCAAAAGTCAGCAGTATATACTAAAAAAAAAAAAAAAAAATTTCCCTTATTATGACCTATTGGTATATTCTCAGGCAGTGGAGATTTTAAAAAGAACACACACACACACGCAAATCCTTGAAATTAGTGTGTATAGTCTCAAAAAATCAAAATGTATGCTGATCTCATTTGTAGAAATCACAGTTACTAAGATATAGACTCAATTAGAATGGAAAAGCCTTTAAATATTTCTGCTGTTATTTCCAAGAGGTGGCAAATACGAGAAATCAGTATCTTCTAGGCACTGGAAAAGCTCAAATGCCACACTACGCACATAGATGAAAAGGATAAAAGATACACTGAATTTTTTAAATGAAGGGGACCAGAGAGGGGACTGAAGTGACCTAAAACAGGTGACATTTTTGTTTTAACTGAGTTGTAAAATGAGGGCAGAATTCTAAAATGGTGGCACAAGAAGCCATGAAAATTCTCTTACCCTGCCTCCCATTTCTAGTAGCTACAAAACAAAACAAAACCAACATAACAGCAATAAGGCTCTGCTGACCACCTTAATTTCTTTTTTTCCCACCTTAATTTTCTAAGAGATTCTATGGTACAAACAAGTGTACTAGCGAATATACAGATATGTGTGCTGACAGTTTCATGGGTGTATACATAGGTCAAAATTATCAATCTGTACACTTTAAATACATAGTTTATTGTATGTCAATTATACCTCAATAAAGCGGTTTTAAAAATCTAAGTGAATATTGACTATACAAAACAATGACAGATCTTGTGGGATTTGACACAAACTAAAATACAGGATGACACCAAGAGCATCTAAGCTGGGGAGGAGAGGTGACGAGGAGGTTAATGATTCTAAGTATTTTAAGGTCTTTGCACTGCTCAGGAGGAGGGAAAAGTACTTACAATATTTGGTAAGTCAAGGTGTATTCGTGTTTTCTCTAGGATAAACAATCAGAGCGCTAAACTGATGTATGAATATGGGTTTTCAGAAGGAGGTTTAGAGAAAAGGCTACGTAACTAAGAGCATGTAACACTTTGGTAAACTCCATGGAAAATCTAAAAAGGAGGAAATAGTGCTTAACTACTGAAATCCTTTGAACAGAAGACAAATCGAAGCAAAAGAAGGGACCCACTGGTTATATATGAGGCCAAGGAGAGTACTTTATTCACCAAATCACAGAAATCTAAAATAATTTTAAGGTATCTCAACATACACATATTTAATATAGACACTAATCTATTTAGAAGCTGGTACTTGTTGAAGCAGAAGACTAGTGGATATATCACTACATGCCCTTTTTCAGCCTAACAGCCTATGAGAAAACCCATCTCTGAGGTGTTGTAGGAATTGCAGGGGTTCTATCACCTGAGCAAGGAATTAATGAGATTTACATTGGTGCTACAAACCGAGGGCTGGGAGTGCTTCCATCAGCAAGCAGAAGTCTTTTAAGATAAACAGAAGCACTTGCTGTAAGGCAAAGGCCACGAAGGCTTAGGCTTACCCTGCGTCTAAGAAAACCAGCCCAGAAAAATAATAAAAAGTAAGGAACTTTAACTTCCTAATGAAAAGCCCCTTCAGTCCCCAGCACACTACACCGTGAAACCTGGCATATTATAAAGTGAATGTTTGCAGTGACGTAGAAATGAAAATGATTTTAATAAAAATGCTGTTACAATAAGGTTAAGTAATTCTACTGGCCAGTGCCACAGTGCTGTGGTCTGGAATATGGAAAATGTCTTTTTAAAAGTGACTATTTCCCCCAATACCATCAACAGAAGACTGCTTAACTACAGGACGGTACACCCATACAGTGAAGTACTAGGCTGTTACGTAAAGGGATGAAAAAGATCTCTTTATGCTGCTAAGGAGCCATGTCCAAGATACATTAAGTCAAAAAAGCCAGGTACAGAAAGATGTGTATAGGTATGTTGTTTTGCAAAAGAAATACGGACAAGAAACATATAATGTGTGTGTGTGTGTGTGTGTGTGGCTATCAGCAAGTATATGTGTATATATGTACGTTTACATAATCTTTGTGCTTATCCCCCTCCTCCCTCCAAAAATACACCGCCAATGGGAGAAAAAGCAAGAAAAGGTCAGAGGTGGAATTTAGATTTCCCTGACCATACCTTGGTTTTATACTTTTAGCTCTGAAACTATGGAAAAAAAATTTTTTTTTTTTAAAGATTTTATTTATTTATTTGACAGAGAGAGAGACAGCGAGAGCAGGAACACAAGCAGGGGGAGTGGGAGAGGGAGAAGCAGGCTTCCTGCCGAGCAGGGAGCCCGATGTGGGACTCGATCCCAGGACCCTGGGATCATGACCTGAGCCGAAGGCAGACGCTTAACGACTGAGCCACCCAGGCGCCCTGGAAAATTTTTTAATAGTAAAATACAGTTAGTTTTAAGTAAATTTTAATACTGGCATTGTTATTTTGAAATAAACACATATATTATAGATAAAGCACATGAGTAATTATGCTAATGCCATTAAGAGTCAAGATTTTCAGCATAAGAGAAAAAAGGATACAAAGAGAAAACTGAGAAAATTAAGTAAAAGCCCTGTAATGTTTAATCTGAATTGGATCTACCAGCAAAAACCCATGATGAGAACTGGTCAATCCTACCAAATATTTAAGGAAGAAATAACTCCACACGAAGTTTTCCCAAAAATTGAAGTGTCCACTTTCCAACTCATTCTATGAGGCCAGAATTACCCTGATTCCAAAACCAGACAAAGACGTTATAAGAAAATTACCAATATCCCTGATAAACAAAACGAGAGGGCTTAAGCCAGTGGACTTCAACACTTACTGTAAACCTACAGGACTCTAGACAGTGTGTTACTGGAATACAGACAGACAAACAGATCAATGGAATAGAGTCCAGAAATAGACCTACATATACATACAGAAGTGATCTTTGACAAAGAAGCAAAAGTAAACTCTAACTACATATCCTTAAAAAATACACATCTAAACATAAGGATACTCAAAGCTTGAAAGAAAAAGGCTGGGGAAAAATTTACTGTGCAAAAACTAATCAAAAGAAATCTTGTACAGCTATATTAATAGTAAATAAGTATACATTAAGGCAAAAAGCACTGCTAGAGACCAAGAGGGACCCTTCATAATAAAAAGTTCAATTTTCCAGACAGATACACCAATTCTGAATTTGTATATGTCAAATAACAGTCTAGAAATAAAGTAAAAACTAGGAGTACTATAAAGACAAATCTATAATCATGGCGGGAAATTACTAACGCACTTCTTTCAGTAACTGATATAACAATAATGTACTGATTATAATCAATAAAGTAAGGAGAATTTGAACAACATATCTAAGAAACGTGACTAAACTGACACATGCAGAACACAATACTCCAATGCTGCGGGACGCACATTCTTGGCAGGTGTATACACCATATAAAAAACAAACACAAGGAGTCACAAAAGAAGTCTCAACAACTTTCAAATGATTCCACTCATAATGAGAATTAAAAACTATATAGACATGGATCAGAGAGGAAACCACAAAGAGAAACTGAAAAATAATGTGAACCTAATGATAATGAAAGTACCTATGAGAACTTGCAGCATGCAGCCAAAGTGATACGCAGAATGAATTTAGGACATTAAAACAGATATGTCAGAGGGGAAAGGCTGAAAACCAAAGAGCCAAGCATTCATCTTAAAAAATTATAAAAAGAACAAATAAAAAACAAAGGATAAAGAAGTGAATGAGAAAGGTAAAAGCAAAAATTAATGAAGTGGAAAACAAATATACAATAGAGAAGATCAAAAAGCCAAAATCTGGTTCTTTGCAAAGACCAATAAAATTGATAAACCACTAGAAAGACTGATCAAGGAAAAAATGAGAGAGAAAACAATTTAAGGAATGTAGCAGGAATATTTAACTTGGATAATAAGAGAATATTATCAATAGCATAATGACAGTAAGTTTGGAGATTTAGATAAACTATTTTTTAAGATTTATTTGAGAGAGAAGTGAAAGAGAGAATGAGAGAGGGGAGGGGTAGAGGGAGAGGAAGAGAGAATCTCAAGCAGACTCCCCGCTGAATGCAGAGCCCAACGTGGGGCTCCATGTCACAACCCTGAGATCACCACCTGAGCCAAAACCAAGAGTCGGACACTTAACTGTGCCACCGAGGCACCCACCCCTAGATAAAGTTTTTAAATTCCTGTTATTTCTTCAAAGAAGACATCCAGCTGGCCAACGGACACATGAAAAGATGCTCAACATCCCTCATCATCAGGGAAATGCAAATCAGTACCACTCACACCTGTCAGAATGGCTAAAATCAACAACACAAGAAACAAGTGTTGGCAAAGATTTGGAGAAAGGGGAGCCCTCTTGCACTGTTGATGGGAATGCAAACTGGGCAGCCACTGTGGAAGACAATATGCAGGTGCCTCAAAATTTAAAAACAGAACCACTCTACAATCCCATAATCACACTACTGGGTTTATACCCAAAGAATACAAAAACACAAATTCAAAAGGATATATGCACCCCTATGTTTACTGCAGCATTATTTACAACAGCCAAATTATGGAAGCCGACCAAGTGTCCATCAGTAGATGAATGGATAGAGAAGTGGTGTATATATATATACAATGGAATATTACTCAGCCATTGAAAAAGAATGAAATCTTGCCATTTGCAACAACATGGATGGAGCTAGAGAGTATAATGCTAAGCAAAATAAGTCAGTCAGAGAAAGAAAATTCCACATGATCTCACTCATATGTGAAATTTAAGAAACAAAATAAATAAGGGAAGGAAAAAAAGAGAGAGACAAACCAAGAAACAGACTCTTAACTACAGAGAACAAACTGATGGTTACCAGAGGGGAGGAGGATGGGGGAATGGGTGAAATAGGTGATGGGGATCTGGAGTACACTTATCATCATGGGCCCTGAGTAATGTAGAGAATTGTTGAATCACTATACTGTATGACTGAAATGAATATGACACTATATATTAACTATACTGGAATTAAAATTTAAAAAATTAATTTAAAAAAATCCATTAAGGCAGAACCTACCAAACTGACACCAGAATAAATAGAAAATATAAACAGTCCTAAAATTATTAAGTAAATTGAATCTATAATCCATAGCTGTCCCACAAAGAAAACCCCATTTCTAGAAAGCTTCACCATCAAGTTCTACCAAAAATTTCAGCAGCCAATAATGCTGTTTACACAAGCATTCCAGAGAATACAAAAGAGTGAACATTTCCCAACTAATTTTATGAGGTCAGCATAATCTTTCTGCCAAATCTGACATGGAAATGATGAGAAAAGAAAAGTATATGTTAGTCTTACTCAAGAACACAGATGCAAAACTTGAAAAGAAAACATTAAACTAAATTTGGCACTGTGTACAAAGGATAATACATCACACAAGCTAGATTTAGTCTAGCACTTCAATGTTTGAAAATCAATTGATGTAATTCATGACCTTAACAGAATAAAAGAGAAAAACTCCACTACAGTAGCCCCCCCCACTTATTCACAGAGGATATGTTCTAAGACCCCCAGTGGATGCCTGAAACTGAACAGTACTGAACCCTCTATATACTATGCTTTTTCCTTTACATATATATCTATGATAAAGTTTAAGACTTAGGCACAGTAAGAGATTAACAACAATAACTAATAATAAAATAGAACAATTATACTGTAATAAAAGTTCTGTGAACGTGGTCTCTCCCTCTCTCAAAATAACTTCTTGTGCTACACTCACCCTTCTAGTGGTGATGTGAGATGCCAACATGCCTATGTGAAGAGATGACGTGAGGGGAATGACACAACGTGAGCCTACTACTGACCTTCTGACAATTCATCTGCTTGGGAACTGTAGTCGGCCGAGGGTAACTGAAACCATGGAAAGCAAAACCGCAGATAAGGGGGACTGCCATACCGCTCAAAAGAAGCAGAAAAACATTTGATAAAATCAAAATCCATTCACACTTAAAATTTTTTGGCAAACCAGAAGTAGAAGGGAACCTCCTTAATTGGATAAAGGGTATACAAATAAGCAAATACCAAACAACTTGATAGGGAAACACTGAAAGCTATCCTGCCGAGATCAGGAAAGAAACACTGCTATGAAAGAAACCTGCTATGGCTTCTGTATAACACTGGACCGGAGTTCCCAGTCAGTGGAATAAGAAAGAGTATATATACTGAAAAAGAAGTAAAAATGTTATTATTTGCTGGCGATCTTACTGGGTTCACAGAAAACCCAAAAGAGAATCTACTAAAGAATTTCCATTTCCAAGCAGGATGTAGTAGCTAGCAGAAATCTACTGGTTCTGCTGTGACAACTAGGAAAAAATAGATTTTTTAAAATCAAATTTTAAAAGATATCGGACACCATGAAAGCAATGAAGAATAAGTGAACTGAAATCTTAGAAAGGAACGGACCATTCCTAAGTGAGCAAAAATCACCCACTGGCTATTTTCTTTCCCATACGTTTCCCATGTAATTCCTCTTAGAAACTAAATCTGCAATTTGTGCAGATTTAGGGCTCAGGATCATGCCTGCATAGACAGAGAGAAAGAGAACTCAGTAAAGCTCTTCATAGTCACCTGGGCTGGGCTGGGGGATTGGAAGGACCCTGAGACACATAGCAAGTTCTCCCCAGAGGACATTACTGAATGCGTGGGTGGCATAGGAAGCTGGAGGCTGGGCCAGAAAAACAGAGTAACATTCCTCAGCCTTGTGGTGGGGCTTAGGAAACAATGTGTATTTGTGGGAAGGGCCTGCATCAGCATCAAAGACATAATCAAGATATTTGCCAGATTTTGAAGCTGCATAGGCAAGGAAGCACCTAGACGTTGAAGAACACCATGAGTTTTTAAGACAAACCGGAACAAAGATAACTGTGCCACATATTAGAGACAAATTAATAATATTCGGAATACATAAAAAACATTAACAAAGGACCGCCGGAAAGATAAATGGGCTAAAAGTGTCAAGTGATTTATAAAAGAAACAGATACCCAAGTAAACATGTAAAAAACATGCTCATCTGTAATCAAGAAGTTACAAATTAAAACTACCAGATAACATTTTGTCCATCCGATTGGTAAAGAAACAATTAAAAGTTTTTAAATTCCCTACAAAGGGAAAATATTCCTACCAAGTCCAATTCAGGTACACATTCAACGTTAGTAAGGCTAAACTAGCCTAGCTGGTGCCTAATTTGCCAGCAGAAAGCCACAGAATTTTTCTAACCCCCAAAGGATTTGGCAGAAAGTTTATAATGCAGACCCATTAAGAAAGTAACTAGTCCTTCTACTTGTGGCCTAAGGATCAGTAGGAAAATGGACAATAAGAGACACTGCTGGAGTAATTAACTTTCTTAAATTAGTGGGCATAATGGGAAAATAGTGTGCTGATAGCAAACATGCATAAACGAGAAGTAAAAGAAATAAGGCTATAGGTGGACTCCAGAGAGTCTTAAATTTTAGGTTAATGGAGTTTGAATTTTACCTGATATGTGATAAGCAGCCACTGAAGCAGTAGAACGGGGCTTTAAAAATATTCACCTGGAGGTAAATCAGGGAGAATCAGGGAGACTAGTAAAGAAGCTATTGCAACAGTCTTGGCAGAAATAACAAGAGTCTGTTTACAAACTTTAACATTACAACCCGTAGGTTGACTTAAAATTCTAGTTACGGATAGAAACAGATTAAATAATACTTGAAGACTATTAGAGGAATAGATACTTGCCTGCTTAATTCTCAAACAACACCGTGGCAGCAGGTATGCTGCATAAATAGGTGGCTTTTAATTATTAAAATAGAAGCAAAAACCTTAAAATTACATTGATCGATAATCTCAGACATAAAGGTGACTTCTTACAGGCTTTGGTCAAAAATGATTTTAAGATAATTACAACGTGACATCTTGACAATATAACAAAGAATGATTTAAAGGGTATAATAAATGTTTTTTTTTTAGTTAACTGGATGGATCAAATGTTAAAATGCATGTCAAAGGAATAACAAATTTCAGAAGGTTAACAGCTCGCTGATTAGAAAATTAGCATGTACTTTTGCTTCAGTGGTCACTTACTTTCCCTTGACGGGCTCTGCCTGCCCGCCCGCCTACCTTCCTCACTCATGCCCAGCAGGGTCCCACACGGGAAACTGCCTGCATCTCCCCACTGTGATTACCTATGGCAGATGATTTCAACAGGAAGGTCCTACTGTTCTTCTGGGTCAGGGATGAGGGCCATTGCTGCCTCTGTACCCTTTTCCATTCCCAAACCATGCCTTCCCCACAATGAGGGTAAAAGAACAACAAAACACCACAACAAAATAAGACCCTAAACAGAGAAATTATAAACAAAGCCTAGAAGCTTACTCAGGACTCAGGCTAAACCTGGGCATCCAAGTTCTGTTTCAGTGTACGTTTTCTTTTTTTTTTTTTTATACTTTTTAAACTGAAATATATTTGACATATAACACAGTAGCGTTCAGGGCATACAACATGTTGATCGGATACATTTATTTGTATACTGCGATAGGACTGTCACTGTGGCATTAGCTAGCACCTTCTCACTTCAGGTAATTATCACTTTTTATGGTGAGAATAGTTAAAATCTAGTCTCTTAGCAAGTATTTTTTAATACAGTATTATTGTCCATAATGATTTTCTTATACTTAATGCCTCACACATATAGCCCTTATAAAAGCTTCTCAGTTTCCCCTACGGGAGGTTCAAGCCGTACCAGAAGGCACACAGGTAAGACTAACTGGTATTTGGGAGCAAGTGCTGCAGTGTTCAAGGACAATTACTAAATACTTTCCTAAAAATGCCAGCAGGGCAAATAACGTGTGTCTCTTGCTGCGTGCCATGCACCCTAGGGCCACTGGAGGTCAGCAGAGATCCTGGTCCCACCAGGGGCAGATCGATGGGACTTCCCACATCTAAGGCAGCAGGACCACCAGGGAGAGGGACGAATTCAACTTCCAAACTCCCCGCACAAGGAAGACACAGAAGGTGAGATAAACGGAGACCATGATCAGCAGCTTAAGCAAGGGCAAATTTAATTGTATGTGTAGAAATTTTGGAAAACAAGGACAATTACAAAGAAGAAAACAAGAATCATTTGTAATCCAACCACCACTGGGGAAAACCACTAGTAACATTTTTTTTTCTTCAAAGATTTATTTATTTATTTGAGAGAGAGCATGAGGGGCAGAGGGAGTGAGAATCCTCAAGCAGACTCCCCACTGAGCAGAGAGCCCAATGATGGGCTCGATCCCAGGACCCTGAGATCATGACTTGGGCCGAAATCAAGAGCTCAACTGACTGAGCCACCCAGACACCCCAAAATTTTGATTATATCTTGCTGACTTTGAATAAAAGTTGCTTAACAAGCAGTGACATGCTTCAATGGAGAAAAAAATAAACTCTGAGATTAGTCAAATAGTTAAGCGCCAGCATCAATACTTGCAGAATGGGTATCGGCAGCTTGGAAGAAAATCCTAGAAAGAGCAGAATAACGCTCTCTAAAAAAAAGCATTACCAACACTCTTAGTGGCACAGAAGTCGATATTATGTGGAAAAACACAAAAATCAGTGACTCAGAATTGGAAAGTGATGTACAGCAGTCAGATTCAGAATGTGAAACTGTTTCAGGATTACCTGAACAAATTTATTTTCGTTTTTAGGTACACACGTTAATGATATGATGAAAAAATCTTTAAGTCTAAAATAGTTCTCATGATAAAAATTCTAAGTGAAAAGCATTGTGTTGTAGTTCAATTTTTCTTAGTCTTTTTTTTCAGTTACAGATAGAAGTGTGCCTTATAATCAATGGCAATTTAGATTTGATGAAATATTGCAGAAAACACTTAATCGTATTGTTGGGAGATGGGATAACCCATTTGAAGTACTTAATGGAGTACCTACAAAACCACCAGTTCATAAATTCTGGTTACTACTCACTGCATCTATCCCTCCATCTGTTCAACGACTGTAATGGTGCACCTCCTTTGAGCTAGGCACCCTTCCAGTGCTGGGGATACAAGGGTAAAAAGACAAGGTCCCTGTGATTACAGAGTTTACATTTATTATCATCATTACTATTGTAATTACTGCTGCAACTAATTGTTTCCACAGGCTAGAATCTTAAATGAAATTTGTAAAACTCTTAATACATAATACATGTATCAAAAAGATGTACCAGTGTGGATTCCCTAAGTACAGTGTAAGAGAAATCCTCTATAAGTCAGCAATAAATATATCTTCACCAGAGACGTAGGGACCCCCCCAAGACGGGAGAAGCTAAATGGGTGACTGTCAGATCTGTGACATGGAAGAAACTGGACTGGACATCCAAGTCCCGTGCAGGGTGAGTGAGGACACCTGTTCTGCTGCCATCAGAACTCAGACAGAAATGCCCAGCAGGTGGAGAACACGTTGTTCCACAACACACTGCCTCTTGATTCTCTTTAACTGCCCTGACTTCCTTTTTCTCTTCTTCCTATGTTGTTCCCTACTTTAAATGCAACAAGTGGAGAATTCAGGGGCTCAGAAAGTGAACTAAATTTTAACCCTAAGATGAGGGTTATTTAAGCTATGAGCTTTACACTGGGGTTTCAAAATATATACCTAAGCTTAAAACATGGGAAGCTTCCTGATGACACTCTAGTGTCAGTCTGGGTTCAAAATTCTCTTTCCATAGTTCCCACACCCCTCCCCTTTTTTTGGTGGGGAGAGAGGTCAGGGGATGGGAGCAGGGATCAAAGCTGCTGCATCTAGCTCATACATAGAAGCAAGAGGGCCGACTGGGTGAAATTAGCCTGTTATATCTACCTTCGCCTTCTTTCTCCTGTTCTACATTCTTGGCCTATTTAGCTGAACATTTGAACAAAGCGAGTCCTAGGAAGGACATATAAAGAAGTGAGGTCAAGGTAGGGCGGAAAGCAGTCCACAGGATGCTGACAGGTGGAGAAGGGAGAGAGAAGGAAATGCAGGCAGCAAACCAAAGAAGGGTGTTCTGTGGCTGTGCACGGAGACAGCTTTCCTGACCAAGTAGAAAAGTGGGGTAGAGGACAACGCCCCAAGAATTCCCAACACATTCTAAGGAATGAGTGCATGCACTTCCGCCCTAAAGGGACTACTCTGAAAATACTCACTTGGAATGTTTTATGAAAATTAGAGCCATTACATTTTAATATTGTTATATAATTACGTTGTTTGTTTTTTGACCTTAATGGGCTCACCTCATCCTTAATTCCTTTTTTAAAAAAAGATTTATTTATTTATTTGAGAGAGAGAGAGAGAGAGACAGAGTGCAAGCAGGGAGAGGGACCGATGGAGAAGGAGAGAGAGAATCTCAAGCAAACTCCACGCCCAGCGCGGAGCCTGATGTGGGGCTTGATCCCATGACCCTGAGATCATGACCTGAGCTGAAATCAAGAGTCGGACGCTTAACCGACTGAGCCACTCAGGCACCCCTCATCCTTAATTTTTAAACGGGGCTGATAAAGAAAAAAAACACAAAAACACAAAAACCTGTAATTTAGCTTTGGCAGAAATTCCCAAAATACAAAATTTATAGCTAAGACAGACAGATTTCCCAACTAAATTCAGATATGGGTCACACCTCAATTCGAGCTCGCACCATACTAGGAAGCAATAAAATAGTCATTAAAGTTTTAAAAAATTCAATGCAAGCCAAGGTTGGATTCATACATTTTGCCACGTTAATTTCTTCCAAGAACCTATGTAGGGTTTTGTCAAGTCTTTCAGCATATACTGATAAGCTGGTTTTCCTTATTTTACCTACACTGATGGGGATTTATTCTATTTCTTAATATTAAGTCATCTTTGTAACTATGGGCATAAATGCCACCTGGTAATGGGAGACTCTTCACAAAGGAATGTCTACCTCCCATGACAGCCGGTGGTGAGACAGACATGCTCATGCCCAGGAGATGGCAACTCGTGAAAGAAGACAGTTTCAGGACTGACAAAATGGAATCAACTGCCAGACCTGCTCACAGGAGGTTTGCACTGAAAATTTCCAACAGCCACCGAGAGAACTCTGGGTTTTTCCGGAAGTCACCACGTGGCTCTAAGTAGTCCTCAAAATGCCAGGAAAAGTCTATTCAAGAAAATTATTTTTAAGTTCAAGGACTGTGCTGAAGGTCATTTATCACAGTGAAAATAAACAGAAATTACAATTAACAATATCACAGCACACCTGAACAGACTTCAAGCTTCTTCCACACACATTTTCTCAAAAACTCTCAAGCAACAAGACACTTCTTCCTGCTCTTTTCTTAACCAAAGACAAAGTACAGGTTAGGAGCCTTTTTTTTTTTTTTAAGATTTTATTTATTTATTTGGAGAGAGAGAGAGAAAGCGCACAAGTGGGGGGACGGGCAGAGGGAGAAGCAGGCTCCCCACTGAGCAGGGAGCCCAACATGGGGCTCCATCCCAGGATCCTGGGATACTACCTGAACCAAAGGCAGACGCTTGGCCGACTGAGCCACCCAGGCGCCCCAGGTTCAGAAACTTTTTATACCAACTTTGTATTTTGAAAATTTTCCAACTTACATAAAATATGAAAAAGTAATGTAAGGAGCAACTGTACACCCTCACCTAGATTGAACATTTTATCACATCTGGTTACCAGATGTGTGTGTTACACACACACACACACACACACACACACAGTTTATGGCAAGCACTGACTCAAGTTCAGTGATTTTTCAAGTAACTTGTCCAACTGTATATAACTTTGGTAAGCAGTGGGCTTCTGGCAGAGCACAGAGAATTCTACCTTAGTGGAGGCTGGACCACACAGTATAGGAATAACAACACCACATACACGTAATTTCATTTTTGTTTATACACTGACCCATTGGAGATAATTTTAACAGACTATAACATAATTTGTAACAGACATTTTTAGTCATTTTTATATAGAAATTGGGTGAATTCTCAGCTTCTATGAGAAATCCAGTTTAAATTACCTTATTTTGACCTTCAAAATACTCGAGCTAGCCGGTACAAGCTGTATCCTCCTGGGCTCTAGTCTGGCTCCCTGCACTTACTCGGAAACCCTGGCAAATCACCCAGGCCCTCTGGGTCTTTCAGCGTCTTCCTCTGTAAAATGATCACACGCTCCCAGCTCTCTCAAAGTCTCGTGTTCATTCCTACCTCAGAAACTTCACACCTACTTTTCCTTCTGCCTAAAATACTCTTCTTCCTCTATTTCCCTTAAAAATCCTACCCTGTCTTCAGGCCTCGCAGCATTGTCCTCAGAAAGGCCTTCTCTACCCCCCAAACTAAGTCAGACCTGGATTATCTCACACCATCCAACACCTCTCTTCAGAGCAGTTATTGCCTTTCTGGGTGTATCTGGTTCATTGCTATATGTCTAGAACCTGTTCATACTGCATGACAAAAGGTATATAAAACTTTTTGTTGGATGAATGAGTAATACTATCTGACTCAAGGGGTGGTGAAGATAATGAAAATAATGTAAGAGAATGTCTAAATCCAAGTGAACACTACATACATAGTCTTTTCCCGGCAATATGACTAGAAACTTTTTGCAGGAACTTTTCCAAGAATAACACTCTTACTTTGGATGGAAAGTCTGGGTGACACAGTGCCTCAGAAGCAAGACAGACAGACTAAAGTATCAAATCAAGAGGGTAGGAGAGTGTAGGCTGCCACAATGCCAGAAGGTAATTAATAGAACAAGACATATGTGGGCGATGGTATCTTCAGTCTGAGGTCACCTTCTGCCTTTGCTAGAAAGCTTTATACAGATCTTCTACCTCAGAGAAATTAATCCTAAAGCAGCAAGTAGGTACACTTGCCAAAAAGAATACTGTAAGGACATACAGACCACCAAAAGTAAAACTTCTTATTTGCATACAACATAATTGTCTATGTAGAAAATCCTACTGTATTTACATAAAACCAGGATGTAAGATCAATATACAAAAATCAGTTGTGGGGCACCTGGGTGGCTCAGTCGTTAAGCGTCTGCCTTCGGCTCAGGTCATGATCCCGGGGTCCTGGGATCGAGCCCCGCATCGGGCTCCCTGCTCAGCGGGAAGCCTGCTTCTCCCTCTCCCACTCCCCCTGTTTGTGTTCCCTCTCTCGCTGTGTCTCTCTCTGTCAAACAAATAAAATCTTAAAAAAAAAATCAGTTGTATTTCTAGCAATGAACAATCAGAAATTAAAATTTAAAAATCAATGCCATTTATAATAGCACCAAAAAATAAGAAATAGGGACAGACTTCAAAAAGATGTGTGAGACTTAAGAAAAAAATACCAGACAAACCCAAAATAAGGATATTTTACAAAATACCTGACCAATACTCCTCAAAATTATCAAATGTCAAGAACACCTGATACTAAATGCAATATCCTGGATTTTGGAACAGAAAAAGGACATGAGTAGAACCAATGATAAAATCTGAATAAAGTCTACAGTTTTAGCTAATAGGAATATACCAGTGTTAGTTTCTTAGTTGTAACAAACGTGCCCGGGTAATGTAATATGTCAACATTAGGGTAAACTGGGTAAGGACTATAAGAGAACTCTGTTTTATCTTTGCAACTTTTCCCCCTCATTTTGGTTAGAAATTAACAAGCCGATTCTAAAAGTCAGAGAGAAATCCAAAGCAACTAAAATAGCAAAACCACTTTGAAAAAAAGTACAAAGTTGGAAGATTTATATATTACTGACTTCAAGACTTACTGTAAAGCTACAGTAATCTAGAGAGTGTGACGCTGGTACAAACACAGACAAATCAGTCACAGATAAATACATCAACAGTACAGAATAGACAGACTAGAAAAAAGATCCACACCTATATGATCAGCTGATTTTGAAAGAGATGCAAAGTCAATGAAGAAAGAATAGTCCTTTCAACAAATAATAGCAGAACAGTTTGATAACTATATGCAAAAAAAGAACTCCAATCTATACATTGTGCCACATGTAAAAGTTAACTCCAGATGGATCATAGAGCAAAATCTTATACTATGAAATTTATGAAAGCAAACATACCAGAAGGTCTTTGTGATCCTGGGTGAGGCAAAGATTTCTTAGATACAGCATCAAAAGCATAACCCATTTTTAAAATAGATAAGTTGGACTTCGTCAAATTAAGGCACTCTCAAACAGAACTGGAGGTCTCACACTTCCTGATTTCAAAACTTATTATAAAGCTATAGTCATCAAAAAGTTGTGGTACTGGCATAAAGACAGACATACAGACAAATGGAACAGAACAGAGAGCCCAGAAACAAACCTTCACACATGGGGTCAAATGTTTTTTGACGAAGGGTACCAAGATCATTCAATGGGGAGAGGACAGTGTCCTCAACATATGGTGTTAGGAAAACTGGATGTCCACATGCAAAAGAATGAAATTGGATCCTTATGTTGCACTCTACACAAAAATTAACTCAAAATGGATAAAAAAACTAAACATACAACCTACACTGTAATGCTCTAAGAAGAAAATGCAGAAGAGTTCCAGAACATTGGATCTGCAATGATTTCCTGGCTAGCACCCCAAAAGCACAGGCGACTAATGTAAAAACAGATAAACTGGACATCAAAATTTAAAACTTCTGTGCAAAGGACATAATCAACAGAGTGAAAAGGCAACCTACAGAATGGGAGAAAATAACTGCAAATCATTTATCTGATAAGTGGTTAATATCCAGAATACATGAAGAACTCCTATGACTTAATGACACAAATCACCTGATTAAAAACAGGGAAAGGCCTTAAACAGATTTCAGAACTAAAGATACACAGATGGCCAACATGCATAGGAAAAGAGGCTCAACGTTACTAAACAGGGAAATGCAAATCAAAACCAGGATGAAGTAGCACTTCATACCCTTTAGGATAGCTATGATCACAAAAACAGAAAAGTAACAGGTATCGGCAAGGATGTGGAGCAAACTGGAACCCTTGTCCATGGCTGGTGGGAATGCAAAATTGAGATATAGCTACTGGGGAAAATAGTATGGCGGTTTCCCAAAAATTAAAAAATTTAAGTACCATATGATTCAGCAATTCTCCTTCTGGGTTTATATCCAAAAGAACTGAAAGCAAAGCCTTGAAGAGATATTTCGTAGTGTTATTTACAATGGCCAAGAGGTGGAAGTAACCCAAGTGTCCATCAGTAGATGAATGGGTATACAAAATGTGGTGTTACACATACAATGGAATACTATTCAGCCTTAAAATGGAAGGAAATTCTGACACATGCTACAACATGGATGAACCTTGAAGACATTAACATTATGGTAAGTGAAATAAGCCAGACACAAAAACAAATACTGTACGATTCCACTTATGTGAGATTTATCTAGAGTTGTCAAATTCATAGAAATAAAAAGTAAAATGGTGGTTGCTAGGGGCTGGGGGAAGGAGGAAATGGGGAGTTGTTTAGTAAGTGTAGTGTTCCAGTTTTATAAGATGAAGTTCTGGAGACTGGTTGTACAGCAATGTGAATATACTTAAATCTACGAAACTGTACAATTAAAAATGGTAAAAACGGCAAATTTTATGTTCTGTGGATTTTACCACAATTAAAAAGAAAGACACTCTTAAGACACTGGAATGAGAGAAAATATTTACAAATTATGCATCTGAAAAAGAACTTACATTCATAATATATAAAGGGCTCTCAAAACCCAATAAGAAATTATTATACCCATTCATAATTTAACAGCCATGTTAAATTAAATAGACTGACCATACCAAGTGTTGGCAAGAATATGGAACAACTGGAATGCGTCTACTCTGCTAGTAGATATGTAACACAGTACAAATACTTTGGAAAGCAGTTTGGCAGTTTATTAAAAAGTTAAACATAAACTGACCTATGACCCAGGTACTTCACAGCTAAGTTTGTGCCCAGAAAATATGAAAGTATATGTACAAAGAGTTGTACCTAAATGTATATAGCAGCTTCATTTGTAATAGCCCCAAACTGGAAACAATCCAACTATCACTAAGTGTATAAACTAACTGTGGTGTAGAGCCATACAACGGAATGCCACTCGGTACTAAAAATGAACGATACATGCAACCATCTCAAAATAACCAGGCTGAGTGAAAAAGCACCACCACACACATACACACACACACACACACACACAACACAGTATATGATGCCACTTACATAAAATCCTAGAAAATACAAACTAATCTCTAATAACAAAAAGCAGTTCCACGGTCCCCTGAGATTGATGGGGGAAGAAAGGGACCTCAAAGGGGAACAAGAACAATTTGGGGAATGACAGATAAGCTGGTATCTTGATTGTGGTGATGGCTTCATAGGTGTATACATGTGTCAAACATTAAATTATATAATTTAAACTTGTGCAGTTTATCTTAATTATATCTCAATAAATCTCTTTTTAAAAAGAAACAAATCCGGGGCGCC
The DNA here is from genome assembly GCF_002201575.2 of Neomonachus schauinslandi. NCBI lineage: Eukaryota > Metazoa > Chordata > Mammalia > Carnivora > Phocidae > Neomonachus > Neomonachus schauinslandi. Next base: position 62,588,967 of record NC_058415.1, read on the forward strand.
TGGGTGGCTCAGTTGGTTAAGCGACTGCCTTCGGCTCAGGTCATGATCCTGGAGTCCCGGGATCGAGTCCCGCATTGGGCTCCCTGCTCAGCAGGGAGTCTGCTTCTCCCTCTCCCGCTCCCCCCTCTTGTGCTCTTTCTCTCTCTCACTCTCTCTCTAAGTAAATAAAATCTTTAAAAAAAAAAAAAAACTTAAAAAAGAAACAAATCCTACCAAAGAACCACCTGCCTAATAGACATTTCTCCCCAGACCACAGGATTCTTAAGGTCCTTCCAGTTCAAAACCTCTACATTCCAAATGGCATCTAAGGAGTGACCCAGGGGCCACTCTGTCTTACAATCTCTAAAGAGAGTGGAAAATGTGAATAAATCATCAATAAGGATTTCATAATGTCACTTTTAAAAAGTGAAGAATTACACAGAAGGGATAAAATATTTAAAGAGAATACACAAGGGAGAATTAAAAAAACAAAAAGAAGAAAGTTCCTGCCTTTGAAGAACTGACACTGCAATGAGTGAGACAACTAACACACAATGAACCAGAGCTACAAAACACAGCGAGTCTGGGACCATGAGAGAGGAGAGTTCACGTGTGATGGACGCAGGAGGAAACACCACTGCACGCGCACTAACCCAAGTTAGCGAGATTTGTCATGTACACGGAAAACCAAGCTCTGCTGGGACCAGTGAAATCCAAGACGCTGGACTATAAGTGAGTCTACCCTAAGTTTCTCAACACTCTCAATAACTGTAATCTGTAACTACAGCTAATTACACCTCAAAGACAGTCTAAGCCCATTTTAGTGGAATCTTTTAAATAACAGAAACACGAAAATCTGAGATAGTTTTATCTGCAATGACTACAAATGGTATTTTTGTAGGATTCTAAAACTAACAAATCCATTTTTTCCTAAAATTTTATTTCAATTTTATTTCTTGATTTTGGTATTTGCTTTGGCAGAAAACATTGCTAGTTATGATTTACTACCCATATGCTGATTCTACTATATTTTAATGAAAAAAATTACTTTGCAGGCAAAATGCAAAGTAGTATTGTAAGTACATAAAGATTAAATATTAACATTTAACCAAAGTCACTAGAACTTCCATCTAAAGCAGAACATTTTTTTAGCATTAAAAAAGAAAAGAAAGAGAGAGAGTGTTGTGTGTGTGTGTGTGGTGGGGATGGGACAATTTCTTCCAGACTGCCTATTGAGGTACTTACAGTGCTGATCACAATCAACTCTGGCAAACACTACTTGATTTTCATTTGGATATTCTTCCTTAATGACATTAGAAGCTTCCTCAAAAATTGGATGCAACATTTGGCTGAAACGACACCTATGTACAAAGAAGGATACCAATTAAAACTGAAAAGCAGAAGCAATAAAAGCCTATTTCAGTTATTATCCACTGATATGTAGTATATGTACAATAAACAGCTTTTGAGACAATCACATAGTTAATTTAGTCATGGACCTGGAAGCCATTCATTGAAGATGAAGACAATTTTGAATTCAAAGGCTATTCCAATTCAGACTGTACAATTAAAAGATTTTGTTTTTTGCACCTTAAGAAAATCACCAATATTATAAAGCACACAGCTAAGGATCTCTCACAGAGGCCAAGAAACAAGTCTGATATAAGCCCTTAGGATGTATCTCCACTTGGACTTGCAACTACTAAGACTTGGGCATTTATAAAAGAAATTAGCTTTCTCTAAATAATGAACATATTTTTAGACTACTATACAAAATCTTCAAGAGGTTAAGTTTATTGCAAATACTAGACTGATTCACCTGACTAGGTCAATCAAATTTCATAGGCAAGTTAGTATACTAAATAAGCTGCATGAAAAGAATATATAGCATACAATACAATGTTCCCCTCAAAATTTACCCCTAGTTAAAATAAGCTTTCGTATCTATGAACATATTAAATGTATTAAGTTCAGGAGCAAAAATGTGCAACTCCTAAACAAGCCTTCCTATTCATGTTTCTTTCGTCTTTTCTGTTTGTTCTGTTTTTACTTTTAAAAAGGGGCACAAACCCCACAATATTCCAGAAACTTGATACTTCCAATTCTGACTGCCCCTTAATCAGGCCAACTACCTCACAAATATGTTGTAGGTCATTAAAGGGACCTGATAAGAAAGAGAAGAATCAGAATCAGCACATAGCCAGCTGGGTTAGAATAGCCATTCTTGTATGAAAAAGGTACTGAGTATTTGTTAACAAACAAAACAAAACACAACTGTAACTGCTACTCTTGCTTCCAGAGTCCTTTTCCACCAAGGAACTTACTTAAATGAAGCCTGTGAATTCTTTAATCCGCAGGTGATTAGGTTATACCTATTAAGTATAATTCAGCAAAAGTCTGATAAAGCCCATGAAAGGGTGCAAACTGTATCCTTCCTCCTTATTTCTTTTGGTAGATAGCTCCTCTAGCCCACTCACCTGACTTCCTAAGGAGATGTCCTAGAATATATCAAGGAGACACAATCTGTCTTCAATCTCTTGCTTTCAAGTGGCTCTTTCCTCTTTTAGCATTCTTAAATCTCTCCCATCTGGGATAGGTGGGTGGGGTCTGTGGACATCAGGGACCGTGTCTTATTTGACTATGTATTCTAATAAGCATTTCAATATATGTCTGTTAAATGATTAAATTGATAGGATGGAGGAACAGGAAAGGCTAGGTCCACAAGTTTATAGTTTTCTCTTTTTGTTTTTAGAGAGAAAGAGCGAGCACGGAGCATCAACAGCAGGGGGAGAGAGAGAATCCTCAACAGGCTCCGTGCCCAGGGCAGAGCCCAACATGGGGCTCAATCTCACAACCCTGAGATCATGACCTGAACCGAAACCAAGAGTCGGATGCTTAACCGACTAAGCCACCCAGGCACCTCAAGTTTGTAGTTCCTTATAGATTGCTGAAAATAGGGTGCTGGAGGGCAGGGGATGCATAGGGTAGGAACTGATGAATGGTTTCCTGAAGAATCAGGATATGGCCTAGTGAAGAATTAGTGCACAGGCTCCTGGCTTAAGGGCAAGGTAAAGGCATATATTAGGGGCTCCTTCTTTCTGGATTGTGCAGTTTGCTGCCCAGTAAGCATTTAAGCAAAGGTTCATGTTTAAAATAGGATAATTTGAATACCAGAAGGTGCCTGGGAAAGATGAAATAAAAGTTCAACTGCAATATCACCATACCTTCATACACATGTATCCATACATACGGAAAGTTACATTTATAAAACATAACAAAAGCAACAGATCTATTAAAAGGGCCTTAAGGGTCATCTGAATCCAATCTCCAATCTAGTGCTTGAATCCACCCTTTACAAATCAACCAAATGGGTAAAAGTCTTTGCAGGGACAATTTGGGGGTACTTACTAGTATACTTATTAATATGACCTAGTAGGGGGGAGGGGGGAAATAAGCTTCAGAGTCAGACATACCTGAGTTTAAATCCCAGTTCCACCACTTACTAGCCGTATGACCTTTCTGAGCCTCAATTTCCTCAACCTAAAATGGAAATTATAATACCTACCTGCAGGGTAGTTCTGAGCATTAAAAACAATGTACATAAAGAGCGTGGCACATAACAGCATTATTAAGTACCTACTATGTTTCATCAGTCTTTGAAGCAAGCAGTATTTTTAGGCAGCTCCATTAGAGAATTGCTCCTTAAGCTGTGCCACATTCATAACTCCAAGCAGAACTGAGAATCTAGCCTTTGAGGCCACAAGGTATAAATCTATGTCTTATGGTTAATTACCTAAGTTTTATCAGTTGAATGAAAGAGTACTAACTCATGAACAACTCAAGGTGTTCTTTGGGTAATATGCTTTCCCAAATAACCGCAATTAGTCCACATTTCCAATTCAGCTTTTGCAACAAGGTCAGTGGCACATTCTATTTCTCTTTCTTACAACACACAAAATCCCTCAATCAAGAGAACCGTGTTCTAGATTTAACTCTGCCACAACTCTGTCAGGTAACCTTCGGAAGACACTTTACTCCTCTGGGAGTAAGTTTTATTTTTAAAGTGGATCGGACTAGATAATCTTATATCCAATTCTGTGGCTACTGTTACATGTGGACAAACCCAATTTACCTTGGAAAATGCTACCTTGGTTATACACTTTAGAAATGGCATTTTTCTCTGTGTATCTTCAATATTTACTGAAGTTCTTTAAATATCTATACATCATTCATTCAGTAAATATCTATTATGTACTTATCTGCCAAGTACTATGCAGAATGCCTGGGGATTAATGTTGAAAAAAGATAGATATGGTAACTTTTCATAGAGCTAAGGCTGTGGTAGGTAGCCACCAATTAAACTACATCATACAAGTGTTCTGATGAGCTAAGTATGTGGTGTTATGGAAAGAGAGAAAAAGGGTTGGAATAGGGTAGGAATACTGATCTAGGAAGGTGACCTGGAGGAAGTGGCATCTAATCTAAGACTTGAAAGATGGTTAAGACTTAAGTATGTAAATAAATGGGTGAGAGAACAGTGACCCATCCAGGCAGAGAAAATATCATGACTGAAGGTCCAGTGATGAAAGAGTATAAAATATTACAGAAACTGAAAGATGTTCAGTACAACTGGAACAGAATGTGGGAGTGGAGAGAGGCAAGAAATTAAGATGTAGAGGTAGGGTAACTTCAGGTCTGAAGTCACTGGGGACTTTCTAGGCCAAGGTAAGGGACTTCAGACCTCAAGTTAGTGGAACAGCATTTAAGGGTTTTAAGATGAAGTGTAACCTTATTCAGTTTGCACTTTAGGTAGACCACTCTGGCTTATAGAGAACAGAATGGAGACACATAAGACTTGAGGCACAGAAAATAAATTAGGAGCTTTCACAGGAATCTAGGTAAATTGGGCTGTGGCCTGAAGTAGGTGGTGGCAATTAGTAGGTAGTAAGCCTTAAAGGGTCAAATAAGATACAGATTGTCTAGGAATAAGGATTATTAATGTGAGAGTTTCAAGCTTATCTCCAACTCAAGTTCCCTTCTACCTATCCCCATGTCACATTCTTTAACATCTACTACGTGTTTATGCCCTGGTTTTAGATGCTGGGAATGCTGAGTAAGACATTATCTCTGCCCTCAATGTTGGTTTGCACAAATATAAAAGACAAAATAATGTAGTAAGAAAAAGAAAGTGGTATCCAGTGCTATATGAACACAAAAGACAAGGATCTGATTCAGACAGGGGAAGGAGTAAAGGCTTCCTACAAGTAGTAGAAGATACATGTTTAAAAAGTGTCAACAATATATTTCCTCCTACATTTGCCACATCCACATCCTCACCTCCAAATAATGTTTACTTCCTCAGTCAGAAAAATACAGAATTGCAATATGTACGTGTGTGTGTGTGTGTGTGTGTGTGTGTGTGTGAGAGAGAGAGAGAGAGAAAGAGACAGAGAGAGAAACAGAGAGATGCGCTAGCAGGGAGAGAGGATGGATTTGAGTTTTTGTTGCTGCTTTTAAGATGTGGGATAATGGAATCAGATATATTTTTCTCTTAAAATACAAACGATCATGAAATTAAGCTGCTTCCTTTGTGATTGAACCTTAACTGACTTTGTATACGGAATATTGTCTCATGTAAGAAAAAGGCTTCCCCTTCAGCCTTTCTAGCAAAGAAAAATTCACATGCAGCAAGAGAAAAAAACCTAAATGATGCAACTTCACCCCCCACTGCAAAAAACAAAAATAAGATTATTACTTACCAGTCAGCATAAAAATTTACTAAAGCAACATCAGCATTGTCTGAAATTGAAAAACAAAACCAAACAATCTAAGTTAATTGTGTCCACGTAACTGACATAATCAAAGAGATGGTTTTCATCATGATCTTTTTCCTATTTATGTAAAGGCCTGCTAAAAACACACAATAACAATTAAGTTACCTCTAACTCAGAAACCCATATACAGAGTCATGGACAGGTTATATAACCTGCGTTATAGGTTATATAATCCTTTTCCCTATATCCTCCATCTTTATACCTTCATTGAATGAATATAAAACAGAAGGGGAATCAAATCCAGATCAGGAAAGTAAACTTTATACTAAATAGCCTACTCTCATTTAAAACTTCTAAATAACAAAAAATATATTATATGTTAATAAATAAATAAATAAAAGGAAAAAAAAAAAACCTACTAAATAGCCTACTCTCATTAAAAGTGAAGTGGAACTCTAGAGGGGAGGGAGGTGGGGGGATGAGTTAGCCCGGTGATGGGTATTAAGAATGGCACGTATTGAATGGAGCACTGGGTGTTACACGCAAACAATGAATCATGGAACACTACATCAAAAACTAATGATGTAAGGTATGATGACTAACATAATATAATAAAATTAAATTAAAAAAAAAGTGAAGTGGAATGATCTGGATTTGAATAATCCTTTCCCCCTCCGCCCTTAAAAGAGAGAGTGTGAGCGGGAATGGGGGATAGAGGGAGCAGGAGAGAAAGAATCTTAAGCGAGCCCCAAAGCAGGGCTTGATCTCACGACCCGAAGATCATGACCCGAGCTGAAATCAAGAGCCAGATGTTCAACTGACTAAGGAACCCAGGTGCCCCTTGATAATCCATTTTTTGATCTCCCATATACATGAATAACTGAGAATTGGCTCTGCAAGAAAATTCTATTTCACAGAAGAGACCTGGGTAACTAAGCCATTTCTAAAGTTCAGATGTCTCACTAGTTGCAACAAGTAATCTACAACTAATTATGTTGTATTTTTTTTTTAAAGATTTTATTTATTTATTTGAGAGAGAGAGAGTGAGAGAGCACAAGAGGCGGGAGCGGGAGAGGGAGAAGCAGACTCCCCGCCGAGCAGGGAGCCCGATGCGGGACTTGATCCTGGGACTCCTGAGCCGAAGGCAGTTGCTTAACCAACTGAGCCACCCAGGCGCCCCTAATCATGTTGTATAAGATGCACATTTTCTGTTTCCTATCCATTAAACAGCTCTTCTTTGTTACAAAAATAACAGTATCATTTGCATAGGAGGATGTGAAGTCATGAGAAAGATACATTTGTTCCTTTTGCCTAAACTTCATACAGAGAAACTAAACTCAAGTACTCACAAAAATAAAACACAAAGATATTCTAGAATTTGAAAAATGAAAGGAGAATGATTTGTGTTTCAATTCTCTTCTTCCTTTTTTACCTTCAAAGCACTTTTTATCCACTTGCTTCTTCACTCTGAAGCAGTGGTTCACAAACTCTACTCCCTGGACCAGAAGCACCAGCAGCACGGAGAAACTTACAGAAATGCAAATTCTCAGGTGGGGTCTAGCAGTTTCTATTAAAACCTTGGAACCAGGCCTAGCAGGACAGATATTAATAAGTCCTCCAGGTGACTCATGCATGCTAAAGGTTATAGAACCACTGCTCTAAAGAGATCCCATAATATGGGACAGCCTTTTTACCGTTTAAAACCAATTCCAAGAACACAAAACAGTATATGATGTTCAATGAATAACTCCTTTTACTTTTATTATTTTTGGTTTAGTTCTGCTTACATCGGTGGATGCAATGGAGTGCTTTAAAAAAAGAAGAAAGAAATTGTTTATGCATTCATTGTACATTTTCTTAAATCTCCTAAATTACGATTTTCTATCAACCATGTTTTCACCTTCCCTCTACTACTTTTAAAAACAGAAATGTTTCCCCCCCCGAGATAACCGTATCCACAATCGCACTGTCAGCAAACAAAGCATTCAGTAAAACACTTATTTAACTTAACTGAACCAATGACAATAAAAGAGATCAGAGTCGGTAAATTAGTTAAAAGTTAAAAAAGACAAAATATTTCTAGACTGTGTCCTAAGATCATGAACGTTTAGTATCACACAATGGGAACTGCTGGCCTATAAGTAAGCTCTAGCAAAATACTTTATAACAGTGGTAGTTATGACAAGGCAAAGAAATATAACAAGACTGAAAGTTTATCTGTAACACAGGAAAAGAGACTTACACAGTTTAAGAAATTTTACTAAAAATCAAAACCAAAAGTGCTTTGTTAATTCACGAAGCCATGAAGCTAATCAGAATGCCAGCTCCTCAACTGTTCTAATAATTGAGATTTAACTTTGTTTTTGTATATAAACTGGCTCTTTCTAAAGAAGCATACTTTAAAATATCAAGGTACTTACTTAAAATGTCATCTATATTCTCTGTATCAAGACTTGTTATTTCAGTTGTTACAGGAGTAAAAACCCAGGTTACCTGGAAATTTTAAAAATGTGAAATTAATAAATGTTTTCATAAAAGGCAAATAATGAAGAAAGTCTAATAAAAAGAAAATGAAAATTTTTAATAAAGTTGGTTCCACTTGTTATTTACAAAATCACCCATCAATTGGTTTTAATTTTTATTATCTTTATTATTATTCTAACCTTTCACTAGATCAACAAAACAGAAGAACTTTTTTTTTTTTTAAGATTTTATTTATTTATTTGACACAGGGAAAGAGTGAGAGAAAGAGAGCACAATCAGGGGGAGCAGCAGGCAGAGGGAAGGGGGAGGGAGAAGCAGACCCCCCTCTGAGCAGGGAGCCCAAGGAAGGGGGATGGGCGGGCTTGATCCCAGGACCCTGGGATCATGACCTAAGCTGAAGGCAGATGCTTAACCCACTGAGCCACTCACATGCCCCAGAAGTACTAATTTCTAAGCCTAGAAACTGGTCAAATAAAACTCCCTATATTTCCAAATACACAAAAGTGATTGTTTCTCAACAATTAAGAAATTAAGAATTGATTAATTCTTTTAAATTAATATTTCAACAACTTTATGGTGCAACAAGAAAAAATTTACTGGATTATTATCAATTTGGAAAGAATACAAAACCAAAGCTAAGTCTGCTGACTCTATCCTACCATGTTTCTAAGATAAAACAAAATAATAAAGAGAAGAATTCAAGAAAGACTTCAAGTTGTGAACCAAAAACCTTTCCTGCCTCATCTCACATACTGGTAATAACAATGTGTTAAGCGAGAGGCTCTTAAAAAGAGAATGCAAATTTTCTACTTCCAAAACATTGAACCCAAAGTTCAAGTTTATCAAAGAAAATATTAGCTTGCCATCTGCAAAACAAGGAAAAGATAAACTAAACTAGCAACAGTTCACTTCGTTTCAAAAGTAATACTTAGTGAATTTTATTTTTAGGCCCCACCTTTAACACCCTGTGTGTTAACGGAAATCCATTCACTGAACCGTGGCTACGAGTGACAACTAAGTCGGGCCCTGAGGGACTGAAGACTACCCCTGTGCCCCCCCATTTCACAGACACTTTAGTCACAACTGTTACAACTCAAAAAGTGTCTACTTCACCAACAATTCAATTTCTGAATGGTATAAAGAGCCATGTTGATGCTGGCAGGTAAGCAAGCCCAGCTATCTGAAATATTCCTATTAATTTATTATTTTCTTAGAAAAAGCCAAATAGCACTAGTCTTATTTTCAAGTTCCCATACTCGTGCAGCCAACAGTGCACTACTGTTTCTGCTAGCAACCAATAAAGTCTACTCTGCTACAAGTAAACTAGGTAAGTTAAAAATCTCGAAATATTTGACATATGACTAATTTCATTATTTTAACACCCGAAACATTAACTGGAAAGATGAGATTCCCTCATTAGTCATTATTCCCTCACTATCCATATCTCAATGAACAGATCCTTCCCTCACCAGTGTATGACCAGCTCTTGAGAACTGCGTAAACTGTTGAAAGACAAACTGAGGCATATTAAAAATTTTAAGAGTTCATTTGAGCAAAAATCACTTTGAATCAGGCAGCATCCAATCTAAGAGAGAAAAGGAGCTCCAAGGACCTATATAAAATGAAAGGCAGAAGAGAGAAGGAAAAAGGAAGTTTTACTAGGCAAAAAAAAAACAAAACTGGGTTATTGCAAAGTCACTTGCCTTTTGGGGATGGCAGAGGTCTATGAGTCATATTACCAAACTAGTGCAGACCAGGCATTTCCTGGTTGACTGGTTTAAAATTCCATTTCTGGGAGAGTCAAAACTGTAGTAAGTCTTAGTTTGGTAACATGGGGCTTAGCATAAGTAACTCCATCTTGGGCCTGTTGTTTTGTTTTTAACAAAGCCAATTATATTAATACAAGACTTTAGAGTGAACTGTGTTGAAAAATTCAAGAAGGTGATGCAAAAATATTACCATAAAGCAACAAAGTTGGTCATTATCAAAGTCAGGTCGTTAAATAACTTGACAATCATTTATGGAGCATCTACTAGGTACTGAGGGCACAAATGCATAAGGCATGGTATGCTCTACCTTGAGGAGCTCTCCAAATAGTGGTGATAAAGAGGGGAGAAAAATATCAAATACAAATAACCGTCTTCAGTTGTATAATCCAAGGAAGCCCATTTTTGAAGAGGTAGTTATCACCCATCAAAGTTGTTTACAGAGAAATATATTCTAAATTTAACTGTTTTTTACTTTGAAATATTTACATGGCAAAATATTTACATGCCAGATGATAACAAAAATGAGACAACAATCAAATTTGGCTGCATTAAATACCTATTAGTTTAGAAACATGGTGCTAATAAGCATGCAACTGGTAAGACATATTCGGCTAACAGATGTGCTGCAGAGGGCCCAAAGCAAGAAAATGGTCTCTGACCCAATCATCTCTCTGCCCTGTAGGGTGTAAAGGAGGTGTTTTATCATTAACATTTTTATTAATATGCAGTATAAAGGGAAAGACAGGTTGTTTATTTAAATTGTTAGCAAGCTCCACTAGTCTGACAAATTGTTTCTTTTCATGTCAGGCCTAAGCCTAAACAAAATTCTCCCAGAAAAACATCTTTATGTGTCAAATGCTTTAGTGCTTAAGTAAAATAAAGACAAGTAGCTTCTAGACCAGGCAAGTAGCTCTAGACCAGAAAGAGAGAGAGTGTAATCATTCATTTTTTTAAATTAAGACTTGAAATAAACTTTTAAATTTATTTTCTTTAAAAGAAACAACAAAAAGCTACAAAGACATTTTAAATAGAAGATCTTAGCAGACATGGAGAATTTTAGCCTCTAATGATGGAATATTTAGACAACATATGTAAATATACAGATGTAAACTTATTTTTTAGAAGTTGTTCATTCTCTTCAGTTCATTAGCTCTTTTTCTTGCCGAGAAAACTGAGAAGCATCTCCAATCACCTAGAAGTCACTAGAGAATTCCACCACATGCATTTTGTACCAAATATTAAACATTTCAGTCTGAGATGCGTCGAGTGATGCAATCTTGTATAAAAGGCACATCAGTGAAATGTCAAATACTGTACCCTACTTCATTGAAAAAAATAAAGAAGGTGACAGGCTAGCTTTAAATAGGAGCTTCTTCAACAAGTAAAGAATATTTTCTTCCATTAGAAGGTTTTTTAAAATTGAGACATCTTTGGGAACTCTAAAGTTTTCCTTTCTTTCAATTTCGCTGTATCCTCCATGACCACCTAACTGGCTAGTGATGCCAGTGCGCCAGCCCTTATTTCCATAGCATGTCCGAAGCCACCCAGCAGCCAGCTGCTTTTCCCAAAGCACAACCCACAATTTTTCTGCTTTCCCCCCTTTTTTTTTTTTTTTAAAGATTTACTTATTTGAAAGAGAGCACCCACGCTGGGAGAAGAGGCAAAGAGAGAGAATCTCAAGCATACTCTCTGCTGAGCGCAGAGCCCCAAGTGGGGCTCAATCACATGACCCATGAGATCACAACCCATGGTATCATGACCCCAGCTGAGATCACAAGTCAGACACTTAACCCACTGAGCCACCCAGGCGCCCCTCCTCTTCTCCTTGCATACAAGGTTTCCTCTACCTGGAGTGTCCTCTTCTCCACTACCACATAATCAATATTTCAAAGACTGACTTCCTCTTCCATGGAGATCTGTCTGGTTCTCCTGGTCGAAAATAACTCTTTCTCTAAAGTCCAACCTATTCCAGGGGATGGGAATAGAAAAAGGCGAACGTGCACTAGAGGAATAGGAGTTACCGTGAAATTAACACTCTCTCCCGATAGACATCAAGTTAAAACAAGATACAATGAAATACTGATTACATGATAAAAGACAGTATTTTAGAAATAAATTTTGTAAAGATTTTTTGAGTAAGCACTCTCAGTGTCAGGTCAAATTTTAATTATTACAATGTTGGTTTTTTTTTTTTTTTTTAAGATTTTATTTATTTGACAGAGACACAGAGAGAGAGGGAACACAAGCAGAGGGAGTGGGAGAGGGAGAAGCAGGCTCCCCGCCGAGCAGGGAGCCGATGAGGGGCTCGATCCCAGGACCCTGGGATCATGACCTGAGCCGAAGGCAGACGCTTAACGACTGAGCCACCCAGGCGCCCCTAATTATTACAATGTTAACATATATATATGCTATAATGCTAGCACATACAAAATGCTCCGGCACTCACTGCTAAGCCCCAATACTGTTCCTCTTTTGTGAAAACATTAACTGAACAAGACACTAATCCAACAGGATCTTCTTCAGAAGCATGAACTAATGTCAGTAATAACACATACTGGAAGTGATTTATTAAAGCTTCTCTGTTCATAATTATACAAATAAATTAACAAATTTTCCTTGTATATTAAGGCCATCTGAGGGGCTGCTATTCAAATACACCCTTAGTGGGAACCACTATGACACTCCTTAAATTGAGTATTTCCCTTCAATCTAATCTGCCCACAGAGCTCAGACTGATCTTTCCAAATGCTGCTTTGCATACATCAAATCATATGCCACAAGAATACAAAAACCAAACCAACCAAACAAAAAAACCTCCAAGGGTTTTCTCTGTCTACAGTATAAAAGCCTAAATCCTTACCCTGGCATTTAGGACCATCCACAGGCCTGCTTTCCTAAATAACATCTACTGCTCCCAATCCATATCCTATCCTCCAAATAATTTGAAGTACAGAGTAATCACACATTCTAGTGGGCCATATACTCTGGCTTGCTTGAGAATAACCCAGTTTATGCCTGTCACCGTGGAATATTACTAATAGCACCACTCCTTTCAAATGGGTCTCAGTTCGGGCAATAAATTATATGGTCACCCTATTTGCAGGAGACCTTTGGCAACTGAAAGGAATTACAAAAAGCTCCTCACAAATCCCAAACTATTAAGAAGTATATGTTTTCCCACATAATATACAGTAAAAGGAAAAACGGAATGAGAATGAACAGATAATAAAGATGGAATCTGATATGAATGCTGCTGAACCAATTACTAGCCTCACTCACTGACTGAGACACTAAGTTCTTCACAAGGGAATAAAATCAGTAATTTCAAGGGTCACTCATAAACAAACAGTCCAAATCCTGAAGTTACGAATCCAAGAATGCAAGGAGTCTACAGTACATGCGATTCCTAAAATGCATCTCCTTACTCTCCTGCATCCATACCTTGCTGGTACAGCTTGGACCATCCTGCTTGCAATGGCTAGGAAGGGCTATCTAGCTTTCAAGACCCAATTCAAAAGCTATCTTTTCTATGAAGACTCTCCTGATGATCCCAGACCCCGGTGATTTATTTCTCTCTCCTCTGAATCCACAGAGCACTTTCTGGAGGGTGTTAACAGATTATTAATTCACACAAGTTGTCTAAGCTATCTCACCTCCTTCAGGAGATTGAGTACCTTGGAAGAGAGACTGCACCTTATTCAATTTTGTATCCCACAGATCATTTACTACAATAACCCATTTGTATACAGTAAGTACTCAAATATGTGCTAAGTAAATGAAAGAGCAGATGATGTTAATACACTAAAAATTTAGAGGGAGGGTGATGGAGGTGAGAAATGGAGGAAAGAACAGACAACAAACATTTTTTTCTTTTTTTGAGAGAGAGAATGAGTCGGGCGGGCGGGGGGGGGGAGGGGGCAGTACAGGGAGAGGGAGGGAATCTTAAGCAAGCCCTACACTCAGCATGGAGCCTGACACACAAGGCTCGATCTCACAACCCTGAGATCATGACCTGAGCGGAAATCAAGAGTCAGACACTTAACTAGTCTACTGAGCCACCCAGGTGCCCCCCCAACAAACATTTTTCACATGTTTGAGGATAATAAGGTTATCAAATAGGAATAAAGTCTATTAAAACTTGCTTTTAATTATGTAATGGTGAAGAGCATACCACTAGGTGATTATTTACAGAGTTAGATTTAGAGGAAACCTCAGAAGTGATCTTCCTACCTCTTACAGAAAGCCTTCTACCTCACTAAGAGCTGTGCTGAGCTTCTAGTTATACCCTCTCTGGTTCCCCCACAGCTATACTCTGACATGATTTCCAGACACTTCCGCACACAGAAAACCCTCATTTAAGAATAGCTATGTTACACTGGTGGATAAAAATGTAATACTTCTGGGCGCCTGGGTGGCTCAGTTGGTTAAGCGACTGCCTTCAGCTCAAGTCATGATCCTGGAGTCCCTGGATCGAGTCCCGCATCGGGCTCCCTGCTCGGCAGGGAGTCTGCTTCTCCCTCTAACCCTCCCCCCTCTCATGTGCTCTCTCTCATTCTCTCTCTCTCAAATAAATAAATAAAATCTTTAAAAAAAAAATGTAATACTTCTTGTATTGTTTTAAAGGTGTTAACATGAAAATAAAAAATTTAGGACTTTCGGGACCAGAATCTAATAAAGTATCAGGCAGAAGAGGTTTTTAGGTAATATTTCTGCTAGCAAGATTGATAAGTCACAAAAGCATTTATTTGCTAGGCTTTGCTTTAAGTGTTTTATTAGCATATTTTAGTTAATGAGTTTAGAAAACAAGAAGTATTTCCAGCGAATTTGTTTGTTTTAAAGCTTAATACCTTAAAACCTTGTTATTTAAAAAAAAATGGTCCCTGGGGCACCTGGGTGGCTCAGATGGTTAAGCGTCCGCCTTCGGCTCAGGTCATGATCCCGGGGTCCTGGGATCGAGCCCCATGTCTGGCTCCTGGCTCGGCAGGGAGCCTGCTTCTCCCTCTCCCTCTGCCTCTCCCCTGCTCATGCTCTCTCTCTCTCTCTCTGTCTCAAATGAATAAATAAAATCTTTAAAAAAAAAAAAAAAAGGTCCCTAAAGCAGCAGTACTGGCATCACCTGGGACCTTGTGAGAAACGCAGACTATCAGACCCCAGACCTACTGAATCCGAATCTCCACTTTGAGAGGATCCCCAAGTGACTCCTATGTACATTAAAGTTTAGGAAGCACTGCTTTAGAGAGCAAAGCCTCCGACTCTACAAGCAAGCATGTAAACCCATTTTAAACTCTGTACAAATGTTTGTACTCCTCAAATATGAACACAGGCAGGAACAAGTAAGACTAATTTGTGAGAAGTCTGCATTGACATGCAAAATACTGTGATTTTAGAAAAATGTGGAGTCTGTAATCTTATTAGAAATTTACAAAGATGTTAATTTTTTAAAGTATTCTGCCTACTGCCTGAATAGATATTTCTGCATGAAAATTACTGGTATAAAATAGGAACTTTAATAGAGAATGTTTCCTTCCATGTGGCATTACCATTCTCAACTGACATTACATCTGCTAGGCATTCTGCAGTAATAGCTTCGTGTATTTGTGCTAAATCTTTCATTTTCCTGCCTGTCAGGAGAGTCTCAAAGCCCTTTACAAACTGTGTCTCTCCTATAGCAAGAAATAAGTAATGTACCAGGCAACAGCTCTCTTCCATTCTAATCCAAATTGACAAACCAGCCTACTACCTGAAGTCCCGATGCCATGGGATCCAGGCTGTTTCTCCTCCCTGGGGCCACTTCTTGACTCTCAGTTTTGCATTAAGCTGGCAGGCAACAGAAGCATAGAGATTTTCAGTTGGCTGCAAGGAGCTAAGAGATATGAAAGGTCCCCAGAGGAAAAAAGCTGAGGCTGACAAGCACTGTAAGAGCCCTGAAGCTGAGTATCAATCGAGGCACATCTCACTGTTAGTATTCCCAGAAGCATTATAATGAACTAGAAGTTCAAAAAGAGGGGGAAAATAGGACTAAGTATAGAATAACACTGGGAAGCTACATTAACCCTTAAGTTGCTCAGTGATACAACTTTTGGACAAGTGATACAAATTTTGGGCAAGTAGGAACCAATGTGCTTTTATAAAGAAACATTAGAACAATTATAACATTCCTCATTAAGTAAGTCAAGATAGGGTGGGTGCAGACTTGTTTGGGAAAATAAATTCTATACCCCCAAAATAATCATTCCAATATAGGTAATATGATCCCTAAACTCAAATTCTGCCAGTAGAAACAATCATAGAAAATAAAAATAGGGGTGCTTGGGGGGCTCAGTAGGTTAAGGGTCTGACTCTTGATTTCGGCTCAGGTCATGATTTCAGGGCTGTGAGATGAAGCCCCGTGGCGAGCTCCGTGCTGGGTGTGGAGCCAGCTTAAGATTCTCTCTCTTCCTCTGCCCCTCCCTCCTCTCTTTCCCTCTAAAAAATAAAAAAAATAAATTACTGAAATCCGTATTTTTTTCTTGTATATTAGTTATTTGATCATGCATGGATTTCCACGAAAACTGATGCCATTTCACAATGTACTGCAAAGCTTCACTAATCAAAACAGTGTGGTACTTGCACAAAAATAGAGATCAATGGAACAGAATAGAAAGCCCCGAAATAAACCCACAATTATATGGTCAATTAATCCATGACTAGAGGCCAGAGTATACAATGGGGAAAAGATAGCCTCTTCAATAAATGGTGCTGGAAAACTGGAGAGCTACATGCATAATAATGAGACTGACGACTTTCTTATAACATATACAAAAATAAACTCAAAATGGATGGAAGACCCAAATGTGAGACCTGAAACCATAAAAAACCTCAAAGAGAGCATGACAGTAATTTCTCTGACATTGGCTGTAGCAACATTTTTAGGTACGTCTCCCCTAAGGCAAGGGAAACAAAAACAAACTACTGGGACTGCATCAGAATAAGAAGCTTCTGCGCAGTTAAGGAAACCTTCAACAAAGCAAAAGGCAACCTACTGAGTGGGAGAAGGTATTTTAAAAATGATATATCTGATAAGGGCTTAATATCCAAGATATATGAAGAATTTATACAACTTACCACACACACACACACACACACACACACAAATCTGATTAAAAATGGGTAGAGGACCTGAAGAGACATTTTTCCAAAGACATACAAATGGCCAACGGACATTATGAAAAGATGCCCATTATCACTCATAATCAGGGAAATGCAAATCAAAACAACGAGAGGGGCGCCTGGTTGGCTCAGTCGTTTAAGCGTCTGCCTTCGGCTCATGTCATGGTCCCGGGGTCCTGGGATCGAGCCCCGTGTCAGGCTCCCTGCTCGGCGTGAGGCCTGCTTCTCCCTCTCCCACTCTCCCTGCTTGTGTTCCTTCTCTCGCTGGGTCTCTCTCTGTCAAATAAATGAATGAAATCTTAAAAAAAATAAATAAATAAACCAACAATGAGAGATCTCATACTGTCAGAATGGCTAAAATAAAAAAGAAATAACAAGTCTTGGTGAGGATGTGGAGATAAAGGAACCCTCATGCACTGCTGGTGGGAATGCAAACTGGTGCAGCCACTGCAGAAAACAGTATGGAGGTTCCTCAGAAAATTAAAAATACAAATATCAGATGATCCAATAATTTCACTACTGGGTATTTACCCAAAGAAAACAAAAACATTAAATCAAAAAGATATATGCATCCCTACGTTTGTTGCAGCATTATTTACAATAGTCAAGATACTGAAGCAACCCAAGTGTCCATCCCTGATGAGTGAATAAAGGTTATGGTGTGTGTGTACGTGTGTGTGTACTTGCACAAAACAGTGTGGTACACACACACATACACACACACTGGAATATTACTCAGCCATTAAAGCAAAAAAGATGAGATTTTGCCATTTGTGACGACATGGACAGACCTAGAGGGTATTATGCTAAGTGAAATAAGTCAGAGAACGACAAGTATAAAGTCATTTCACTTACATGTCGCCTAAAAAACAAAACAAACAAAAAGCAGAAGCAGACCCATAAATAAGAGAAGAAACTGATGATTACCATTGGGGAGAGGGACATGGGATGGGCAAAATGGGTGAAGGGGAGTGGGAGATACAGGCTTCCAGTTATGGACGGAATAAGGCACAGAAGTAAAAGGCACAGCACAGGAAATATAGTCAATGGTACTGTAACTGTGTTGTATGGTGACAGACAGTAGCTACACTTGGGGTGAACAGCGCATAATGTATGAACTTGTCTAATCACTATGTTGTATACTTAAACCTAATGTAACACTGTGTCACCTATACTAAAAAAAAAAAAAATGATGTTGGGGTGCCTGGATGGTTCAGTCGGTTAAGCGTCTGCTTTCAGCTTAGGTCATGATCCTGGAGTTCCGAGATCAAGCACCACATCGGGCTCCCTGCTCTGCGGGGAGTTTGCATCGCCCTCTCCCTCTGCCTCTCCCCTGGCTTGTGCTCTCTCTCTCTCTCAAACAAATAATAAATAAAATCTTAAAAAAAAACAGTGATGTCATCTGTGTTTTGTTTTCCACCGTATTCTAAAAATGGGATGAGAGCCTAATATAACACTGTACGTTAACTGTATTAGAATTACTTTTAAAAAAATGGGATGAACTAATTTACCTGGCATAGACAATGTAGTTCTCTGACCTTCAAAGAAGAGTCCAAAGCTTTTCAGAACTGGAAGTGATCTTCTCAATGTGTGTAAAGGATTTTTCTCTTAAAATCACCCCATACTCCTCTAAAACCCCAAATTCTAGCAATGGTGGTACTAACAAAGCATGGGAATTGGGAGAAAAGTTAAGATGAGAATTGTTACCTTCTTTTTCTGTACACACTCTGGAACCAGGGGCGGGGGGTGGGGAGGGGCGGGGGGTGGGGGGCGCAATGTGAGACAACATCCCATTCATCATTGTCTCCTGATTAGTACCTAACACTGGATCTTATAGGTAACAGTCCAGAACAAACACTTGCAAATATATGCCAAAAGAAAATTATGACTACTCTTCTTGTGGTACAATGTAATTCTCGCCCAGGATGCCTGATGAAAGTTCCCTTAAGAGAATCTACATACATGCTGGTACATACACTCTTCTGTTAGGTCATTCATTCCACAAATATCTCACTGAGTCATCTATTACATACATGCCAAGCACTGTACTAGGCACTAGGGAACGGGATGTGAATAAGATTTTATATATATATAAAATGCATATACACACACACACACACACACACAAAACACCTAGCAAGGGGCGCCTGGGTGGCTCAGTCGTTAAGCATCTGCCTTCGGCTCAGGTCATGGTCCCAGGGTCCTGGGATCAAGCCCCGCATTGGGCTCCCTGCTCAGCGGGAAGCCTGCTTCTCCCTCTCCCACTCCCCCTACTTGTGTTCCCTCTCTCGCTATCTCTCTCTCTGTCAAATAAATAAGTAAAAAAATCTTTAAAAAAAAAAAATATATCTAGCGGGCACCTGGGTGGCTCAGTTGGTTAAGCGACTGCCTTCGGCTCAGGTCATGATCCTGGAGTCCCGGGATCGAGTCCCGCATCGGGCTCCCTGCTCAGCGGGGAGTCTGCTTCTCCCTCTGACCCTATCCCCTCTTATGTGTTCTCTCTCATTCTCTCTCTCTCAAATAAATAAATAAAATCTTAAAAAAAAAAATATCTAGCAAGATCATCAAATTTCTCTTTCCTATTAAAAAAAGAGAGAAGATTCTCAAGTATTTTAAATCTTTTTTTTTAAAGATTTTATTTATTTATTTGAGAGAGATAAAGTGAGAGCACAAGAGCTGGGTGAGGGGCAGAGAGAAGCAGACTCCTGCTGAACAGGGAGCCCAGTGTGGGACTCAATCCCGAACTCCAGGATCATGACCCGAGCTGAAGGCAGATGCTTAAGCAACTGAGCCACCCAGGCACCCCTCTCTCAAGTATTTTAATTGAAGAGTCATCCATAGTTCTTGGCAAAGTCATTATCTATTCTCAAAAGATAACTGCTAGGCACTGAACAATGAGAATTACACAGTACGTCATACTCCCCTTTTGCCTAGGCTTTCAAGAAGCTTTGAGTCAATCGTAACACAGAACAACTACACTGACACCAATATTGAACAATCTTAACATCACTAAAAGCGGAACAACCAGATATTAATGCTTCTTGATGGGATGCAATAGGAAATAAAAAGCACCACTTGTGAAGTATTCTTAACCCAGAAAAACTGAAACTGACCTCAATCTAATCAAGCCCAAGAACTCCTGTAAGGAAACAAAGGATGAAACATGAAATGACACCACGGGGATACAAGCAGCAGCATCAAGAGATAGGAAATTTTATAGGAAAAATGACAGCCCCCGAGAAGTGAATCCTGAGACAAGTAGTTGAGTACAAGTAGTTTATCTGGGAGAAAAAGGAAGTATCCACAGAGAAATGGGGAAGAAGGATGGGGAAGACAGCCAATATAGAACATAATATAGTGAACTAAATGCCAATGTTTTCACTTTTTAAAAAATCTTTCAAGGTTTATACCATAAAGGCTCTGAAAAATCCTAAATTGTATAACTGAAATTCTTCAACTGTCTTATTTACCAGTTTCTGCTGGTGGCAAATATATTTCTAAACTGCACAAAGTGAAGAAAATACCCCCTACTATGTCAAAAAAAATGTCTTTATTTCACTACTAAACATGTGACCCTGACCCTTTTTGGTGAGTCAACAGTCTTCAATGAAAACCTGTTCTTCAGTAAAACCTTTGGTTTCGTATTATACATACTTAGTTCTGAATGACTCTCAGGCTTTCTGGTTTCCTATTCCTGAGTACTATGTTCTACAATAAAAAATATTTTATTAGCAAATCCAAGAACGACTCCATTTTTATACAGGCCTAATGTGTTAATCCACTGCTTACTTTAAAAATCTGTATCTTCGGGGCACCTGGGTGGCTGAGTCATTAAGCGTCTACCTTTGGCTCAGGTCATGATCCTGGGGTCCTGGGATTGAGCCCCACATCGGGCTCCCTGCTCCGCGGGAAGCCGGCTTCTCCCTCTCCCACTCCCCCTGCTTGTGCTCCCTCTTTTGCTGTGCCTCTCTCTGTCAAATTAATAAATAAAATCTTTAAAAAAAAAAAAAAAAAAAAAAAGAACATGGGCGCCTGGGTGGCTCAGTCGTTAAGCGTCTGCCTTCGGCTCAGGTCATGATCCCAGGGTCCTGGGATCGAGTCCCACACTGGGCTCCCTGCTCGGCAGGAAGCCTGCTTCTCGCTCTCCCACTCCCCCTGCTTGTGTTCCTGCTCTCGCTATCTCTCTGTCAAATAAATAAATAAAATCTTAAAAAAAAAAAAAAGAACAGTAAACATTATGTACATAATAGCTTAACTTTTATTCACTTTTCAGCTAAGTAAGGCTGTAAGATGACCTGCATAATACATTAAAAATTTGTATCTGATTTACCTGATATTCACCAAAGGGGTTACTTCTAGAAAGGGGGAAAGAAATTAGGAATGGGAAGGAGCAGAGGGACATAAGTTTTCATTTTTATTCCAATTATACTTTTCTTTCCATATTAAATTATTTAATCGAGAACATTTTCCTGTATCATTTGAAAAATTATTAACTAAGCAGTATCATTTGTTTTTACTCTTTTGACTTGTAAGATTTTTAAATAGATTTCCTAACAGTGAATAATCCTTATCTTCTTAGAATAACTCCATCTGCTCAAGTTGCAGATTTAATATTCTACGAAATTCTACTTGCAAATATTTTACTAGAATATTTGTGTTAATGTTTGAGATTGTTCTGTCGTTCTCTTTTTGCGTACTGTTTTTACTATTTAGATATTTTACTAGATATTTATGTCTTTAAAAAACAACTGGACAAGTTTCACCTTTCACTATGATTTGAAATAGTTTAGATAGCACAGGGATGAGTATAGCATGGTGTTGGACTATAGCCTTTGGAGGCCAGCTGCCCGGATTTACATCTTAGATCTGTCACTTCCTAGTGACACCGGGCAAATTAACCATTTTGTGCCACAGTGTTGTCTATAAAAAAGAGGTGATGATGATGGTGGTACGATTTCATAGTTTTATTTTCAGAATTCCTGTAAAGCACATAGTAAGCTTCCATAAGTTCCTTAATTATTTATAAGTATTCATCCATGAAATTGTCTGAGCCAGGTCCTTTTGGGGAGTATATCTCTTTTTAACTTTTTTTTTAGTTTTATTTATTTAAGTAATCTCTATACCCAATGTGGGGCTCAAACTCATAACCCCGAGATCAAGAGTTGCATGTTCTTCCAACTGAGCCAACCAAGCACCCCTCTTTGTAACTCTTCTATGTAGACATAGTGATGTATATAGTTTGAGCTGCTATGGGAAATAATATGAAGATAGCACTACTATTTGTTTTTTTTTAAAGACTTATTTATTTGACAGAGAGAGACAGCGAGAGAGGGAACACACGCAGGGGGAGTGAGAGGGAGAAGCAGACTTCCCAATGAGCAGGACCCCGGGATCATGACTTGAGCCGAAGGCAGACGCTTAACGACTGAGCTGCTTAAGGACTGAGCCACCCAGGCGCCCCTATAGCACTACTATTTAGTCATGTCCTCCCCAGAGCACTGAACACCAGCTCTGTAGATCCCCCTTTCAAATTCCTATCTTTTGATGATAACAATCTCTTTTTTTATCTCCCTCAATCTAGGCATGGAACTACTTCCTGGAGTTATTACTGTCTTTGGTTTTTGCTCTTTCAGCCCCAACACCTATGTAACCAATTCCCCATATTAAATCCCTTCTGTTGGCGGAAAAAAAAAGGAACAAGCATTGGCACATTTAAGAATTACTAATATCAGAAATGAAAGAGAGGACACCACACTACAGATCCCATGGACATTAAAAGGATAATCAAAGAATACTATGAACAACTCTGTCCACAAATCTGATAACCTAGATGAAACAGAACAATTCCTTGAATGACACAATCTGCCAAAACTCACACAAGAAGAAACAGACTATCCATATTAAAGGAATTGAATCAATAATCAACAACCTTCCAAGACAGAAAGCACCAGGCCCAGATAGGTTCCCTAGTGAATTCTACCAAACACTTAAGGAAGAAATTACACCACTTCTCTATCATCTCTTTTAGAAGACAGAAGTAGAAGAAATATTTCCTAAGTCACCCTATGAAGCCAGAGTTACTCTAATACCAAAACCAGGCAAAGACATTACAAGAAAACTACAGACCAGTATCTCTCATAAACATAAATGCAAAAATCCTCAAAAAGATATTAGCAAACTGAATCCAGCAGTGGATAAAAAGAATTATATACCATGACCAAGTGAGAGTCATGCCAGGTATGCAAAGCCAATTCAACATTTGAAAATCATTCATTGTAACCTCTCACATCAACAGGCTATAGAATAAGAATCATATGATCACATCAATACATGCAGAAAAAGCATGTGACAAAATAGAACACTCTTTCATGATAAAACTCTCAGTAACCTAGGAATAGAGGGGAACTTCCACAACTTGTTGATGAACATCTACAAAGAAACTACAGCTACCATCGTATTTAATGGTGAGAAACTTGAAGCTTTCCAATGAAGATCAGGTACAAAGCAAAGATGTCTCTTCATACCATTGTTTTTCAAGACCATACTGGATGTCCTACCTAATGCAGTAAGACATATACAGATTAGGAAGGAAGAAACACACTGCTTTTGCTTGCAGATGACATGATAATCAATGCAAATCCAAAAGAAATGACAAAAAAAGAAAAAAAAAACCTCCTGGAAATAATAAACAATTATAGCAAGGTTGCAGAATACAACATGAATATACAAAAATCAATCACTTTCCTATATACCAGCAATGAACAAGTGAAATTTAAAATTCGAAACACGGTATCATTACATTGGCATCTCCCAAAATGAAACACTTAGTATTCATCTAACAAAATAAGTACAAGATCCATATAAAGAAAACTACAAAACTCTGATGAATGAAATCAAAGAACTAAATACATGGAGAGTTATTCCATGTTCATGGATAAGAAAACTCAAAATTGTCAAGAAGTCAGTTCTTCCCAACTTGATCTATGAATTCAATGCAATGAAAATCCCAGCAACTTATTTAGTGGATATTGAAAAACTGATTCTACATTTTATATGGAAAGGCAAAAAATCCAGAATAGACAACACAATATTGAAAGGCAAGAACAAAATTAGAGGATTGACACCATCCAACTTAAAGACTCACTATAAAGCTACAATAATCAAAAAAGTGTGATATTGGCAAAAGAATACACAAATAGACCAATGGAAAAGAAGGCCCATATAAACAGAATCAACTGATCTGACAAAGAAGCAAAAGCAATACAATGGATAAAAGATAGCCTTTTCAGCAATGATGCTATAACACCTGGACACAACGTGCAAAAAATGAATCTAGACACAAAGCTTTTACAAAAATTAATTCAAAATGGATCACAGAACTAGGCATAAAACAAAAAACTATACAACTCCTAGAAGTTTACAAAGGAGAAATTCTAGATAACCTTGGTTTTGGTTGATGACTTTTTATTTATTTTTTTAAGATTTTATTTTTTTGACAGAGAGAGAGTACAACAGGGGGAGCGGCAGGCAGAGAGAGGGAGAAGCTTAAGGAAGCTTAAGGGAGCCTGATGTGGGCTCAATCCCAGGACCCTGGGATCATGACCTGAGCTGAAGGCAGATGCCCAACTGACTGAGCCACCCAGGCGCCCCTGGTGATGACTTTTTAGACCAAAAGCATGATTCATGAAGGAATGAATTGATAAGCTGGATTTCATCAAAATTAAAAGTTTCTGCTCTGCAAAAGACACTGTTAAGAGAATAAGATTACAAGCCATACAATGGGAGAAAATATTTACAAAAGACACATCTGATAAAGGACTATTATCTAAAATATACAAAGTATTCTTAAAACTCAACAATAAGAAAATGAACAACCTGATTAAAAAATGGGCCAAAGACCCTACAGACACTTCACCAAAGACATACGGATGGCAAATAAGCATATGAAAACATGTTTTGTATCCTATGTCATCAGGAAAATGCAAATTAAAAGACTGAGATACCACTACACACATATTAGAATGGCCAAAATCCACAATGCTGACAACATCAAATGCTGGCCAGGATGTGGAGCAACAGAAATTCCCATTCACTGCTAGTGGAAATACAAAATGGTACAGCCACTTTGGAAGATAGTTTGGCTGGTCCTTGCAAAACGAGATATCCTCTTACTATGTAATCCAGCAATCCGTGCTCCTTGGCATCTACTCAAAGGAAGTGAGAGCTTATGTTCACCTAAAACTGGCACATGGATGTTTATAGAAGCTTTACTCATAATTGCCAAAACTTGGAAGTAACCAAGATGTCCTCCAGTAGGTGAACAGATAAACTGTGGTACATCCAGACAATGGAATATTATTCAGTGCTAAAAAAAGAAATAAGCTATTAAGCCATGACAGGTTATATAGGAAACTTAAATGCATACTACTCAGTGAAAGAAGCCAATCTAAAAAGGCTACATTATGTTTGTTTCCAACTATATGACATCATATGAGAAACAAGACAAGAAATGGTAAAGCTATCGAAATAGTGAAAAAATCAGTGGCCAGAGTTTACAGGGGAGAGATGGATGAATCAGTAGAGCACAGAGGATTTTGAGGGCAGTAAAACTACTGTGTATGATAACAGTAGATACAAGTCATTACACATATGTCCAAACCCACAGAATGTACAACATCAAGAGTAAAGTCTAATGTAAACTACGGACTCTGGGTGATAATGATGTGTCAATGTAGACTCATTAACTGTAATAAACATACCCCTCTGGTGGGGGATGTTGATAATGAGGGAGGCTATGCACATGTGAGGGCAGGGAACACACAGGAAATCTCTGTATCTTCTGCTTAATACACCTCTGAACCTAAAGTTGTTTTTTAAAAAAGTCTATTTTGTTATTCCTTGTTTCATTATTAATGCAAATAGTTATTTTCCTACATATCTTTAATACAACAAAAATATTTAATTCACTGCTTTTATTTTCAAGCCTAAGGAATAACATTTGAGCTACATACACATGCATACAAATAGTTTCTTTCTTTCTGCCTATGGATCTCCATAAATGTAGATTTGGGGTCAAAAAGGACCGCAGAGGCTGCAGTGGGTTGAACAGGGTGCCCCCAAAATTCATGTCACCCAGAACTTCAGAATATGACCTTATTTGGAAATAGGGCTCTTGTGGACATAATGATCATGAGATGAAATCATTCTGGATTTAGAGTGGGCCCTACATCCAATGGCTGGTGTCCTTGAAAGAAGAGGAGATGATATAGAGAAAGAGAGGAAAGACGATGTAAAGATGAAGGTAGAGATTGGTGATGTATCTATAAGCCAAGGAATGCCCAGAGCCACTAGAAGCTACAAGAGGCAGAGGGATTCTCCCCTAGAACCTTCAGAGGGACCATGGCCATACTAGTACCTTGATTTCAGATTTTTGGTTTCCAGAATGGTGAGAGAATACATTTGTTTTATGCCATCAAGTTTGTGCTAATTTGTTGTGGGAACCACAGAAAACTAATACAGAGGCAAAATCGTATTAGTTCACATTTAAGAACTAAGTACATGTACCAAAGAAGTCACGACCATTCGTATACGTATTTGGCAAAGCAAATATGCCATTGGCAACAAGGCTTGATCATTATGATCCTTTCATATGATAATGACCTTGCATCTGAAAAACCTAAGACTATTATAAAATAATGAAAGTTAGTTCACTGTGAAAATGTCTCTCTTCTTGTTTTATTTATTTTAGAAAGAGAGAGAGCACGAGCAGGAGGGGCAGAGGGAGAGGAAAAAGAATCTCAAGCCAACTCCACCCTGAGCACAGAGCCCAAGACAGGGTTGGATCTCAAAACACTGAGATCATGACCTGAGCAGAAATCAAGAGTCAGACGCTTAACCAACTGCGCCACCCAGGCACCCTGGTTTTATACTCTTATTCATTTGCTTCCTTAGTACCTAGTATGATGCTTGACAAATAGTAGAGACTCCACAACATTTGCTAAATGAACAGACTGAACCAAATAACTTCAAAGTTCTTCTAGACATTCCACAATTCTATGAGACCACAAAAGAAGCCTATCTACTTAACGCTGAGAGAGGCCATGAATGACCTCTGTTTGCAGTCAGAACGGGAAGCATTTTTGAAATCTTTGCTTGAGGACTAGAACTCAATTATGACAGTGAAGGATCACTTTTAAATTCAAAAAAAAAAAACAAAAACAAAAACACCATATACTTCATCATATAGTGAGAATTCTGGAGACCTCCCTCCCCACAAAAGACTTGAGAAAAATACTGGGCCTGCCTTAGGACAAGTTATCAAGTAGAATAGTGACAAATCAATTCACAATCAAGAGAGTGTGCACAAAAACTACCGTGTTCACCACTGGATTTGACTTAAAAAGGGAGAAAAAAAAGCAAATTTCAATCAGTTGAAGTTCACATCCTCTATCATTGTGAAAATTGTAAGCATAATTCTCCAATTTACCAGTAAGTGAAACAACTGCGCAGTTCCAATGAACATTTTGTTTTCAGTAATTCAAAAAAGTTTCCAAATAAAGAGTCTATGCAGGCTAGATAGTCTTCTAAATGGAACTCTCTCAGTAGTAAATAAACGCGAAGGCCACAAAAATACATTTTATAATTTTGAAATTTGTTTTCCACATCATGAAATGTAAAGACAGCACTGAAAAATAGGACCATAAACTATAATAATTACTCAGCTATAAATTATCAGTATTATTTAACTTCTCCACATCACCCTAGTCAACCCCTCAACTTCCATCAGCCTCTCTGACCCCTACTTTATTAGGTCAAAATAGTAGTTATTTAGAATTACAAAGATGAAGGGGCCCAAGTTTCTCTAACTGCGCTCTACCCCCTCCCCTTGTTTAGGGCTCTCCCTGATAGCATCCCTGGCGGAGGAGCCATTTAGTCTCCAAGGGAACACCTGCTATGAGAGAGAGTGTACAAGGCAAACCAATCCATGGTGAAGCAGCCCCACTACAAAGTTTTACCTTACTGGGATGAGCATCTGCTCACCTTTCCCTTCTCCACATTCATCACAGTTCTATCATGTACAGCTCATCAAGAACATATCCACGAGCTCATGGCAGTCCTTGGATGAGAACCAATGGGGACAGAAGCACTGAAGCAGGTATGACTTGTGGGGAATCCAAAAGCACATTCCCTTCTTCAAGAGCTTCATGTGTGAAAAGTTAGGACACAAGATAGATGATGCAAGTACTATAAGGCTTACACAAAGTATCCTAGAAAAATGCAGAGTGAGCAGAAAAATAGCAGAGAGCACTGCCATGGGTCAGATGAGCAGAGTAGTTTCTATGGATAAAGTAAGTGAAGAGCAAAACCTGGCTATGGAAGTTCATATAGTGCAGTGTTGGTAGGTACATTGGAAGGTTAGGTTGGGGCCAGATTGTTAAGGAAAAAAACCAAGGTATAAGAAGAGTAAGCATAATACCCCTGAAAGATAAACAGAGGGGTTGATATCTGCTGTAGCAGAAAATAAGAAGGCATGAGAGACTTCTTCATAAGTGAGGAGCACAATGACTTCAAGCCTTAAGAAAGATTAGTGGTCCATATTTTATGAGGTAAGACTACACAGTTAAAAGAGTAAAACGTAATACAGGGAAGGGACATAAGGGCCTAGACTGGAGTGGGGGAAATTTGGGAGACTTTTAAAAGGAAGTGAACAGGTCATGATGACAAACTAAAGGGTTGAAAAATTCAATGAACCAAAGCTATAAACCTAGGTGGCTGACCTAACTGAAAGGAGAAGACTCTTAGACAAAGAATTTCTGTGCAGTCACTGATCCACTTCAATGTCACTAGTTCTCTGCCTTGCCCAGTCAGTAAGAAAGCAGCTGACAGAAAACCAGGTACCTTCTACCCACCAGCATGAGAGGCTGGCATTTGACTACTCTTCATAACCAGGACTAAAGCACCAAGAAAATAACCAAGCCCAAGGCACTGACCAAAGCACTAAGAGACTCCTCAGCTACTTCAAACATTAGAAAGGGAATAGTTAAAGCTGAGAGTTTAAAATGACTGGATGACAAGACTGGGGTCGGGGGAGAGGACAGAAAGGCGGCTCTTGTACAGTCAAGAACATCCACATTTACTTCCTTATTGCCTTCTGTCACTCATATGCAGGCCCTTGCCCTTTCCCTTTCCCCAAACCATGGCGGGCGGTGGGCAGAGAAAGAAGGAACTACTAGAGCAAAGAAGCAGCAGGGAGAACAGCATTTCAAAAAGAAATGGGGTAGTGACCAGTATGAAATGCTAAAAGGGTGATGAGCAAAGACTTTCCAAAGAGTAGTGTAATTCACAATTAGGAGGCTAGTGTGACCTAAGGAATACATCACAGTCAGCATTTTTAAAAAGTTAAATCATATTCGTTAGCCTCTAGTAAGGCAGACATCTGGCTCCTACTATTTACAAACTTTCAATCTACAAACATAAGTTTCCACAGATGTAAATCAAACAAAACCAAGTAGATTCTGCCTGCCACCAATGGATGAAATAAGTCATGCCTTGCATGTTTCACTCTGGAGAGCTACATCATAAAGAGAAATACTTCTTTATATTTTTGAATGGTTTCCAGTGAAAAAATGGTTTGTTTCAATGTTTTAGCTTTACTTACCAAAATAACTACAAAATATGAATTACCTCAGTCCTAACAATGGGTTAATAAACTTTACTAATAATACAAATGTCCTTTATCTCTCTCTCTTTTAAAGATTTTATTAATTTGAGAGAGAGAGTGCACAAGTGGGGGGAGGGGGGCAAAGAGAGAGGGAGAATCAGACTCCCCACTGAGCAGGGAGCCCAACTCGGGGCTCAATCCCAGGACCCTGGGACTATGACCTGAGCCGAAGGCAGACATTTAACCAACTGAGCCATCCAGGCGCCCCTGTCCTTTATTTCTCTTAAAAGAAAATGAGCCCTGGGGTAGCTGGGTGGCTCAGTCAGTTAAGCGTTGGACTCTTGTTCTTGGCTCAGGTCATGATATCAGGGGTGTGAGACAGAGCCTCACTCACATCCCTCCAGGCTCCCTGCCCAGCAGGGAGTCTGCCTGAGATTCTCTCCCTCTCCCTCTGCCCCCCCACCCCACCGCACTCTCTTTCTCTAAAATAAATAAATCTTAAAAAAAAAAAGAAAATGTGCCCTGAAGACACCCTCCTTCCTTCCTTAAACTAAAAATCATTTCAATAACCTGAATAAAAGTACCTTTTAAGCCATGAAGAAAATATTTTCTATCCTGTCTTTATAATAGGGATATTTATTAACTTAGCACTTCAAAGTAATATTCCGAAATAGGTGACAGACTTGGAAAATCATTTCATGTAGGAATACAGACAAGCTCTCTGCTAATTTCCTCAAATATCAAAACCCATTTTGTGTTAGAACAGCTAAAGTTGGTCCAGGGAATTTAGTACTACTGTACAAATCAATATTCCCCCAAGTAAAGTAGGCAAGAAAGGGCGCCTGGGTGGCTCAGTCGGTTAAGCGTCTGCCTTCGACTCGGGTTGTGATCCTGGGGTCCTGGGATCGAGTCCCGCATCTCCCTCTCCCTCTGCCCCCCACTGCTGCTCGCTCTCACTCTTTAGTGCTCTAATAAATAAATTAAAAATCTTAAAAAAAAAAAGTGGGCAAGAAAGACTTTCACTAAGGCATCAAACATAATAGGTGTAGATATATAATTAACTATTTCAGTCATATCTAGCCAGGTTGTTTCTCTTGCCTCATGGGTCAAATGAGAAATAGTGAAACTCTGATTATTTTCCTACAGAATATTGGATACCTCTCAGAACTAAAAGCTATTTCTTGAGGGCTCATCTTATTATATACCTTAAGTCACTCTTCTGTTCGAGATAATAACTGGTATATATCAAGGAGGTATATATAAGCGTTGTAGAACTGGAAAACACAATTTACCCTCCTCTTTTTTTTTTTTTTAAGATTTTATTTATTTATTTGAGAGAGAGAGAGCAAGAGAGAGCATGAATAGTGGGGAGGGGCAGAGGGAGAGGGAGAAGCAGACTCCCTGCGGAGCAGGGAGGCAAATACAGGGCTCAATCCCAGGATCCTGGGATTATGACCTGAGCCAAAGGTAAGAAGCTTAACCAATTGAGCCACCCAGGTGCCCCTTCTCCTCCTCTTCTAACCAAGTACTAATCTTCCCAATTGGAGGGATTTGTGGATATATTAATGAGATTAGAAAAGCTTGCTTTTCTTGATCCAAGCTGAAATACCCATCATAAACTACCTTATATGTCAATAGGTTCTCAGCAGATACCTTCAGGAGTACCCAAATTCAAAAAGATTTACTGTAGCCTCAGTTTTCATCAAATCTATAACTTACTAAAAGTGTGAGGCCAAAACTTACTGAAAGTATTAAATATTATACATGTTTATGTGTAAACAACTTTACTCTCCAGTGGAAGCAATATTTAAGAGATAACTATCATATATGTAAGTTAGGCTTATAGGAACAAAATGAAACTGTCTAACCAGCAATTTGAAATCTTCCACACTTATACAAATAGGATTTTTATTTTTGCATCTTTTCAGTGACCAAAAATATGCTGTAATAATCTTCTCTAACCTCACTAAATTCAACAAGATTATATATTTCCAAAGAATCATCATCATTTTTCAAATATCTAGTCAATTACAGGAGTGAAGGATATATTTTTTTAATGATTTTGAGTGTATAAAGTAATAGAAATGATGCCTTTCTTTGTGGAGCAAATGATACCTTTCAAAGAGCAAAGCATAAAGCATGTTTCTCCACTTTCATTTCTACCACTTACAGGAATTTATTTGCTTTTGTATTAAAAGCAGAAATACGTATCAAGTTAGATTTTTATTTCTATCAATCATAGTTACATTTGTCACTATTTTGATAAGACTATGTCATAACTCACCAGGGCAAAGAGACAAGCTGATAAGTACTTTAAGAAACCACTAATATTTAGAATTAGACTTTTAGAATAAAAAGCCTCATCCATTTACTCATTTCTGAGGGTCAAGAAAAGACAGTGCCAACACGGAAAGATGGTCAGCACAATTGCTGTCCTCCTCCAAGGGACTTTCTCCATTTCATAATGATGACTCCACCCATTTGACAAGCTTTCCTTCTCTATTCATTACCTTACAAAACAAAAATGTCTCCTATATGCCAGACGTGATGCAAAGTATTCTATAGGCCATATATCTCAATTCTGCAACCTTGCAAAATAATCATCCCTACTTTTAAAATGGAAAATTTGAGGGTCAGAAAGAGAAGGAAATGTGCTTAATTATCAACCACACAGCTACAAAGAGGTAGAGCTGGGAATGAGCCAGGTCTTTCCAACATCAAAGTCACTCTACCTTCTGGTATTGTCATTATCCTGGCAGTCCCGACCCTACAACTATTTCCATAATGCATCAATTTTTCCTGAAAAGGATATACATCACATACCTAGGCTTCTAAGTAGAGAAACCAAGTAGCAAACATACGTTTGAAGCACGTAAAAATATTTCAGTCTAACAACTTTTATTTTCAAACCCATATATTATCTTTTTTACATCATTATAACAACTCTGCAGCTGAAGCAGGAATTATATTATTCCTGTTTTATAAATGAGGAAACTGAAACTTCAGAGTATCTGGTATACAGTAAATGCAAATATTTGTTAAATGATTAAGACTCAAATAGGCTAAGTGATCTCTCCAAACTAGTGGCAGAACAAGGTTCAAACCCAGGACTCTCAATTTTAAAACCAATGTCCTGTACAACAAAATGCAACTGTCTCCATAAACTGTTGTCATCATCATATACCAAATTTACATGCAAAACAAAGTACGGTTATAAAAAAAAAGAGGTAGGTAGATAACTTGCTCACTTAATAGTCACACTTTTAAGCTGCTTTTGTTAGTGTAATAGTAACAGTGCAATTAACAGCATCAGAAGACCACAAGAACTGGAAGCTAGTGGTGCCGGCTCGTTACTTAAGTACATACAATTTTAATACCACTGGATGGACAATCTGCAAGTTACCCACCAAATGTATTCAACCATTCATCACTCACTGATTCCCTCATCCAAACATTTGTTGGGAAGTGTCTACTAGTACCATGGACACATTCCAAATAGTCTCATTGTCTTCCCAGAACTCTGCAGAAGAGGTCTTTATCCCCATTTGATGTGTGAGAAAATGGAAACTCAGAAAGGTTAAATAACTTTGTAAAGTTAAGTGGTCAAGCTAGGAGTCATTTCCAAGTTACATGAATACAAGTACATGTACACATAAGGGTATCTTCTATATTCCCACCAGGATTGAACAAGAGCAAAAAACACAAACCTACCTCGTTCAAAACATACATGTTACTATTAAAAGTCCTTTCAAATATGCACAGGAAAAAACTGGAAGAACATATATTAAAATGTTATCAGTGGTTGGGATATGAACTTTTTTATTTTCATTATGCTTTTCTGTACCATGAAAGCATACTGCTTTCAGGAATAAAAAATATGTTAGGAAAACTTTTGTTTTAACATTTGAAGTTACTACAACTGTAGGTTGTGACCCACCCTGTCATATATAGAGAATATTTTTAATTTAGCATACCGTGGGCCCACTACTGGGGTAAATTAAATACTGGCACACTATGCTACTCCCAGCAGGAGCAATGAGCAAGGGCTGAGGAGATCACTGTTTCCAGCAACACTATTAGGAAAGTTCTACCTTATTGGGTTAGGTCAGCAATTTTTTAAAAATAAAATAAAATAAAATAAAATAGAAAGAAAAAGAAAGAAAGAAAGAAAGAAAGAAAGAAAGAAAAATGGGAGGGGAAGGGAGGGGAGGGGAGGGGAGGACCAGCAAAGAGCACACACAGTAAGAATAAGCACAACTTTGCAAAACGTGTTTTAGCTACATGACTCAATCTTCTAACATGCTATGCCTTATTCACGGTATGACAACCATGCTGTCCTCCTGGTTGGTCCTTGAATATGTTTGGGACACTCCCACATTTGGGACTCGGCCCCTGCCTGGAAGCCTTCTTCCTCAAGAAGTCCAAACGACTGACTCCCTCACTTACTTAAGGCTCATCTTTGTGATGCTTAGCAACTATAACTCCCCTAAGCATTCCTGATCATCCTTACTCTAGCTCTACCTTTTCTTTTTTCCATACACTTAACAAAATTATTATCTAGCACTTAACCTACATAAGGTATTGTACTAGAAACTAGGATCTAAGAATAAGAAAATTTGATACTTTTTGTTCTACAAAATCATAGAAGTGTGCAAATAACAACACCTCCTAGGAGTCAGACATAATACCTGTATTATTCCTCAGAAGTTAATAGAGAAGATAAAATAGCAGATCCAAGACTTGAGCCCCAGTCTCTGACTCTTAAACTGAACACTCTTTCTATTAAGAGCTTTCTCTTTAGCCAATATACTTTCAACTTATCATTAGGGGAAAAGTTATTCAAATCTTCTGGGAGATATCCTAAGACTAGAGCATAGGCACAATTAAATAATAAGCTGAATGATTTCTGAAACAAATAAGTAAAACACGCTTTTAAAATGTAACATAGTTTTGGGCGCCTGGGTGGCTCAGTTGGTTAAGCGACTGCCTTCGGCTCAGGTCATGATCCTGGAGTCCCGGGATCGAGTCCCGCATCGGGCTCCCTGCTCAGCAGGGAGTCTGCTTCTCCCTCTGACCCTCCCCCCTCTCATGTGCTCTCTCTCATTCTCTCTCTCTCAAATAAATAAATAAAATCTTTAAAAAAAAAAAATAATAAAATAAAATGTAACATAGTTTTTACAATTCTAAAACAAAATTAGGCTCTCTAAAACCGTTCATTCAAAGATTAAACTAACAAAGAACCAAGTATTTTGTGACACTGCGGTACTTTTGTTAACTGTGAGCAGATCATAAGACTTCCTATGAGAATCAGTACCCATTTTATAGTAAAAACTGGTGCTATCTAGAAAGCTTGAGGAATGAGCCAATTTTCTAAAAAATTATTTTTACTACAAAAAAAAAGTAGCTCTTTTTTATTTTTAGCTCTTTCAGAATGTGAAATCATTACAAAGTGTGTGCTTGTCATCAGCCAACTGAGACTTTACTGCACTTGGGCCAGAACTACAGTAATAAAAGTCAAAGGAACTGAGAATGTCCAAATTTCTTTTCTCAGAATAACTGCAAATCACAACAGTTATCCGACACTTGAAACTGTTCTTTTAAGCAAAGAGACAGACTTCAGTGTGGTGTTGGCATTTCCCCTCTACATTTTCCAAAACTTCAAATACAACAAAACAGCTGAATGGTAGGCATGTAAATATGAGAGTACTCTGTCCAAAGGACTGACAAATTTTAACTCTGTTTAATATAAGTACTAAATATCAGTCTGTCTTCATGAACTCATATAATTTCTGGCCATTTTGAAGCAGGCAGAGAGATTCACATCAATTTGTGGATTTATCAAATTAGAAGACTAAGCTGCTTCATGAAGCTCCTTCTCATACTTGAAACAAACAACAGATATCAACAGGCCATTTTTACAGGTAATTGTACTAACTAAAATGTATGGATGTTCTTACTCAATAAAATGCCCCTACAGCATCATTTCTAAAGATGTAGCCCTCAAAAGGGATTTTACCACAGAGGAAAACTGCAGCCCTCAAATTTCAAGGTCAGGGTTACATTCCATCAGAATGCCCATTAGATTCCCAAAACAGTCTAGTCAATCCTACTCAATTTTCAACTGAAAAACTAAGGCCTCAATAAAGAAAGTGACTTGCCCTAAGTGACCTTGTAAACTAGTGAAAGAATCAATACTAACACATAAACTCTCACTTCCTAGTTTTAACTAGTATTCTCTGGTGCCTCCTTAAATCTGCTAACAAGCAACCAAAAGCCAAATCTGTGCTCACTGATAAGATTACAGACATTTTCCAGGTTATTGTTGTCCCTCGGAGAGGAAAAGACATATGTTCCTTACAAGCTTTGAAACAGTATTTGAGGCATTTTCCTCATTCTTTGTTTCAGTTTGTCTTGGTTTCTGAGACGGACAGCAAGAGCAAGATCTGACCAGCACTATCCAATGGCACTTTCTGCAACAATGGAAATATTCCATAATCTGCACTGTTCAATATAGTAGCCACTAGGCACTTGTGACTTTTGAGCATTTCAAATGTGACTACTGTGGCCGAGGAGTGGAATTTATATTTTTTATTTAATTTTACTGAATTTTTAGGGCTTCTGGGTGGCTCAGTCGTTAAGCATCTGCCTTCGGCTCAGGTCATGATCCCAGAGTCCTGGGATCGAGCCCCACATCGGGCGCCCTGCTCGGCGGGAAGCCTGCTTCTCCCTCTCCCACTCTCCCTGCTTGTGTTCCCTGTCTCTGTCAAATAAATAAATTTTTAAAAAATTTTAATGAATTTTTTTTAAAGATCTTATTTATTTATTTGAAAAAGAGAGAGAGAGCGCGCACGAGTAGGGGCAGGGAGGAAGGCAAAGGGAGAGGGAGAAGCAGGCTCCCCGCTGAGCAGGAAGCTATGTGGGGCTGATCCCAGAACTCTGGGATCATGACCTGAGCCAAAGGCAGATGCTTAACTGACTGAGCCACCCAGGTGCCCCTTTAATTTTAATTTTAATGTAAACTTACAGCACAACTCTAGACAACTATACCTTCAGTCATTATTACTGCATGTGATTCCCTCACGGTTCTTACATCCTTTCCCACCTACTAAACCAGGAAAGATACTAATGGTCGAGTACCACAGAAATAAAGAGAGCTCCAATTCATTTCTTCCAGGGTCAAAAACACTTCTGATTCCTAAAGAAAGTTTCTAAAATCTCTTAAACCAATTACCAAACTTCCCACTACTAGATGTGATAACCTTAAGGAAGAAATGGAAAAGGCATTGGCACTCTACTAGTCACGCAACAGTTTTCTTTAGCAAATACTACTAGAATGTTTGAGATGGTTTCCTTCTCTTTCATTGCTTTTCTCTATTAGTAATGTTCATGTCTACAAACTAAGATGACTTAAACCAGAGTTAAATGTAACATTCAAGGTTCTACATAATGAGAAAATCACAGATCTGGAGGAATCATAGAGATCTTGACCACAGTATTTGATTCAAGGGAATCAAAACATTTGGATTTGATTTCAATCTTTACAATAACATAACCAAGACCTGAGATCCACATTACAGAAGAGACTTTGGAAAAATAGCATTTTCCCTCCCTCTTGAATGGAGTAACTGGAACACAGGTTAGAACCCACTAATGACCATGATTTTTATTTCAGCTGAGGTAATAATGAACTGTTTTAAAGGAAACTGCTGAGCGTTTGCCAACTTCTTTACGGCCAATTCTGACATCTGGCCACGTCAGCAAGACAGACAGACAGACTTCTTTAAAACAAAAACAAAAACACTACAGGCATTCAAGTAAGAGATATATTAAGTTATTGAAAGGCACAACCCTTTTTATTCATTCCATTCAGGGATGAGAATCAACCCATCAATTTAACCCTTCAAGGCCCTACTCAGCTTTCTTCAAGAAGACTTCTCTGATTCTCCCACTGAGAAGTAATCTTTTTCAAACATCTACAGCTGTACTTCTCATACTTTAATGGTCATATATGAAGCAGCTGGGTACACTGCTAAAGTGCACACTGATTCAGCCAGGGGTGAGGACACCGGAAGAAACTCGCCAGTTGATGCAGATGCCTAGGCTTACAACCACACTTCTGGGTAGCAAGATCTATGAACCACTTCTACAAATACCTTAAAGGCACCTATCACTTTCCTTTTGGAATTCTAATTATTTACATACACATCTGCTCTCCCCAAATGAATTATAAATTTCTTGGAAGTATGATATGCATCTCAATTACATTTTTCTCTTCCACAGCAGATGGCAAACAGGCATTCAAACGACAGGAAGGAAGAATAATACCAATGATATAAAGTTCCTGCAGCCTCTCTATGGAATCAAGGGTAGGCTAAAGATCAATAAATGCTATGAAAAGTCAAACTTTTTAATCACTCCCTTGGTTAGATGAAATGGAGTACAGCAATGGTCAGTATCAGAAAAGCTGTGACCAAAGCATGCTGTTCCTTGCACTGGATCAGAGTGAGGAGATACAGACCTGCAACCTGTTAAAAAGTCAGATTTTTTTAAAGATGATATCCAATTACATATTAAATATATTAATTAGGGGAGATACAGAAATATCCTTTCTGAAAAACAAAATAGACTACACAAAGAATCCCTGAATCATTGAATCCAATGTGCTTACCTTATACACTAAAAAATTTAGTTTGTTGATTTGTCCAAGGTTACCTTGTTAAGTACATGGAAAAGACAGAACTCGTACACAGATGCCCGGACATTAAGTCCAGAATTCTTTGCACTCTATTACCTCTTGAACAGAATCAACAAAGGAATAACACTCTTCATTGTTCCTAAACTGTATCTTGTGAATATATCTATTCTGAATTACTAGAGGAAATAAGAGTAAACAACTTCTTGAAAATGGGACAAATAACATGAACACATACAGAGAGAATAATAAATGGTCAATAAATATAAAACCATATTCAGCTTTGGTTGTAATCAAAGAAATATAAATCAGATGCCAATTTTGGTCTACTAAATTGGCATAGATTACAAAAACAGTACTGTTGATTAGAGTGTAAGGACTCCTGCACACTCATACATTGTTGGTAGGTATACACATTGATACAACTTTTGGTACAATTATCAGAAATCCCAAAGACTAGACAGGTCATATGAACCAAGAAATATAATTTTAGAAAAGTATCCTGAGGATGTATTTGGAGATTTGCGGTAAACATCATACATGTATCTTTCACACATTTTTTCTGTGAAAAATTGGAAATAACCAATAATCTAAATTCTTAACAAAAGATGAAGTAAATTAAAGTGCATCTAAAGGCTGAGTTATCATAAAGCTATTAAAAATCATGGTCAGTATAGAAAAAGTGGGGGTTTTTTGGTTTTTTTTTTTTAAGATTTATTTTAGAGACAGACCATGAACTAGGGAGCAGGGGGGAGGGGCAGAAGGAGAAAGGGAATCTGAGGAGACTCCCCACTGACAGTGAAATCAGACTGGGGGGGGGGGGGGGGAGCAGGGATCAATCCCATGACCCTGAGATCATGATCTGAGCCAAAATCAAGAGTTGGCTGCTCAACCAACTGAGCCACTCAGGAGCCCCTAGAAAAAAATTTTCAATAACTGTAGCAATCAGACATCTTCTTCAAGGTTTTTACAAGTTTTAAACCACCAGAAATATTACTGAATTCTGAGAGGGTCGTATATTCCCGTGCCTCTCAATCTAGCGACATCATAGAATCAACTAAAGAAATAATGAGTTAAGAACTTGAATGCAAATGGCCTTTACCCATGAAAAAGCTCAATCACACTCATTTTAAAAGACAATCAAATCAAAATGCAATGAGATACTATTTTTCACCTATCAGATTGACAAACACCCTATCTGTCCACATCATACCTTGTTAACAAGGATATAAGGAAATCTTGTTACACTGTTGGTAAGATCACAAATTGGCAAAACTTCTATGGAGAGGAATTTTGCAGAATCTAGCAAGAGCTACAAAGTTACATATACATTTACCCTTTGCCTTAGCAACTTCAATTACAGGAGTCTATCTCAAAGATACACTAGCAAAAACATGCATGCGCCAGATAATTTTTGCAGAACTATTTGTCACAGCAGAAGAATGGAAACAAGAGTGGATTTGGTACATCTAGCAAGTGAAGCAATAAGCAGTTTAAGAAGAAATAAGGGATATTTTTATCCTGATCTCTAAGGTACACTTTTTTTTTAAGTTTTTATTTAAATTCCAGTTAGTTAACATACAGAGTAATAGTTTCAGGTGTACAACTTAGTGATTTAACACTTACATACACTTTTAAGTTGAAAAAGAAAAAAAAGTAAAGCATAATAAGATGCTATGGTTTATGGGAGGAGAGGGAGAAACATACATACAAGCAGACTGCCTACTCTTTTAAAAAAAATTTTAAAGTTTCTTATATTAGGAGGGATAAGAACATAGAGACAGGAATAGAAGCTAGATTCGTCCAAATAGTTTGCTTTATAGATTTGGTTTTGGAAGCAGTAAATTTTACATAATTATACACTAGAAGGTAAGTTTTTGAAAACTACAAAATGAAAGCTAAATGAACTATACACTGAGTTGGTGGTTGAGACCACATAAATTTAGTTACAAATTTATAGGAAACACAAGGAAGAAAGAAACATAAAACCATACACAAGGATACCATCAGCAATATCTGAATATGGGAAATTCTGAATGACAGAGGACCCAGTTTCCTCAACAATAAATAACAAGAAAAGAAAATGAGGGGGGCCTGGGTGGCTCAGTTGGTTAAGCGTCCCACTCTTGATTTCAGCTCAGGTCATGATCTCAGGGTCGTGAGATCGGGCCCAGCATCTGGCTCCATACTGGGTGTGGAGCCTACTTAAGATTCTCTCTCTAGCTCTGCCCTCTCTTCTGCCCCCGCCCACCACAGCCTTCTTCCAAAAAAAAAAGCACACACAACTACAAGCAATTTCCCAATCCAGGTATTATATACACTGAGCTGCAGCAGAGAATCACTGCTATCTCCAGCATTCAAATCATCCACAAAATACGATGAACAGGAGGGGGGCACAGATTATATAAAGTTCAGAACTAAAGTTGTAAACACACATTCAATGAATCAACCCAAACCATAGCAAACACAAAATACATAGTGAAGTACAGAAAAGGTATGAAGAGCTGTAAAGCCTCACTGCATTTGCCAGGTGACTCAAATTTCTCTCCTGATTCATCCTGAATCAGTGCATCTAGACTACCTCATTCTGTCCGAGGCATACTGCAAATTCAGTGGAGTTTTAAAATAATTTAAAGGCAATGGGGGTATTTTCTAAAACAACCCCGAAATAAAAGATCTCATTCTCTAAGACCTTGATTTTAAATACAGACATATACATTTCAATATATATATATAATACATAAATACAAATACGAAATATATATGAAAGCCCAGGAAAAAAGTGTTTAGTTACTCATCCCAGAAAGGCTTTTTATTTATTTTTTATATGACAGAGAGAGACACAGCGAGAGAGGGAACACAAGCAGGGGGAATGGAGGAGGAAGAAGCATGCTTCCTGCGGAGCAGGGAGCCCGATGAGGGGCTCGATCCCAGGACCCTGGGATCATGACCTAAGCCGAAGGCAGACGCTTAACCATCTGAGCCACCCAGGCGCCCCGCAGAAAGGCTTTTTAGGCATACAGTGCTATGTTCCAAAATGTTTTTGAGATCAGGGAAAAGAAAAATATTTTTCAACAACGTTTAAGGATTTTATGTTTCAGCTATTATCGTATGAACACCACTAACTCTGAACAGATTTAGTTCTTTAGGGCTGAGGTACAGTTTGCCTGAAAAAAAAAAAATTGTAGTAAGAGAACATATGGCTTTTTAGGGCAGGCCATTTGAGGGAAAAATGATAACCTCAGCTAGGTGGGAACTTGGATATTCAATGACTGTATGTGGGAGGGAGTAACCTGAAGTCTGAGAGGGGAAGTTGGAAGGAGGAGGAAGAAAGTACATTGGGGAAGATAAAGGATATATTTTTAGACAGGTGGGATGCTGACAAAGCAGGTTCCATCACTAGGACAGAATGACCAGTTAGATAGATAACTCAA
Source organism: Neomonachus schauinslandi (assembly GCF_002201575.2). Classification (NCBI taxonomy): domain Eukaryota; kingdom Metazoa; phylum Chordata; class Mammalia; order Carnivora; family Phocidae; genus Neomonachus; species Neomonachus schauinslandi. The sequence goes on from NC_058415.1 coordinate 62,630,909, forward strand.
GTAGTGATTACACAGATGTTTTATAAATATTTGTTAACTAGTCTATGATAATTAAAACTGTTTTGGTAAACACTGCGTTCAAACTGAATCTAGCTTGACTTGTAATTCTGGTTTATTAAACCTTTTCTTGGGTTTTATTTTCCAGCCCATTAACTTTATAAGTATTCTCTAAAATGTCTTCTAAGTCTCTATTCCTCTACATTTACTTAGATATACAAATTGTTAATTAGACTTTAGAATTATTAGGGAAAAAAATCTTTTTATACTTAATGGATTTGTAGGTTTTCTATAAAAAGTATGAGTTATTTCAAAATAAATATTTTCTCCTTCTTAAACTAAGTTCTACAACCAAACACACCATTCCAGGGAAGTGCATCTGATGTAGTTTTCCTATTCAGTATTTCAGCTTTTCTAATGTCTTAAAATTTTTGTCCTCTGTCTTTTTGGTTGATTTTTTGTTTTTGTTTTTTGTTACCTAAAAGTAATTTCTAGCAGACAACTCACAATTCAGACTATTTTATCATTTTATGGATAGGGAAAAGATTAATATCTATTATCTTTAAAGTGAGAGTAGTCTCTAATAACAATGACCTTTATCCCAGTACTTCTAGAAGGAAAAGAGAAGCACAGTGTATTAATGAAATTACCAAAAAGAGCTCTCTACAGAATATTTCCCTCTATGCAGAAGTCACTCACTGCTGTATAAGAAATGTCAGTAAGACACATCATCATTTAATATTACATGTTTATATTCAATTCTTGGTTCTCAAAAGTACTTTGACATCCCCTTTAGTTTTTCATAGTGCTTTTTCTCTAAAAAGATCCAAATACTGTATATGGCTTTTTAATAGGACTTGCAAATCAGAAAGAAAAAAGAGAGAGGAGGGGGAGAGAGAAACTAAAAATTACAAATACAAATATCAAAAATTTAACAAGCCATGGTGGAATAAGCAATGCAAGTCAAGAGACGGGCTTGAAGTCCCAGTTCTGCCGGTAACCAGCTAGTTATATGACTCTCTGTGAGTCACTTAATTATGCTTTTTAAATTGTAAAAAAAAAAAAAAAAAAGTGATTTTGACTTAATGTTCATCTTAAATTCGATTTTCAAAATCTACTACAATTAAAGTATTTTCAAATATTGTATGATAATAACGGCTCAATTTAAGGTACGTCATTGCCATATGGAGTCCGTCCTTCACTTTTGTCTCAATTTGACCTGCAGCCTGAATTACTCAGGTTGCACATTCGAGAGGTACTTTGGAGGAAAAGGGACTGGGGAAAGATTCCTTTATACGATGGGATGGAGCCCAGCAAGTGAGGGAGTTTAGGAATGAATGCGAATGTATGCAGAAGACCTGGTCATTCTCAAATCAGGAGCACCGAAAATTCTGCTTAAATTTCGGGAAGGGGGATATGTGACAAAATCTAAGGGAAACCTTGAGCGGAGGTTTTCAGATAATCACTGTCTCCACCCTTCAATCCTTTATTCCCCGGGTGGACTCCAAATCTGCCTCCAGTTCCGGGTTCCCAACCAATCGCATCTAGCCACAACAGAGGGCTCTGCCAAACCGGGCACCGTTTCAGAGCTCTAGTGTGAGATTCACAGGACCCCAGCACCTGTCGGCCTTCCCAAAAGGAGTGGGTGGGAGGGAACAGTAGGTCTCTCTCCCGTCTTTTTCGATTGAAGCTACCACCAGGTCCATGAGCCCTCGAGCCTGAAACAACCTCCGTTAGTCTGGGGGAAGGGAGAGCTCCTTGCCCGTGACCCTCCCACGAATCCTTCCCCCACGGCTAATTCTCCAGTTTACAGGTCCCAACCTCCGACCGTGGTTTCTCAGGCCTCGGGTACCCCAGGCCTGGGAAGCGTATAGACGGATGCGGGGAGTGAAGGCAGCGGGGGAGGGTGCACTCCTCGCTACCGGAGGAAAAGATAGGAAGGCAAGGGTGGAAGCAGCTGTGTTCTCCCTTAGCGAGGGCGTGAGGCCGTCCGAGAGTCTGTCGAAGGGTCTGTCATTCCTTCACTCACTCACTCACCAGGAGCAGCAGGGAGCATCTGAGGTCGAGTAAGGATAGGAAGACGGCAGGATTCATGGTAACGCCGGGGTTCGCGGCTGGGACTGGGCAGGGTTGGGTTGGGTTAGGAAAGGGCTGGGCTCCGGGAGCCGGCGGCAGCGGACGATCCACCCGGCAGCGGCACCTCGTCCTCTGGACCCGGAGCTCCAGCAGCGAACACCCGGGACAACTTCCAGAGAGGCCTCGCACACCCTCACTTCCGGGTCCTGCCCACCTCGGAGCATATTGGGAAATGTGGTCCTGCACCACTTTCACTGAGTACGTCATCGGGCATCCAGAACTTCTTTCCCATCAGGCTCTCGGCCCAGGTCCACCGAGTCCTCCGCGCGCGGGGTCCTGTGGGATAGAAAGGGCGGGGGGCAGTGAACCTCTGTTTTTAGAGGATGGGAACTACAATTCCCAGAGGGCAGTGCGATCGAGCGTCTCGGGCGGCCTTCGAAGGGGTTCTTCTAGTTTCAGCGTGCGGGGGGATCTCCCAGCCGGATGTAGTGTACTGTCCTGGCGGGAGGGGCGGCCCACTGGGGGTCGTGCCTCCTGGAGCCGTCCCCGGGACGTGAGTCCTGGAGGAGGCGAGGGTGAGTAGGAAGGGGCCTGGCTGGGGAAGCTCCGATCGATCTGCATTGCCTTGGCCCCTGCCTCAAACTCCAGGCCCTCCTGTCCTGGGCTGTGGCCTGAGCCTTCATCACTAGCCTCCTCACCTGCTGCCTCTTCTTTCTGCACTAATTACTGCATTATAAAGTCAGAGCCACCTCTCAGGGCCTCAGTTGAATGAGTCGATGACTTATCCCTAATTGTCTCTGTGGGCTCGTGTAGGGAGTAGATATGGGATAAAATGGGAAAGCACGTTGTAAACTGAAAAGCTCAGTGCGACTGTGATTGCTACTAATGCATGGATCACTCCTACAGGATAATTACGAAATTCATTAGCCAAGCAATTGAGGATCTTAATCTGGCCCTAGTTAGCTCCCCAGCCTCATCTGCAAACACCGAGCCAGGTCCACGTGTCCCAGATATTAGCCACACAATCAGTGCTAACTACTTGAGAGGCATTCTTTTTGAGGTTGTCCCTACTCCTTGCCTGTGCTCTAGCTTTCCTGCTGCCATGGAATGGCCTTAGCCCCTTCTCTATCTGGAATGCCATCTCAAATGTCACCATCTCTGAGGACTTCCCAAAAAAACAACCCTTTAGTCCTGATCAGAATGACTCTTCCTTTGCTTGTGACTGCCGCACCACTAGTTTTGTACTAGTTATAATTATTAGAGCATTTATTTCACTGGCTGGTTTTATAATTAATGATATCTGTACATTTTATAGCACTTTATAATTAACGTGGTTTTGCTGTTCATCTATAAAAATTATTTACAAAAAAAAAATCACCGTGTGTGTGTGTGTGTGTGTGTGTGTACATATATATGTTTTTTTGAGCTAGAAAAGGACCCTAGCTCATCGGTAGTGATAAATTTCTCCTACAAAGCTCCCAGATTCTCCAGAGTCAGAGGTTGGACTGACACTTTTTGGTGAAATCAGAAGAGGGCTTGTCTGCCCTTCTGGCAGCTGTTAACTGGCTGATTAGCAGCTGCTTTCTTTAGATATGCATGTTTGCTCCAGTTTGCACTTTTCCCAGGGTGGCAAAATTAGGTAGTGGTAGAGCCAAGACTTTTAGTTAGGTCTCTCTCTTCTAGTCTTGTGTTCTTATCTCTAGACCGCTCACTACCTCTCCAACAGAAGAGACAGAAATGGGGAATTAAAGAGCAGATGCTCATGAGTATGACCTCTTTAGTCCAAGAAATTAAACTTTGATCCTGCTTGCCATCTGGACTTAGCACTCAGCCTGTGACTTTTCACTGGACAAATATTTACTGATACCAGCTATGTACCTGTTACTGTGCTAACAATTATGAGGTGAAATGTATATAACTGAGATCAAACTTTAGTATATTTTTCAAAGGTTATGAAGAGGTTTGTGTGTGTGTGTGATTCTGATATGCCTAAAACTCTATCACTTAAAATCTGAAATGACATGTTTTAGAGTTCAGAACAGATGTTAGCACATAGCACTCAACTTATTGAATGAATCAACATAGTCTACCTATTTCATTGTTCATATTTTACAGAAAATCAGAGAACTGAGGTAGCCTAAGGGCATGCTGCTTATTATTAACAGAATCAGGCCTAGAGCCCTCCTGCAATTCCTACTTTCCCGTGTTTCTACCTCCACCTGTTTTGTAGCTTCTTTCAACTCACTTTAACATAATCCTGCCTGTGACAGTAGTTTTTCTGACAGAAGTGTCTCCCAAAGCCCATATCTTCTGCCAGCGTATTAACTCAAATTGTCAGCAAAATAAAGACATGAAGAGCTGACCTTTACAAAAATTAAGAAAACACTTTCACTTTAAGGCAGAATTTGAACCAATAATGCTTGTAAATGATAACACAAGTGCTAGCTCATCAGTAGTGATAAATTTCTCCTACAAAGCTCCCAAATTCTCCAGAGTCAGAGATTGGACTGACACTTTTTTGGTGAAATCAGAAGAGGGCTTGTCTGCCCTTCTGGCAGCTGTTAACTAGCTGATTAGCAGCTGCTTTCTTTAGATATGCATGTTTGCTCCAGTTTGCCACGCTCCCCATGACTCCCTTTGTTTCTTACACTTTTTACCTCCCAGGTCCTTGCAGGCATTCAACTTTGATACAGCATCTTACCTTTAGGAAGGAATTTTAAGATCATTGATGCAACTACCCCTTTGTCCTTCCCAACAGGTGCTTGAATTCTTCATGCTGCATTTCTGACATAATCCAGCCTCTGCTACAACAGGCTTGTGCTGGAGAACTCACTGTTTTTCTATGCAGCTAATGCATTTCTAGAAGGTTCTAGCAAACCCTATCAGACTACCAGTCAGAACAAAATCTTCCCAATGAAATATGGTTGATCCTAATGATGTAGTTTTCCAAGTAAAATCCTAAGGTCAAGAGACATAGGAGAGAACAAATAAAAATTCGTCCTTTTGTCAGCATGAGAGAGAGAACTAAGTACTAGGTATTTATTTATTTATTTATTTATTTATTTATTTATTTATTTATTAGAACTAAGTACCTTTTAATTTAGCACTTAAATTTAGTTGATTCTGACCTGACAGTTAAGTTCACATCATACCCATTTTGTGGCTGGTTCATCATCTTTATTCCCAGTTTCAGTTCTGATGTTTAGTATTATGTGGAATCAAATCAGAAGCCATTGTGGCTTGGGGCGCCTGGGTGTCTCAATTGATTAAGCATCTGCCTTTGGCTCAGGTCCTGATCTCTAGGTCCTAGGATCAAGCCCCACATCAGGCTCCCTGCTCAGTGACAAGTCTGCTTCTCCCTCTCCTTCCATGATCTCTCTCGCTCTCACTCTCTCTCTCAAATAAATAAATAAATAAATAAATAAATAAATAAATATTTTTTAAAAAAAAGTCACTGTAGCTTTTGAGCCCTGTGCCTAAGGTTAAATACTGAGCCTCCCTTTTTTCCTCAGATAACCCCTGATATTGGGGCACCTGAGGGGCTCAGTCTTGGGCATCTGCCTCCAACTTGGGTCATGATCCCAGGGTCCTGGGATTGAGCGCTGCATCCTGCTTCCTGCTCAGAGGGAGACCTGCTTCTCCCTCACCTACTCCCCCTGCTTGTGTTCCCTCTCTCCCTGTCTCTGTCAAATAAATAAATGGAATCTTAAAAAAAAATAAATAAATAACCCCTAGTAAGAGTCTTAGAAGCATCCAACCCTCTCATTTTACAGATGAGCAACTGTTCAAAGGGCCATCTAATTTGCCACATTATGGCAATTCTAGGTAGGACGAGGACTGCAGACTTTTTGAATCCTAGTCAAATATTTATTTTTTTTTAAGATTTTATTTATTTATTTATTTGACAGAGAGAGTGAGAGAGAGCATGAGAGGGGAGAGGGTCAGAGAGAGAAGCAGACTCCCCGCTGAGCAGGGAGCCCGACGTGGGGCTTCATCTCAGGACCCTGGGATCAGGACCTCAGCTGAAGGCAGACACTTAACCGACTGAGCCACCCAGGTGCCCCACCTCATCAAATACTTCTATTCAGCCATATTTAGAATATATCCACTTAAGACTGATGAGACAGCTTTCAAAAATGTTTTCTGCATATAGTCATGGTTTAAATCATCGTTTCAGGGTGCTCCAGGTGTTGAGAAGACTATGAACAGGTCAGAGAACTTGTTCTTTCCTGGCTCCTCATTAGCATCCCAAGTTCATGCTGCAGCTATTAATGGAGATAAGGGTGCTCTTCACAGGCTCATCATAGGTAAGTGGTCCCCCTGAATACAGAAACTTTAAAAATAACTCTGTCCTAAGGGAGTGTGTTAATCTGAGTTTTAATTGCACTGTACTCACACATTTTAATGGCAATGTATCATTATTTATATTTCATTCCAGAACTTGAACAAGAAAGTAATTAAGGCCTGAAAGTTAAGAATATGGATTAGGATTAGGTGAAAAGTACTTGAGAAATACCTGTGTGCTTGACACTGAATTTGGATATGTACCCTAAGGTGCTAAGAGAATTAATTCATCTTTATAGTAGCAGAGATCAGAATGAGATAGTGAATAATGATCTTTTACATTTAGTATATACCTAAGGTACTAAAGCTTACAAATAACTTAAATTGTAATGATTTAAAATTGATTTAGTGTTCTCCCTATCATTGATTCAATTGATTCAAATTGATTCAACATTCTCCCTATCGTATATCTATAGAGAGAGACCCAGTATTAAAGTTCTAGAAGGAGAGAACAAACTGAGTAGGAGAGAGAGTATCCAAGGACAAAAATGGGTGAGAATTTTTCAGATATTGTAAAAAAACCATATTTCCACCTATTCAGAAGTCATTAGTCTTTATTTCAAGAAAAGAAATAAAAATGTATATTGTTTTTAATCTTTTACACGCCAGTGTCTAGTAACATGATTGACAACTTGGGGCCTTAAAATAAAATCCATACTATTTGAATTTCTGTACTGGTTCCATCAGAATTCATTTTTGACCTACATTTCCAGTGTCTCCAAAAACTTCTAACCATGTACCCTAACCTCTGACTAGGCTCTCCATTCCCCAAAATGTCATTAATTTTGTCTTACTTTCTCTATGTATCTGTCTCCTCTCCTCCCACCTCCTTATCCTCTTCTCTGCTATACTCTTACTTACCTTTTTTTAATTAACATATAATATATTATTTGTTTCAGGGGTACAGGTCTGTGATTCATCAGTCTTACACAATTCACAGTGCTCACCATAACACATACACATAACACACATAACACATACACATAACACACCTCCCCAATGTCCATCACTCAGCCACCCCATCCCTCCCACCCCCCTCCACTCCAGCAACCCTAAGTTTGTTTCCTAAGATTAAGAGTCTCTTATGGTTTGTCTCCCTCTCTGGTTTCATCGTCTTTCATTTTTTCCTCTCTTCCCCTATGATCCTCTGCCTTGTTTCTCAAATTCCACATATCAGTGAGATCATATGATACTTGTCTTTCTCTGATTGACTTATTTCGCTTAGCATAATACCCTTTAGTTCCATTCACATCATTGCAAATGGCAAGATTTCATTTTTTGATGGCTGCATAATATTCCATTGTGTGTGTGTGTGTGTGTGTGTCTGTGTATGTGTGTGTGTCTGTATATATACGTGTGTGTATATATATATATATATATACACACACGTATATATACCACATCTTCTTTATCCATTCATCTGTTGATGGACATCTAGGCTCTTTCCATAGTTTGGCTATTGTGGGCATTGCTACTATAAGCATTGGGGTGCACATGCCCCTTCGGATCATTACATTTGTATCTTTGGGGTAAATACCCAGTAGTGCAATTGCTGGGTCGTAGGGTACCTCTATTTTCAACTTTTTTTTTTTTAAGATTTTATTTTTTATTTATTTGACAGAGAGAGACACAGCAGGAGAGGGAACACAAGCAGAGGGAGTGGGAGAGGGAGAAGCAGACTTCCCGCAGAGTAGGGAGCCCAATGCAGGGCTCGATCCCAGGACCCTGGGATCATGACCTGAGCCAAAGGTAGATGTTTAATGACTGAGCCACTCAGGCGTCCCTATTTTCAACTTTTTGAGGAACCTCCATACTGTTTTCCAGACTGGCTGCATCAGCGTGCATTCCCATCTAAAAGTGTAAGAGGGTTCCCCTTTCTCCGTGTCCTCGCCAACAGCTGTCGTTTCCTGACTTGTTAATTTTAGCCATTCTGACTGGTGTGAGGTGGCATCTCATTGTGGTTTTGATTTGGATTTCCCTGATGCCGAGTGATGTTGAGCACTTTTTCATGTGTCTGTTAGCCATTTGGATGTCTTCTTTGCAGAAATGTCTGTTCATGTCTTCTGCCCATTTCTTGATTGGATTATTTGTTCCTTGGGTGTTGAGTTTGGTAAGTTCTCCATAGATCTTTGGATACTAGCCCTTTATCTGATAGGTCATTTGCAAATATCTTCTCCCATTCTGTTGGTTGTCTTTTGGTTTTGTTGACTGTTTTCTTTGCTGTGCAAAAGCTTTTTATCTTGATGAAGTCCCAATAGTTCATTTTTGCCCTTGCTTCCCTTCCTTTGGTGATGTGTCTAGGGAGAAGTTGCTGTGGCTGAGGTCGAAGAGTTTGCTGCCTGTGTTGTCCTCAAGGATTCTGATGGATTCCTGTCTCACATTTAGGTCTTTCATCCATTTTGAGTCTATTTTTGTGTGTGGTGTAAGGAAATATGGTCCAGTTTCATTCTTCTGCATGTGGCTGTCCAATTTTCCCAACACCATTTGTTGAAGAAGACTCTTTTTTCCATTGGACATTCTTTCCTGCTTTGTCAAAGATGAGTTGACCATAGAGTTGAGGGTCCATTTCTGGGCTCTCTGTTCTGTTTCATTGATCTATGTGTCTGTTTTTGTGCCAGTACCATACTGTCTTGATGATGACAGCTTTGTAATAGAGCTTGAAGTCCGGAATTGTGATGCCACAGGCTTTGCTTTTCTTTTTCAATATTCCTCTGGCTATTTGGGGTCTTTTCTGGTTCCATACAAATTTTAGGATTATTTGTTAAATTTCTGTGAAAAAAGTGGATGGTATTTTGATGGGGATTGCATTGAATGTGTAGGTTGCTCTAGGTAGCATAGACATTTTCACAATATTTGTTCTTCCAATCCATGAGCATGGAACGTTTTTCCATTTCTTTGTGTCTTCCTCAATTTCTTTCATGAGTATTTTATAGTTTTCTGAGTACAGATCCTTTGCCTCTTTGGTTAGATTTATTCCTAGGTATCTTATGGTTTTAGGTGCAGTTGTAAATGGGATCGACTCCTTAATTTCTCTTCTGTCTCGTTGTTGGTGTATAGAAATGCCACTGATTTCTGTGCATTGATTTTATATCCTGCCACTTGACTGAATTCCTGTATGAGTTCTAGCAGTTTTGGGGTGGAGTCTTTTGGGTTTTCCACATAAAGTATCATATCATCTGCAAAAAGTGAGAGTTTCACTTCTTCTTTGCCAATTCGGGTGCCTTTTATTTCTTTTTGTTGTCTGATTGCTGTGGCTAGGACTTCTAATACTATGTTGAATAGCAGTGGTGATAGTGGGCATCCCTGCTCTGTTCCTGACCTTAGAGGAAAAACTCTCAGTTTCTCAGAATATCATTGAGAATGATACTCGCTGTGGGTTTTTCATAGATGGCTTTTATGATACTGAGGTACATACCCTCTATCCCTACACTCTGAAGAGTTTTTAATCAAGAAAGGATGCTGTATTTTGTCAAATGCTTTTTCTGCATCTAGGGAGAGGATCATATGGTT
>NC_058415.1:62640845-62927515 GCF_002201575.2 Neomonachus schauinslandi
AATCCCATTTGGTCGTGGTGAATAATCCTTTTAATGTACTGTTGGATCCTATTGGCCAGTGTTTTGGTGAGAATTTTTGCATCCATGTTCACCAGGGATATTGGTCTGTAATTCTCCTTTTTGATGGGGTCTTTTTCTGGTTTGGGGATCAAGGTAATGCTGGCCTCATAAAATGAGTTTGGAAGTTTTCCTTCCATTTCTATTTTTTGGAACAATTTCAGAAGAATAGGTATTAATTCTTGAAATGTTTGGTAGAATTCCCCTGGGAAGTCATCTGGCCCTAGGCTCTTGTTTGTTGGGAGAGTTTTGATTACTGCTTCAATTTCCTTACTTGTTATGGGTCTGTTCAGGTTTTCTGTTTCTTCTTGGTTCAGTTTTGGTAGTTTATACTTCTCTAGAAATGCATCCGTTTCTTCCAGATTGTCTAATTCGTTGACATATAGTTGCTCATAATATGTTCTTATGATTGTTTGTATTTCTTTGGTGTTGGTTGTGATCTCTCCTCTTTCATTCATGATTTTATTTATTTGGGTCCTTTTCTCTTTTCTTTCCGATAAGTCTGGCCAGGGGTTTATCAATCTTACTAATTCTTTCAGAGAACCAGCTCCTAGTTTCATTGATCTGTTCTACTGTTCTTTTGGTTTCTATTTCACTGATTTCTGCTCTGATCTTTATTATTTCTCTTCTACTGCTGGATTTAGGCTTTATTTTCTGTTCTTTCTCCAGCTCCTTTAGGTGTAGGGTTAGGTTGTGTATTTGAGACGTTTCTTGTTTCTTGAGAAAGGCTTGTATTGCTATATACTTTCCTCTTAGGACCACCTTTGCTGCATCTCAAAGATTTTGAACAGTTGTGTTTTCATTTTCATTGGTTTCCATGAATTTTTTTGATTCTTCTTTAATTTCCTGGTTGACCCAGTCATTCTTTAGTAGGATGCTCTTTATTTTTTTTTTCTAAAGATTTTATTTATTTATTTGAGAGAGCGAGAATGAGAGAGAGTACATGAGAGGGGGGAGGGTCAGAGAGAGAAGCAGGCTCCTCGCCGAGCAGGGAGCCCGATGCGGGACTCGATCCCGGGACTCCAGGATCATGACCTGAGCCGAAGGCAGTCGCTTAACCAACTGAGCCACCCAGGCGCCCCTAGTAGGATGCTCTTTAGCCTCCATGTATTTGAGTTCTTTCCACCTTCCCTTTTGTGTTCTAGTTTCAAAGCATTGTGGTCTGAAAATATGCAGGGAATGATCCCAATCTTTTGGTACCAGTTGAGAACTGATTTGTGACCCAGGATGTAATCTATTCTGGAGAATGTTCCATGTGCACTAGAGAAGAATGTGTATTCTGTTGCTTTAGGATGGAATGTTCTGAATATATCCATTTGGTCCAGTGTGTCATTTAAAGCCTTTATTTCCTTTTTGATCTTTTGCTTAGATGATCTGTCCATTTCAGTGGGGGGAGCGTTAAAGTCCCCTACTATTATTGTATTGTTGTCAATGTGTTTCTTTGATTTTGTTATTAATGGGCTTATATAATTAGCTGCTCCCATGTTAGGGGCATAGATATTTAAAATAGTTAGATCTTCTTGTTGGATAGACCCTTTAAGTATGATATAGTGTCCTTCCTCATCTCTTATTATGGTCTTTAGTTTAAAATCTAATTTGTCTGATATAAGGATTGCCACCCCAGCTTTCTTTTGATGTCCATTGGCATGGTAAATCGTTTTCCACCCCCTCACTTTAAATCTGGAGGTGTCTTTGGGTCTAAAATGAGTCTCTTGCAGACAGCATATTGATGGGTCTTGTTTTTTTTTTATCCAATTTGATACCCTGTGTTTTTTGATTGGGGAATTTAGCACATTTACATTCAGGGTAACTATTGAAAGATAGGAATTTAGTGCCATTGTATTGCCTGTAAGGTGACTATTACTGTATATTGTCTGTGTTCCTTTCTGGTCTATGTTACTTTTAGGCTCTCTCTTTGCTTAGAGGTCCCCTTTCAATATTTCTTGTAGGGCTGGTTTCGTGTTTGCAAATTCCTTTAGTTTTAGTTTGTCCTGGAAGCTTTTTATCTCTCCTTCTATTTTCAATGACAGCCTAGCTGGATATAGTATTCTGGGCTGCATATTTTTCTCGTTTAGTGTCCTGAATATATCCTGCCAGTCCTTTCTGGCCTGCCAGGTCTCTGTAGATAGGTCTGTTGCCAATCTAATGTTTCTACCATTGTAGGTTACATATCTCTTCTCCCGAGCTGCTTTCAGGATTTTCTCTTTGTCTCTGAGACTTATAAGTTTTACTATTAGATGTTGGGGTGTTGACCTATTTTTATTGATTTTGAGAGGGGTTCTCTGTGCCTCCTGGATTTTGATGCCTGTTTCCCTCCCCAAATTAGGGAAGTTCTCTGCTATAATTTGCTCCAGTATACCTTCTGCCCCTCTCTCTCTTTCCTCTTCTGGGATCCCAATTATTCTAATATTGTTTCATCTTATGATATCACTTATCTGTCGAATTCTCCCCTTGTGATCCAGTAGTTGTTTATCTCTCTTTTTCTCAGCTTCTTTATTCTCCATCATTTGGTCTTCTATATCACTGATTCTCTCTTCTGCCTCATTTATCCTAGCAGTTAGAACCTCCATTTTTTATTGCACCTCATTAATAGCCTTTTTGATTTCGACTTGGTTAGATCTTAGTTCTTTTATTTCTCCAGAAAGGGATTCTCTAGTATCCTCTATACTTTTTTCAAGCCCAGCTAGTGTCTTTATAATCGTCATTCTGAACTCTGGTTCCGACATCTTACTAATGTCTGTATTGATTAGTTCCCTGGTAGTCGGTACTACCTCTTGTTCTTTTTTTTGAGGTGAGTTTTTCCATTTTGTCATTTTGTTCAGAGAAGAATAGATGAATGAGAGAACAAAATGCTAACAGGGTAACAATGACCCCAGAAAAATATACACTAAACAAATCAGAAGAGACCCAAAACCAGGGGGAAAAGAAAGAAAGAAAAAAAAAGAATATGATCAGGCTGGTGAATAGAACAGAGCCACACACTAGATTTTGGGTGTATTTTGGTCTGTTAGAAGAAACTGCCTCCCAAAATTTTAAAGAAAGAAAAACTTTTATATATATATACATATACATATGTATATGTATATATATATATATATATACACACACACACACACACACAAATAAGGGTAAATGTGATGAAGGGATGGAATATGACTGTAAAGATGAAAATTAAAAAAGATTTTAAAAATGGTATTGATAAGAAGTTGGTTGAAAAAAGAAAGAAGAAAAATTAAAAAAAAAAAGAGAGAATGTGATCAGGCAGCAGACTAGAACAAAGCCATATACTAGATTTAGGGTATATTTTGGTCTGTTAGAAGAAACTGTATCCCAAAATTTTAAAGAAAGAAAAACTTACATATATACAAAAAATAAGTTTAAATACAATGAAGGGATAGAATATGACTGTAAAAATGAAAATTAAAAAAAGATTTTAAAAAAGTAATTGATAAGATGTTGGTTGAAAAAGGAAAAAAGAAAAATTTTTAAAAAGAAAAAAATATAGAAAATTTTAAAAATTAACTTTGAAAGACTAAAGAATCATGGGGAAACAGCCATGAATTCTATGTGCTATATTCCCTTAGCTCTGGAGTTTTGCAGTTCTCATTGATCGGTAAACTTGGTCTTGGCTGGATGTTCTTGCTGATCTTCTGGGGGAGGGGCCTGTTGCAGTGATTCTCAAATGTCTTTGCCGGAGGCGGAATTGCCCCGCCCTTGCCAGTCCGGGCTAAGTAATCTGCTCGGGTTTGCTCTCGGGAGCTTTTGTTCCCTGCAGGCTTACCGTACAGCTTTGGAGGACAAGAATGAAAATGGCAGCCTCCCTGGGGCACCTGGGTGGCTCAGATGGTTGAGCATCTGCCTTCGGCTCAGGTCATGATCCCAGGGTCCTGGGATCAAGCCCCGCATTGGGCTCCCTGTTCAGCGGGGGGCCTGCTTCTCCCCTTCCCTCTTCTTCTCCCCCTGCTCATATTCTCTCTCTCTCTCAGTATCTCTGTATCTCAAATGAATAAATTTAAAAAAAACTTAAAAAAAAAAAAAAAGAAAGAAAATGGCAGCCTCCCAATCTCTGGCCCCGAAGGAGCCAAGAACTCAGGGCCCCAGTCCTCAGTGCGCCTCCAGAGAAAAGCAGTCAGTCACTCCCGTCTTCTGGTCTCTGGCCGCACTCCGTGCTCACCTGGCCTGTGATCAAGCGTTTCTATCTCTGGCACCCGACCCTGTGTGGAGTCTCCAAACCCAGCAGATCCCTGCGGTGCGCTCCCGTGCCGCTCCTCCCAGGGGAGGAAGGGGAGTCTCCCCGGATCTGCTGCTTGTTGGGTCCCTGCTGGAAGAGCAGTGGCCCGACTGTGCCCCAGATCACAGTTTATGGCAACCCCGAGCTGAGAGCCCACTCCACGGCTCTGTCTCTGCAGCCAGCTTCCCCTCTCTGATACCTGGGAGCTCTGCCACACTCAGGCACCCCCGGTCTTTCTGTGACCCCGAGGGTCCTGAGACCACACTGTCCCAGCGAGGGTTACACACACACACACACACACACACACACACACACACACACGCTCTTAGCCACTGGAGCAAAGTCCCTCAGGGAGCAGACTTCTAAAAGTTCCAGTTTTGTGTTCTGCTGCTCTATCACTTGCTGGTATCGGCTGACAGAGGCTCCCTCCCCCCCCACGGTGGTCTATCTTCCCAAATACTGCCGCAGATTCACTTCTCCACACGTGAATGGATATGGGGGGTAATTATCACTCTGTTACCAAAACCAAGCTTCATTACCTCAATCCACTCTTTTATTACAACAAAACAAGGGGCACCTGGTTGGCTCAGTCAGTTAGGCGTTCAGTTCCTGATTTTGGCTGTGGTCATGATCTCAGGGTCATGAGATCGAGCCCCGTGACAGGTTCCGCGCTCAAAGGGGAGTCGGCTTGAGATTCTCTCTCCCTCTGCCCTCCCCCACCCCACCCCCTGGCTTGTGCACGCATACGTGCATGTGCTCTCTCTCTCTAAAATAAATAAATAAACCTTAAAAAAAATACTTATTTTGAAGTATACATGTAGAAAAATACATACAAATTATGTAAGTATAACACATAAATATAAAGCAAACATCTGTGTAACCACCACTAGGTCAAGAGACGGAACATTGCTCCCCCAGAATCCCCTTAATGCATTCTTCATTCCCCCTTGGAGTAATTTGCTATCTTGACTTTTATAGTAATAATTACATTGTAGGGCACTGGGTGGCTCAGTCGTTAATCGTCTGCCTTCGGCTCAGGTCATGATCCCAGGGTCCTGGGATTGAGGCCCACATCGGGCTCCCTGCTCAGCGGGAAGCCTGCCTCTCCCTCTCCTACTCCCCCTGCTTGTGTTCCCTCTCTCACTGTGTCTCTCTGTCTGTCACATAAATAAATAAAATCTTAAAAAAAAAAAATTACATTGTAGTTTTACCACTAGGTTTAGAGCTCAAATACTATAGTCTAGTTTGCTTTTTTTGTACTTTTTTTTGTTGTGTTCCATGTTTACTTGAACTGAAAGTTCCATATACAGTTTTGTCATTTCCCTGCTCAAACTTCATTAATTGCTTCCTGTTATACTTGGAATAAAATTTAAAAGTGCACCTGTAGCTCTTTCCCTCTCCAACTTCACCTTTATCCACTCTGTTCTGAGACAAACTGGCTTTCTTTCATTTTCTCAAACCCACCAAGCCCTTTTCTGTCTTAGGGTTTTTGCCTGAAATACTGTTCTCATCCTTCAGACCTCAGCTTCTACGTCACTTCCTCAAAGAGGCCTGCCCTCATCATCCAGGCTCAGTGAAATCTGTTTGTTGTGTTCTCTCTTGGAACTTTGCAGTGTTTCTTCATTGAACTTGTATATTTATATGTGTGACTGTTATAACATTTCTCTCCTATAAGATAGTAGCTTCTGTGAGAATAGACGGGGTCTGTTTAATTCATCACTGTATCTGCAAAATCCAGTGCAGTACTTGGCACGTAGTAGGGACATGAGATATATTTGTTGAAGGAATCAATAAATGTTATAATCATTCTTTTAAGTACCTTTCCTCCCAAGAAGGCTATAATCATCTTGAGGGCCGGGATTAATTGTGAATTGAGTTGAATCGAATTAAATTAAATTAAATTGACTTGAGAGGTAGGTTTGCACTAAATTCCATTGGGAAAAAAATTTTTTTAAGTCAGAATACCTCAAGAAAAAATATCTTATAAAATGAACTCTATGATTTTAATGAAAAATAACCTTCAAAGGAAATAAAAGGTGCAGGATGTTATAAATTAAAAGCCATTATACAGGCTCAGTCATACAAATTAACTAATGTGTTACATAATAAAACTTGAAATATTCCTGTAATTTTAAATCCTCAAAGAAAAACATCCTTAAAAACCAAGCAGAACAAAATTATGTGACATTAGTACAGACCGATAAATTTACTTTATAAAGTGTTCCCTCTGTGTTCTATCACCTTGTCTCATTACCGACTTTGAGCTGTAACACTGCTCATCTTTTCAGAGTTCTGCCATTATGTCATCTGCAGACAGTCCTACCTGTGCTCTTGGCACTTCCCAATATTTGTCCATCCCCACCAAAATAACAACTGTGTCGTCTTAAATTTCAGTGTATCTTATATCTTCTTTTATGTAGTGCATTTTGATGATCTCTAAATATATGCTATTCCTCTTTCCTAAACTAGTAACATAGTACTACAAATGAATTATTTTTTTCCTGAATCTTTGCTCACCAACTGCTCACTGAATTCATTCACTTTCGCATTTTCTGTTTTCCCTTCTCTGTTTCCATGGAGAAGTATGTCAGTGATGTGTTCGACTCCATGGAAACAGATGAGCATCTCTTTCTACATACACAACTAATTAAATCGAACACTTTCTATGCTGCCCATTGTTCTGGAGGAGGACTGAAGAGGCTTTCCCTGAATGAGACATCATTTCCGTAGAAATTTTTAGTGTTTAACCTAATACTACGGACTAATGC
The DNA here is from genome assembly GCF_002201575.2 of Neomonachus schauinslandi. Taxonomy (NCBI): domain Eukaryota; kingdom Metazoa; phylum Chordata; class Mammalia; order Carnivora; family Phocidae; genus Neomonachus; species Neomonachus schauinslandi. The sequence continues at coordinate 62,647,902 of NC_058415.1, forward strand.
TTTAATGTAATATTATATCCTCGATTCAGATGATTTAGGGCTCAGTCCTGGGCCGTAAAAGCTTAAACATACATAGTAAATTCCTTATATACCACGGCTAGCATTGGTAATATGTAGTTTTTTCTCTTAACTCAAATAATTTGGTTGAATACCAACAATATGGTTGATAATAGAATTTAGTAGATTCATTTTAATACTGTACAATGTAGTATCATAGAAAGACTGTGGGTTTTAGAGTCAGATAAACCCAAGTTTTGAGTTCTGGCTTTGTCACTTATTAGCGGTATTAAGTCTGCTTAGGCTCAGGTAAGCCACTTAATCTTTCTGAGCCTTAATTCCTCCTCTGAAAACTATAGACTATTTGCTGTGTGAGAGTTCAACAGGATAAAGACTGTAAAACATCAAGGGTGACTATAGTTAATAATACTGTATCGTTTATTTGAAAGTTTCTAAGAGAGTAGATCTTAAAAGTTCTCACCACAAGAAAAAAATTATAACTGTGGTGACAGAGGTTATCTAGAGTTACTGTGGTGATCATTTCACAATATGTACAAATATCAAATTATTATGTTGTACACCTGCAACTAATATAATAATATATGCCAAGTATATCTGAAAAAGAAATCTAGCATCAAACCTGACACATAGTAGACAATATAAATAGGACCTTATTACTGTATTGTCAGCTTGGACTTAAAGTGAAATGATTGAGTCTTACATAGTTTCAGAAATGTCTCAAAATGGAAAATCACTAAATGCAATGAAGAATAATACTGTTTGCTTTGTGAAAACTAAACAGAATAATTTGTAGATATGCATAGTGTGTAATGACTGATACCATCATCACTGCTAATAGTGTTTGGGTTGTTTGCCATGGTAAAGTGACAAAGCAGCACCATTCTGATTCTTCCACAATTTTTGATGGCCTATCAATGTTCTAAACAAGTGTAAATCTCTAAGATATATTCTCTCTTTGTTTATAACATCTCCCAACACAGTAGTTAAGTAGGGCAAGGAGTCTCATAAGTGGTAGAGCAGTGACATTATGTCAGGTTATGTCTTCCTTTACCTCAACGATGACCTTAAATGTTAGGGTCACTAAATGTTTTATAAATGCTTCTATACATATGTAGTTTTTAAAAAAAAAAAAAAAAAGATTTTGGGCGCCTGGGTGGCTCAGTTGGTTAAGCGACTGCCTTCACCTCAGGTCATGATCCTGGAGTCCCAGGATCGAGTCCTGCATCGGACTCCCTGCTCAGCGGGGAGTCTGCTTTTCCCTCTGGCCCTCCCCCTCTCATGTGCTCTCTCTCTCTCTCTCTCTCAAATAAATAAATAAAATCTTTAAAAAAAAAAAAGATTTGTATTTACTTATTTATTTGAAAGAGAGAGAGAGTACCCGAGCCAGGGGAAGAGCAGAGGGGGAGGGAGAAGGAGAAGCAGACTCTGCGCTGAGCACAGAGCCCAACATAGGGCTCGATCTCACCATCCTGAGATCATGACCTGAGCTGAAATCAAGAGTCGGATGCTTAACCAACTGAGCCACCCAGGCACCCCTATATATATATGTGTTTATGGACTTACATATGTGTACATCCATACTAATAATAGTAGTGAAATTAACCAGCATTTCATAAAGTTATGTTATATGTGCCAGGCACTGTGTAGGTGCTTTGCAGCTCATTAACTCATTAAACAGCAAAACGCTACGAAGAGTTTTGGGTATTCTTGTTACCCTCATTTCATAGGTGAGGAAACTAAGGTATAGAGAGATTAACTAACTTTTCTAATAAATAGCAGAACTTAGATTGAAGCTTGGAAGTCTGATTCCAAAGCTTATGCTTTTAACTATGAAACTGTGGATCCTCCATGTATGGAGGTATTTGTGCATACAATGCACATTGATATGTATGAACACAGGGAGAATAAGAAACACAAGAGAGGAAGAACTGATTAGGTCTAAACCTTGATTGATGAACTTAATGGTTATCTAGGCTGGATTTTTCTTCACCTTTTTTTATGCTACAGGTCTTTTTGGCAATCTGATCAAGCTTATGGACCCCTTCTAAAAAAAATATTTTTAAGAGCTTAAATATGATATATAGGAATCCAAAGAAAAGCAGCCGTATTGAAATACAGATGTATATGGCAATATACCTATAATATTTTATTAAAACATTAAATAGCAAGGTCTAATGGAAGACCTAACAGCTATGATAATTTCAAAATAGCAATGAGTATAGGGGCGCCTGGGTGACTCAGTCCATCAAGGGCTGGCTCTTGATTTCAACTCATTTCATGATCTCAGTGTCCTGGGATCGAGCCCTGAGTTGCGCTCTGTGCTAGCTGGGGAGTCTGCTTATGGATTCTCTCTCTCCTCTCCCTCTGCCCCTCCCCCTGCTCGTGCCCTCTCTCTCTCTCTAAAATAAATCTTAAAAAAAAAAAGGCAATGAGTATAAATGCTATTTTAAGATGCCAACAACTATAATGAGATAAAATGTAAAAATATTTTGTAAAATCTCAAGTGACCTCAAAATGTAATATGTCCCTTGTTATTATTATAATTCTCATTTTATATGTCAGGACACCAAGACTCACAAGTTAAGAAATTCAGTTGCAGTAAACGCACAGCTGAGACTCAAACCAATTTATTTGATTTTGAATCCCATGCTCTTTCCATTGTTCTCACGTTGCCTTTATAACAACAAGCAAATCGTTTTTGTGGTTTTTTTAAACAGGATTTTTTTTTTTTAGGATTTTATTTATTTATTTATATTTTTTTTTGACAGAGAGATAGAGAGCACAAGTAGGCAGAGAGGCAGGCAGAGGGAGAGGGAGAAGCAGGCTCCCCGCTGAGCAGGGAGCCCGACATGGGACTCGATCCCAGGACCCTGGGATCATGACCTGAGCCGAAGGCAGACGCTTAACTGACTGAGCCATCCAGGCGCCCCTAAGCAAATCGTTTTTAAATGACCACAGATGCCTTCCCAAGATTGTGACAATACAAAAGGTGTGACGTAAGAAGTGGGTGAAAGCAGACGAAATGCATCTCTGATGCCACACACAGGTAACATTTGAGAACAAACAAAGGAGAGGTTAGTAAAGCAGGCTAGGTTGGCTCGTGGTGCAGTAGATCGCATGTGGACTGGCGCAGCTTTCACCGGAAGGGACAGTCATGTCTTCTAACTGCTAAGTTGGAGCTCTGGTTTCTGCACATACTAGCCCATTAACCATACAGACCCTTCTGCTTCAGCCAGCCTTAAAATACTGCACGCATTGGGCAGTGACTTTCCTGTCATGGCTCCAGCTCAGCTCTCAGAGCTGTGTTTGGGCTGGGCACATGCAGAACGCCAACCCCTGTTAAGCAAGCACCAACTGGTCATGGATTAGAGGCTATCTCCACAGTTGCCAGAATAATTAAAACAACACAGCACACTAGCCAGCTGCTTTCTCTATTAGCTGCTCCTGACAGGAATTCAAATTCAAGTGCACTGCCGTCCCGTGAGATTCGTTTACATCCCAAGCCCTACGTTTGTACAATGTGTTGCAGTTCCCAAATGCTTCCAAACAGGAAATCATTTCACTTGAAAGTCAAAATCAGCTGTTGTGCAGACCAGAATGGTATTGGCTAAATGTTATAATTGAGGGAACTAAGGAAGGGGGAGGAAAGGTAAGTAAAGGCCTCTCTCAGTTACTCTCTTTTAGCCAAGAAGCTCAGAACCTGATAGGATTCCCCTGACTCAGAAACTAGCCATAAAGCCACTATCCCCCGAAAGCAACTCAAAACAGGACCCAAATGAGGCTGAATGCCGCTTTCTCATCATAAATAGGGGAGACATGCTTTCAGGATCCTCAAATACACAAATTCTGCCATATAGGCAAGGCTAACATATTGGATGGTGGTGACAGAACCCAATTAAATCTTCTCTGTCAGGAAGTATAATACTAGTCACCCAAAAACAAGTGTTTCAGGGATTGAAGAGAAGGCTAGAATTCCCTGCACCTTACAGAAGACTTGGGAAAAGCATAGCAATTGGCCTAAAGTTCTGTATCCTAGGAGGTGCAGTTACTATTAACCCCATGGTGCTGACTTCACTTTGGCCCTAAGAAGCCTAATCAGATAGGATTATCCTGGTATGTGACGATTGCCTCCCATTTCTCAACATTTGTTCTTGTGACCACAGATCCTAAATCTTCTCCCTCACTAAAGTTTTCAATGAGTAATTAAATATGAATCACCATCATCTTGCTAATCCTAGGTCCTACTGTCTTTGCTCAACACGGGCAGACAAAATGCCGGTAGAGAGTGTGCTTTCATCATGAAAGACAACTAGAGACTGGCCTTATTACTGCATAGTCTCTGCAAGTGTCATTTTGACTCCAGAAGGGCTCACATGATAAAAGGAACATGCTCTACCTGTAATATGTTTTAGTTTTATTAGTGAGTTCGGGTTTAAATGAGTCCTTATCTATAAATGCAGTGATAGAATCTCTAGAGTCTTCTGGATTAGACATTAGAGGCCCTTGTGGAGGGAATAATAGCTAGCACTGTTTTACCACTCAGAAGACTTGTGCACAGGGGCTTCTATTATCAGATATGTTGAATCAAATGCAGAACTTGCCTCCCTCTTCAAAACAAGACTCTGAAAAAGAGTATCTGCCCTCCAGGAGTTACACACAAATTGTCAGGCTCTTTCAGATTTCAAGAGCAATGACCTTTCTTGATTTATTACCAGAATACGTGGGAACATGGATCAGCAAAGCGAGTTATCTAAGAAACTATAAAGTACTTCTGGGTCCTATCACACCCAAGATTTAAATATATATTCAGATATTTAGAGCTAGCACAGTAGCTTAATTTCAGGCACAAAACAACTCAGAGAGAAATGCAGCACCTTCTTTTTCTTCCCCTAGCATTTATATTTCCCTTTAAAAATATTTCATTTGATCAGTTTTCCTCCTGCATTAGCAGAGTTTATGCCAAAGCACCTTCAAAGTAACTGGCTTCCCTCATTTTCAACTTGTATATTACCCTCAACTTATATATGAATACCTGATCATTGTCTGTGATGAAAGTAGCAAATTTTTTTCACTTAGAGTGCATGGTAGGAGGTATTTTTTTTTTAAAGATTTTATTTATTTATTTGAGAGAGAGAGAGCATGAGAGTGGGGAGGGTCAGAGGGAGAAGCAGGGAGCCCAATGCAGGACTCGATCCTGGGACTCCAGGATCATGACCTGAGCCGAAGGCAGTTGCTTAACCAACTGAGCCATCCAGGCGCCCCTATTTTTTGTTGTTTTTAAGTAACTTTATTGAAGTGTAATACAGTAAATACAGTAAACTTAATCCTTCATAGTGTACAGTTATTTAATTTTAACAAATACGTAGTCATGTGATCACCACTATCAAGATACAGGCAAGTTCCATCATGCCCCCAAATTTCCCTGTGTCCTTTTATAATCCGTCCCTCCCCACATCTCAGCCCCTGATAACCACTGGTCTGTTTTCTCTCCCTATAGTTTTACCTTTTCCAGAATGTGCTGTAAATGAATACCATATGTATCCTTTGAAACAGAATTCTTTCACTTAGCATAAGTGCATTTGAGATTTTTCCTTGCTAAGTAGATCAGTAGTTCATTCCTTTTTATTACTGAGCAGTATTCTACTGTATGGATGACTACAGTTCTTTTGTCATTTTCCACTAGGACAATGGGGATATTTCCAGTTTTTAGCAATTATGAATGAGGCTTCCATTTATTTTGAGATAAATTTGAAATAATCCAAATACAAGTTTTTATGTGAATCTAAGCTTTCTTGCTTTTGTTTCTTCTGAGTAAACACGTAGGAAAGAGATTATTTGGCCATGTAGTTATATATTAATTTAATAAGAAACTGACAGTTTTCTGTAGTGACTGTGCCATTTTGAATTACTACCAGTGATGTCGGAGAGTTCTAGTTGTTCTGTATCCTCACCAGCATTTGCTATTGTCAGGTTTGTTTTCAGTTTTGGTTTTGTTTTAGCCATTCCAACAGATACGTAATGGCATCATATTACAGTTTGAATTTGCATTTCCCTCTGTATTAATGATATTGGGCATCTTTTCATATGCTTATTTGGTGAAATGTTTATTCAAAACTTTTGCCCATCTTTTAATTTCATTATCTGTCTTTTTATTACTTGTAAGAATTCTTTTTGGGGGGCTGTTGAGTTTTATAAGTTCTTTATATATTTTGGATACTAACCCTTTATAAGATACGTCATTTACAAATATCTTCTCCCATTTGGGGGTTGCCTTTTAGTTTTGTTGATTTATTCTTGGTAAAAGACCTTATCAGATACGTGTTTTGCAAATACTTTCTCCCAATTTGTGGCTTATCTTTTTATTTTCTTAACAGTTCTTTCAAACAGAATTTTTAATGTGGGTGCAATCCAATTTATCAATTTTTAAAATGGATTGTTCTTTGGTATCATGTCTAAGAAATCTTGGTCTAACCCAAGGTCACAGAGATTGTCACTTTTCTTTGCTTCTAAAAGGTTTATATAGTTATAGAGGTGTTACATTTAAGATTATGATTAATTTTGAGATAATTTTTATATGTGATGAAAAGTATATGTTGAGAGTTTCTTGTTTGTTCATTTTTTGGTTTTGGATATGAATTCCAGTTTTTGCAGTACCATCTGTTTAAGACTATCCATTGATTTGCCTTTGCACCTTTGTCAAAAATCAATTGATCATATCCTTTTATAGGTCTATTTCAGTACTCTCAATTCTATCCTATTCATCTATGTCTCTCTCTTTCTCTCTCTCTCGGCTATTTAACTTAAGTTTGAATTTATGGGCATAAAATTGTTTATAATATTCCCGTATTTTCCATTTAATGACTTCAGGCTCCATAGTGTTGTCCCTGCTTTCATTTCTGATATTGGAAATTTCTGTCTGCTCTGTTTTTAATGATCACTCTGATCAGAGATTTATCAATTTCATTGATATTTTCTAAGAACCAACTTTTAGCTTCATTGATTTTTCTCTAGTGTTTTCTAATTTTAATTTCATTGATCTCTGCTCTTACCTTTGTTATGTACTTCCTCTGCTTGTTTTGGATTAAATTTGGTCTTATTTTAGTGTCCTCAGGTAGAAAGATAGATCATTGATTTGAAGCTGTTGTTCTACTGTAATGCAAGTACTCATGCTGTATATTTCCTTCCAAGCCCCCTCATGTGTAGAGTAGGAACCTTACAACACTACTATTATTTTCATTCATTTAATTATGTTTTTTAATTTCCCTTGAGGTTTTCTCTGTAACTCGTGGATTATCTATAAGATGTTTAATTCCTACATATTCAGTGATTTCCCATTATCTTTCTGTTATTGATTTCTAGTTTAATTACATTATTGTCAGAGAATATACTTTGTATAACTTCACTTTTTTAAATCTGTTAATGCTTGTTTTATGACCAGTATATGGTCTCTTTTGGTGAATGGTCCCATCAGTGTTTTAAAAGATTACATATCTGGGGGCGCCTGGGTGGCTCAGTTGGTTAAGCGACTGCCTTCGGCTCAGGTCATGATCCTGGAGTCCCTGGATCGAGTCCCGCATCGGGCTCCCTGCTCGGCGGGGAGTCTGCTTCTCCCTCTGACCCTCCCCCCTCTCATGTGCTCTCTCTCTCAAATAAATAAATAAAATCTTTAAAAAAAAAAAAAAGATTACATATCTGGCTGTTATTGAGTGACATGATCAATAGATATCAGTTATATCCTGCTGCTTTATAGTGGTATTCCGTTCTTTTCTATCCTTGCTGCTTTTCATTTTAGCAGTTCAAGCACTTACTGAGAGGAGTATTGAGGTTACCAGTTATAACTGTAAATTTTTCAAATGTTTCATACAATTCTATCAGTTTTTGCTACATGTGTTTTGAAGCTCCATGGTTTAGTACATACACATTTAGCATTGTTATGTATTCTTGGTGAATTGATCCCTTTATCATTATGTAATGTTTCTGTTTGTCCTGGTAGTTGTCTTTGCTCTGAAGTCTATTTTATAAGATATTAATATCTGATGTTAATCAGCTTTCTTTTAATTCGTGTTTACATAGTATATCTGTGCTCATTCTTTTACTTTTAACCTACTTGTTATATTTCAAGTGAGTTTCTTATAAATAGCATATAGTTGGATCTTTTTTTTAATCCATCTCTTTTTTTATTGGTGTGTTTTTTATCATTTACTTTAATGTAATTATTAATGTTAAGATTTAAGATTTCCAGCTTACTATGTGTTTACTGTTCCCTCTGTTTTTCATTCCTGTTTTTTTCTCTTTCCTGTCTTCTCTGAATTTCTTGAATGTTTTTAGTATTCCATTTTAAATTATATGTAGTGGGGCTATTTGTAACAGCTCTATTGAGATTCCATATATCCATACCATACAGTTCACCAATTTAAAGTACAATTCAATGGGTTTCGTATATTCACAGAGTTGTAGAAACATCACCACAATTAATTTTATTTTTTTATTTTTATTTTTTTAAGATTTTTATTTATTTATTTGATAGAGAGAGACACAGCGAGAGAGGGAACACAAGCAGGGGGAGTGGGAGAGGGAGAAGCAGTCTTCCCGCGGAGCAGGGAGCCCGATGCGGGGCTTGATCCCAGGACCCGGGGATCATGACCTGAGGTGAAGGCAGAAGCTTAATGACTGAGCCACCCAGGTGCCCCCACAATTAATTTTAGAACAATTACCCCTCCCCAGAAGAAATCCTGTCCCCTTTAGCTATGACCCCTTTAACACCTCCCCTTCTCCCCAGTCCTAGGCAAGCACTGGATATAGAATTCTTGGTTGACAGTTCATCCCCACCCTTACCCCCCAACACTTGAAAAATGTTGTGTCATTGCCTTCTGGACTCCATAGTTTCTCATGAGAAATACACTGTTATTTGAATTGTTTTTCATCTATAGATAATGTGTTTTTTCTTTCTGGCTGCTGTCATGATTTTTTTCTTCTTCTTTAGTTTTCAGGAATTTGATTATGATTGACGTACCATAGGTTTCTAGAGGTTTATTCTGTTTTGAGTTTTGCTCAGCTTTTTAAATCTGTAGGTCTGTGTCTTTCACCAAATTTGCACTATTTCCAGCCATTATTCCTTCACATATGTTTTTAGCCCTTCATTCTTTTTCTTCTCTTTCTGGAACCTGATGACATGAATGGTAGGTACTTTGTTATTGTCCCAGAGAGCCCTGAGATTCTGTGGATTCTTTTTGTTTCTGTGTTTTCTATCAGCTGTTCAGATTGAATAATATTTATTGGTCTGTCATCAAGTTCAATGATTCTTTCCTCTGTCATCTCCATTCAGTGAGGCTTTTATTTTAGTTATGTTATTTGCTTGCTTATTTATTAAATGCTTATTATTCTGAAATTTTCATTTGGTTCATCTTTATATTCTATCTTTCTTTGCTGTGACTTTGTACTTTCCGTTTGTTTCAAGAATGTTCATAATTGCTTTTTGGAGCGCTTTTATTATAGTTGCTTTAAAATCCTTGTCAGATAGGGACACCTGGGTGGCTCAGTTAGCTGAGCATCTGCCTTCGGCTCGGGTCATGATCTTGAAGTACTGGGATCGAGCCCCGCATCGGGCTCCCTGCTCAGTGGGGAGTCTGCTTCTCCCTCTCCCTCTGCTCCCCCCTACCACCACTTGTGCTCTCTCTCAAATAAATAAAATCTTTTAAAATAAATAAAATAAAATCCTTGTCAGATAATTCTTACATCTTTATCATCACAGTATTGGTGTCTGTTGATCATTTTTTCTGGTTTAAGTTAATGTTTTTCTGGTTCTTGGTTTGTCTAATAATTTTGGATTGTATCTTGGCCATTATGTGTATTATGTTATGAGACTCTGGATCCTATTTAAATCTTCTATTTAATAGACTGCCAATCTGTTTAGGCTTAGAATGAACTTTCTGTTCCAGTTTTGTGGACTGTGGTTCTAATGTGAAGTTATTTTTCACAGCTCTTCTGGTCTGCCCTACTTATGTGCTACCCAAGCTAATTTAGAACCTGGGCAATATTCCACCCATAGTTCAATTCTCAAAACTTTTGCTACTTTGGGGCGCCTGGGTGGCTCAGTTGGTTAAGCGACTGCCTTCGGCTCAGGTCATGATCCTGGAGTCCCTGGATCGAGTCCCACATCGGGCTCTCTGCTCGGCAGGGAGTCTGCTTCTCCCTCTGACCCTCCCCCCTCTCGTGTGCTCTCTCTCATTCTCTCTCTCAAATAAATAAATAAAATCTTTAAAAAAAAAAAAAAAAAAAACTTTTGCTACTTTGATTCTTGTTAGTTTCCCCAAGGGTTTTTCAGAGTTGTTTATGACTTCATGCACCAATTTAAAGAATTGCTTTTTCCAGCTTCCTCTCCATAATCCTCCCTGCATCTCTAGTCAGGAAGGGGTAAGATACTACTTCATTGCTATCCTTTGCTTAATTCAGGACATGATGGTTTATAGGGCTCCTCCCCACAGTCTCTGCTGTGCCCAGTGGGGAGGTAAAGAGGTGCAGTTTCTTTCATTGTATGTGCTTTGAGTAGAGCCAAGTATAAGCGCTCCAAGGGCTACCCTCTTCCCAGTCTTTTGACTGGAGAGAGCAGGCTTCCTGGGGAATTTTGTATCTGCTCTTTGGTGTTTCTGGTTTTGGGCTACTTTAACCCCCAGACTGTATTTAGGAGGAAAAAAAAAATAAGAAAAGAAAGACAGACTGACAGGGAACTCACCATCAGGTTGTTCTGAGTCCCATAGTCCCTAGACAGTTTGTCTTCTTTTCTCCACCTTTTATGTATTTTGCCTGGGGTTTTTAGTTGTAATTAGCAGGAGAATCAGGGTAGTATGCATTTGCTCCATATTGTCAAAAATGGGAAGCCAATAATGATTCAGTTTTGTATCTCTCATAAAAACATACCACAATGCTTAGCGTTTAATCTATAAAAGAAAGGAGTGAGTAAGGAAAATTAGTAGGTCCATATCCCACAATATTAATTCAGCATAACATATAGTAGTTAAGAATATGGCCTTGGGGCACCTGGATGGCTCAGATGGTTAAACGTCTGCCTTCGGGTCAGGTCATGATCTCTAGGTCCTGGGATCGAGTCCCACGTCAGGCTCCTGGCTCAGTGGGGTGTCTGCTTTTCCCTCTCCCTCTGCCTCTGCCTCTCACCCTGCTCATGCTCTCTCTCTGTATTTCTCTGTCTCAAATGAATAAATAAAATCTTTAAAAAAAAAAAAAAAAGAATGTGGCCTTTAGAATCAATTATCAGTTTGAATTTTAGCTCCACCTACTTTCAGTGTAATATAAACAGGTTACTTAACTGAGTCTCAGTTTCCTATAATATGGGGATGGTAATATCTATTTCATAGGGTAAGTAAAAGTGGCATATATTTCATGATTTAACACAGAGCTTGCTAATAAAGTTAGTAAATGTAGCTCCTAGTTATATTAGTAATAACAACAGCAATTATCAAATATCACTATCTGTTTCTTACACTCATAGGAAACTCTGCCCTTAAAGACAAAGAAGATCAATTTGGGAGAACACCACTTATGTATTGTGTGTTGGCTGACAGACTGGATTGTGCAGATGCTCTTCTGAAGGCAGGAGCAGATGTTAATAAAACTGACCACAGCCAGAGAACAGCCCTCCATCTTGCAGCTCAAAAGGTGAGAAGTTAAATTACTTTGAAGTGTAAACCTTTGTGAGGTATTTATAAGTTGATTAATGGAACTATACAATTGACAGATGATAAAGAAATCACAAGTATGTGACTTTTAGTTTCATGTGCTTTCTCTAAAAACAGTCTAAACTGCAGAGAATAAAATATAGATAATCATCAGGGGCTCCATTCATTTGTCCAAGTTCCTTGAGCAATGGAATTCATTTTATGATCTAAGGTTAAGTCAAGGAAAAAGAATCAAAATTGTATGTATAATATGATTAAACTCTATTACAAATCAGTTTATGCATAGGGGAAAAGCAAAGCCCAGAAAGAAAAACACTAAGATATATATATATTTTAAAGATTTCATTCATTTATTTGAGAGAGAGCGAGAGAAAGCACAGAGGGAGAGAGGGAGAAGCGGACTCCCCACTGAGCAGAGAGCCCTACATGAGGCTCGATCCCAGGACCAGCCAAAGGCAGATGCTTAACTGACTGAGACACCCAGGCACCCCAACACTAAGATAGTAATAGTGGTTGTGTTTTAATATTGGTAGTGTGTATGAATTTTGGTACTTTTTACTGTTTAAAAATTTTCCCCTGACAAGTATTAATTACTTTTACAACAAAAACTTGCAGTCTCTCGCAGCGCCTGGGTGGCTCAGTCATTAAGCGTCTGCCTTCGGCTCAGGTCATGATCCCAGGGTCCTGGGATTGAGCCCCGCTTCGGGCTCCCTGCTCCGCGGGAAGCCTGCTTCTCCCTCTCCCACTCCCCCTGCTTGTGTTCTCTCTCTCTCTGTGTCTCTCTCTGTCAAATAAATAAATAAAATCTTTTTAAAAAACCCCAAAACTTGCAGTCTCTCTTAAAGTATGGGCTTTAAGAAGCATAAAAGAAATTTATTTTCTAAATGTACTTCAACTTTTTAAAAATCTGAAACTATATTGCCAGCAAAAAGGATTTCAGGTTTTTTAAAGGCATTGTTAAGAGCTGAGATTTTTAAGATAAATATATCAAAAAATTAAAATGGGAAACTTCTAAATTTATTGAAAGACTTATTTATCTGAAAATGATTTTTCCCTCCATAAAATTATGGTGTATAAAATATATTTCCAGTGCCTGATATTTTCCTTTTTATTACTTTAGACATATATTTTTGGAATAAAAAGCAATAAAAATTAGATCCAGCAGAAACTATTAGAGTTATTTCCCATTAAAAAATGTGAACCAGAAATAGCTGATTAATTGAGGGGTTAGAAAAATACCTCTTTCCATTAGTTGAATACATAAAAAGAGACTGACATTAAGATATACTACTGAATATGTTAGTTACATGCTGTGATCAGTTAGGTCTGTCAGGTTATTCCCAAAGTTATTGCTCTTGAATTTGCTTTTCATTATAGTAATTTTTAAAAAATCTCCCTCATTTTCAATTTCGGTTTTAACTACTGCCCAGGTATTTATAACCTTTCACCTAGGCTTGTCAGCTGTTAAAATTATTCACTCAGGAAGGGTAACTCTATTTAACTTGTTATCATAAAAAAGTAAACATTTCAGATTGGAAATAGCCTCAGTATTATGAATTTGATACACTTTAGATTTTTCATTTTGGTTCATTTAGGTTTAAAACCCAACTTGAAAAAAATGTAGGTTGGAGGACCCTAACTTCACATCAAGTGGGTCATGTGAAAAAACTGGGGGTTTGAGTTGATGAGCCTCCAGTATGTCATCTCTGTAGAGGTATAATGTGACCAAAAAGGTGAGAGAAGGGGTCAGTTATAAGTCTGTCCACAAGATGCAGTGCATTGTTTTCTTTTGCTTTTTGTTTCTCCTTTATTTTTTTAAATTGTGATTTTCTACAGCATCAAAGAATAAATAGAACTATGATTTACATGTCACAATTTACATAGCAGATTTCATAAATAACACGTTTCATGGTCTTTTGACTCTCTGATAATTACGCATTTCCCCCTTTCTCTGTGTTGTGGATTGTTTTTACATATTTGCCAAAAGCGGTAATGTATCTTTAGGCTATACTAGCCCTAGTAGAATTTCCAAAACAAGAGTGGTAATAAATCATTAGTACTCTACTCTGTCCAGATCAAAACTGGGTATCGTGTTTGATTTTGGGCTTTATGCAAAAGCACCGTTATTTTAAAAATCAGAGATAGTATAGATCCAACAGGAGTAAGATTGTGAAGAGTCTAGAAATCATTCTCAAAGAATAGTTGGAGATATGTCCCAAGTCTATAGTACACCCTGCCTCTGAGCAGACACAAACACAAATTCTCTTTAGAGAAAACATCTTCACCCTAAACTTCCAGGATTCCCCCATATTACATAGACCAAACAAGATCTCACAGTGAAAGATCCCCAAATATTTGAGGAAGCGATCTACCACGAATGAGAGCCAGCAGAAACAATAAACAAATTTATTCCCTCAGGAACCTTCAATATTGGCATCATTAGAAACATAATGTAAAATAACGATTGAATGGTTAAAGATAGAAAAGAATGGGGGGGGCCGCCTGGGTGTCTCAGTGGGTTGAGCATCCGACTCTTGATTTTGGCTCAGGTCATGATCTTGGGGTTGTGGGATCGAACCCAGCATCAGGCTCCACACTGGGCGTGGAGTCCGCTTGGGATTCTTTCTCTTTCCCTCTGTTCCTCCTCCCACCCCTGGTACTTGCCCCTGCACTCTCTCTCGAAAGAAAAGATAAGGTAAGAAAGGAAAAGAAAGGAAAGGAAGAAAAATGAGCATTCAACAAAAGACTTTCATGACGAGGCATCAGTTCTGGCTGTAACCACTTATTTTAGAATAACTCACCCGCCAAAAACATTTATAAAGACTGAACAAAATATATATACATTGTTTGAAGGCATTGAGAATGGTCAACATAAGCTGGATCTAAGAAATTACAATCATTCAGAGAAGAGAAGCATGGGAAATGAGGACCACATTTATGTGGCTGTATCCTTTAAGAGATTTTCCAAAGTGGAATGCAAAAGAATACAACCCTAGCAGGCTGAGAAACCACAGGTAGAGTCTGGTGTTAGCAGTGGCTGGAACGTGGAAGGGCAAAATCCTGGAGAGAAGGGAACTACAGAGAAGGAACCCAAAAATCTGGGTACAAATTCCTTGCAAATCATTAGTAGATTCCTAAACTGTGCTTGGTGCCGGGCGAGGCTCAAAGAAACCCAGCAGTAAACAACAGCTGGGTTTCTCAGCTAAGCAGAGATTGTTTTAAAATTGTCCTATATTTTCTTTCCAATGTAAGTCTTTAATAAATAACAAGTTGAGGGCGCCTGGGTGGCTCAGTCGTTAAGCGTCTGCCTTCGGCTCAGGTCATGATCCCAGGGTCCTGGGATCGAGTCCCACATCGGGCTCCCTGCTCTGCGGGAAGCCTGCTTCTCCCTCTCCCACTCCCCGGGCTTGTGTTCCTGCTCTCGCTATGTCTCTCTCTGTCAGATAAATAAATAAAATCTTTAAAAAAAAAAAAATAACAAGTTGATTTTTGTGTAGGGGTCCATTAGTTATTTTATATTTTAAGTCATATGAATAATTTTCCCAGGACAACCTAGCTCATTAATTTTTAGCTATTTTAGTGCTGCGCTGTGTGCCAGTACCAGGCTTTTGGACTATGTACTTCTATGGTTTTTTGTTGTGTTTTGTCTTTAATTATGGTTTTTAAATAAAGTGTCCCAATACAAGGGAGCTATTTAGGAAATTTGAAAATAAAAGTTACACCATCAAAGTACTTTAGGGAGATGAATATGGCAACTAAAGCTCTTTTAGAAGAGGAAGAGAGAGGAGATCTTTAGAAAGCTATTATAGTTCAGGTCAATAGAGAGGAGGAGTTCGATCCAAGAGATATATTGTAGAGGTAGAACAGTTCATTCATTAAGTAGTTGCCAAATGTCTACTATGTAGTCATGATTATACACCTAGAGGAAATATTAAAAAATGAATCACATATGTCTGCTGTAAAAAAGTACTCTCCATGCTGATCCCTATTAAATTTCCATTTGTCTTTGTTTAGTGAACCTCTCCGATATATCGCATATCAAATATTCTTTTCAAGTATTGTCTATCCCACTTAATTCTGTTATCTGTGAACTCAGAAGTGTGCTATTTGTGTAATCATCAATATTCGTATGTATGTGCATGAATGCATTCATTCAACATATGTTCATACTGTTACTATGTAACAGGTGCTGTGCTAGGACCTTGGAATACAAAGATGAAAGACATGATCCCTGCTCTTAAGTTGCTTACAAAGATCATGGATAAAGATATAAAGTGATAATTAAAGCTGGCCTGTCTCCCTTATATATCTGAGTGTTTTATAAAATATCAACAGCCATGCCATGTAAATAGTCATTTATTATTACTGACCTGAAGGTCAGCCATTCCCATATGTTATTTATTATGTTTTTGCTTTTTTGTGATAGTGAACTAATTATGTTATTTTTCATTAGGTTTATTTGTAGGAAAAACTCTTGTTCCCATAGCATTTTGTTCATGTCTCTATTAGAAGCCCATTACCTTGTATTGTAATTATTGCTTACTTGTCTCTTTCCCACTAAACTGGATCTCCAGGCAAGAGCCGTGTTTTATTTATTTTTGAATCCCCTAGAATCTAACACGGTGTCTGACATGTCTTGGTTGAATGAATGAATACACTTTGGATTACTTATATAGAAAGTCATTATTAATACAAATGCTAGACATTTTGTTTATTAGAAACATTTATCCAGTTTCAAAATACATATATAGGAAAAACTTACTAAACCGTGCTGATTGGCTTAGTTATTTTGACACGTCTTCACTACTCTGGAAACAAATTGCTATTAGTCCAAGCAGCTAAGAAAATGGTACCCACAAGAATAAAATTAATCCCAATATACTGAACATCTGTACCTAATGTGTTTTTCATTTGTACCTTCAGTTTAATCCAAGAAAGCAATCAGTCATACCTTTTCTCACAAAAGATATCTAATTGTTAGAAATGTTTTCCTCCAGGGAATCTACTATTTCTCTGACTTCCACAGATGCATTTCTTTGTTAACAAGGATAAAAAAGCCTTAGCAACCTTACTAAATGTTAATAGTTATGCATTTTTAATCTTCCAGGAGGTTATTAATTTGGCTTCAAGAAGATTAAGGCTACCCACTTTGAAAAATTATATCATGTTAAACACAAAAACTAAAGAAGCTTCAGACTGTGCTTGTGTTGTGGTTTTTTTTTTAATTCACCACAGAATTCTCAAGTCATCTATGAAAACTGAATATTAATTTTAATATTCATTTTCAAGATATATTATTTCCATGTTAATGACTTATAAAAATTAAAGGAGAAGAGTAGACTATCTCTAAAACTTTTCGGGAAAACTTTAATACCAGGTGACTGTATTAGGATATTGGATTCCCTTATTTTATACACACTCACACTTATACACGAACACACCAAACAATCCACCTCCCAGTCCCCTGGAAGTCTATATTCCTGTGTGTATATGTACATACACATACACATATACACTTATATTTAACTCCCTCCCTACCACTCTTAATCTATATTCCACCCAACTAATGCTATTTGAAGGCAGAGGCTATGTCTTATTTATTAGTTCCAGTCTTAGCACAACTCTGCCATTTAAAAAAGACTCAGTTCATGTTTGTTTAATAAATACATGAATGAAGGAATGAATCAATCAATAAATTTGAACATCAGATAGATTTATTATGAATGGCATGATCTTCAAAACTGTTGAAGTGTAAATTAGTTGTTATATTTTAGTCCTCCTTTTCATTATCCATCCCACCCCCTTATAATTTTGCTAGCAGTATTTTACAAGACTCTGTGAGCTTAATTTCCCATCAGATATCACTCTTCTATGCCTCAGTTTCTTCATCTATAAAATGGAATAATACACTTCTCCCTGTCTGCTTTTTAGGAATGATGTTTCCTTAGATACAAAGCATTTTGCTTGGTAGAGAAATATGCTTCCTAAGACTGTAGGTTGTCAATATTATTGCTATTCATCATACTGCAGTATAGGTATAAACTTCAAACTACTCTTTTTTTTTTTTTTAAAGATTTTATTTATTTATTTGACAGAGAGAGAGATAGTGAGAGCAGGAACACAAGCAGGGGAAGTGGGAGAGGGAGAAGCAGGCTTCCTGCCGAGCAGGGAGCCCGATGTGGGACTCGATCCCAGGACCCTGGGATCATGACCTGAGCCGAAGGCAGACGCTTAACGACTGAGCCACCCAGGCGCCCCAAACTACTTTAGGAATCAGTAGATGTCACAGATAAAAAGGCCCTTCAGGACAGTCTAGTCCAATTTGTTACTGGATGAAGAAATTGAGCCAATTCTCCTTTCAGTTCTCTTTCTTGGTAAATTACTCATTACTCTTTTTGCCTTTGCCTAAACCTGAATATTTTTTGTCTTATTTTTTAAATTAATTATTTTTTTAAGTTTTTACTTAAATTCCAGTATAGTTAAGGTACAGTGTAATATTAGTTTCAGGTGTATAATTTAGTGATTTAACACTTATGTACAACACCTGGTGCTCCTCAGGACAAGTGCCCTCCTTAATCCCCATCACCTATTTCACCCATCCCTCCACCTACCTCCCCTCTGGTGACCATCAGTTTATTCTTTATAGTTGTTAAGAGTTTGTTTCTTGGTTTGCTTCTCTCTCTCTTTTTCCCCCCCTTTGCTCATTTTTTTGTTTGTTAAATTCCACATATGAGTGAAATCATATAGTATTTGTCTTTCTCTGACTTGTTTCACTTAGCATTATACTCTCTAGGTCCATCCATGTTGTTGCAAATGGCAAGATTTCATTCTTTTTTAGAGCTGAGTAATATTCCTGTGTGTGTGTTTGTATACCCCATCTTTATCCATTCATCGGTCATTAGACATTTGGGCTGTTTCCATTGTTTAGCTATTGTAGATAATGCTGTTATAAACATTGGGGTGCCAACAGACACATGAAAAGATGCTCAACATCACTCATCATCAGGGAAATGCAAATCAAAACTATAATGAGATATCACCTCACACTTGTGAGAATGGCTAAAATCAACAACACAAGAAACAACAGGTGTTGGCGAGGATGCAGAGAAAGGGGAACCCTCATGCACTGTTAGTGGGAATGCAAACTGGTGCAGCCACTCTGGAAAACAGTATGGCTTTTCCTCAAAAAGTTAAAAATAGGGGTGCCTGGATGGCTCAGTCGGTTAAATGGCTGCCTTCGGCTCAGGTCATGATCCCAGGGTCCTGGGATCGAGCCCCGCATTGGGCTCCCTACTCGGCGGGGAGCCTGCTTCTCCCTCTCCTGCTTCCCCTGCTCGCTCTCTCTCTCTCTGTCAAATAAATAAATAAAACCTTAAAAAAAAAAAAAGTTAAAAATAGAACTACCCTATGACCCAGCAACTGCACTACCAGGTATTTACCCAAAGAATACAGAATACTAATTCAAAGGGATACATGCACCCTGATGTTTAAATTAATTATTTTAAAATTATAGGTAAGAATAGAGAATTATCATAAAAAATACTCAGGTACATAATACCCAGAAGAGATAAAACTGAATATTTTTTAATTTTTCTTCCAGATTTTCTTAAATGAAATAAAACAGTATAGATGCACTTGAAGTTTTCTATTTATCCTCCCAAATCCCATTCCCCTCTTTTGCTGCCTTCTCAATCTATCTTAATTTTGGTGGTTTCAATTCCCAGGCATATTTTTCTACCTTTACTTTATATGGATATAACCATAAACAATAGTATTTCACATTTTTAAAATCTTTATATAAATGGTGTTATATTTGTGTCATTCCCCAACTTACTTTTTTAAATTATGTTTTTGAGATTTCTTGATTTTGAAGTATATGTTGAAACGTGTAGCTCTGTTCACAAAAGATTATATACAGATGCTCAAAAGACACATGAAAATGTGTTCAACCTCATACTAATTAGATAAATGCAAATTAAAAGCCACAGTGAGATACTATACAACCATCTGAATGTCTAGAATGAAAAAGTCTGATAATACCAATTGATGGTGAGGATATGGAACAACTGGAATATTTTTAGTGAGAATACAAATTGATTAATCTACTCTAGAAAGCAGTTTGACTCTAACAAAGCTGAACACACACACACACATACACACAGAATCACCACAATTCACACTTCAATCCCAGTAATACCTAAGAGAAATAAGTGCCTCATTCTACCAAGAGGCATGTATGAGAATGTACATGATAGCTTTATTTATAATAGCAAACATTCTTAGTAGCACAAATCACTCAAATGCATATTAATAGGCGAATGGGTAAATAAACTATGATGTATTCCTACAATGGGATACTACACAATAAAAAATAATGAACTACTAATACATTGCAGCACATGAATAAATTTCGTAGACATCATGTTCAGTGAAGGAAGTCAGCTATTAAAAAAAAAGAAGTCAGCTATTTATACAGATTTTAAGAACAGGCAAAACTATATGGTGATTCAAATCAGATTCTTGGTTACCCAATATATAGATACTAACTAAAAAGGGGCATAAAGGAAGCTTTCAGGGGTGCTGGAAATGATCTATATCTTGATCTGTATGTTGATTACATAAAAAGCAGTCTATATACTTAAGATTTATCTACTTTATTATATATATGAATATATTATGCCTCAATTTAAAAATTATTTTTAAAAAATGGTAAAATTCCAGAACTTGATGAGTATTATTTGTAGGTAGGATAAGGAAGAATGGAATCAAGAATAGTTCCTGGGGGCGCCTGGCTGGCTCAGTCGTTAAGCGTCTGCCTTCTGCTCAGGTCATGAACCCAGGGTCCTGGGATTGAGCCCCGCATTGGGCTCTCTGCTCCGCGGGAAGCCTGCTTCTCCCTCTCCCACTCCCCCTGCTTATGTTCCCTCTCTGCTGTGTCTCTCTCTGTCAATCAAATAAATAAATAAAATCTTTTTAGAAAAAAAGAATAGTTCCTGACCTAGGCTTTGAAGCATTTTGGTCACATTTCCCCAGTGTTAGCTTCAGGAGCTCTAGGAAAGCCCTATAAACTAGAGCATGCATCAAAATCACCTGGAGGTGTTTAGTAGGTACTTTTGGGCTTCTCTGTGGCTGTATTCACTCATTAGTTCATTTTAAAATAATTTAATAAGTGCCCGCTCCACCACAAACTATTTAGCCAGTAAATATGTGAAGAGTAAACAAATGAGGTTTTGGCCATTGATATGCTCCTAAAAGAAGGCACCAAAAGACATCTGTGATGCCCACATTACTTAGAAATGTAGGAAAGTCTGAGTGTATGAGACCCTTATGTTCTGGAATGTTAATGATCTCTCAAGAAATCTCTGGACTGAGATGAGTTATGTTAGACACTCTTACAGTTTGCCCCATTTGACTTCAACCCTAGCTAGGCTGCCTTTTCCAGGCAGGCAGAAAGTCCCAGGCTAAAGAATCTTTGCTTCAGTATATACTTCTGAGGTTTCCAAATAAGCTTCAAGTTTGTCCTCTGAGTATTTAGAAATTATCTCTAAACCTGTCCTCTGGTTTTCCAGTTTAGAAACTGGTTTCTTCCTTCCTTCCTTCCTTCCTTCCTTTTTTTAAATAGACTCCGTGCCCAACATGGAGGCCAACTTGGAGCTTGAACTCATGACCCTGAGATCAAGACCTGATCTGAGATCAAGAGTCAGACACTTAACCAACTGAGCTACCCAGATGTCCCTAGAAACTAGTTTCAGATATTTAGGATTATATATTATATAATATTATATATTCAAGAGCATTCCGACCAAATCCAGAGTTGGTCTGCTTTTAAACAAATCTGAGAATTGAAACCAAAACCTATCTGTCCTTTAATACTTTCATGATAGTTAACGTATGTCTACTTGCATGGATGAAATTTGTAATGACAAGGAAGAACATGTTAACAAACCTTGATTGAAATCACTACTTTGAATTTTTCTAACATAATTCCAGTTAAAAAAAAAACATTCATTTAGTTCCACAGCAGCTTTATAGCAGTCAGAACAGTTAAATATTATCTATTCTGTATAAGTAAACTGAGGTATAGTTTGACTGAATTCTTCTAGGTCACTTTGATACTTACAGAGTCAGGAATTACCTTGCTTTTCTGATTCCCAGCTCAGTGCTCCTAATAATGCTCCACTGAAAGAAAACTTAAGTACTTTTTGGAGGCTTACTTTCTCAGTCTTATAATTCTTCTGGCCTAGTGTCATTCCCAAATCCAGTTTCCCAGGCAAACCCCCAGAAAAGTACCTAAGGGTTTCCTTCTCATGGGCCAGATTCAGAATTAAACTCAGAACTTCCACTTCTTCTTTTTTTTTTTAAAGAGAGGGAGGGGGTAGTGGGAGAAGGAGAGGGAGAGAGAGAATCCTAAACAGGCTCCACACCGGGCATGGAGCCTAATGTGGGGCTTGATCTCATGACTCTGAGATCATGACCTGAGCTGAAATCAAGAGTTGGACGCTTAACTGACTGAGGCCCCCTCCCCCCCCGCCCCCACCAGGTGCCTCCAGAGCTTCCACTTATTTCTTTTTTCTTTTTTTTTAAGATTTTATTTATTTATTTGAGAGAGAGAGACTGAGAGAGAGAGCACATGAGAGGGGGGGAGGGTTGGGAGGGTCAGAGGGAGAAGCAGACTCCCTGCTGAGCAGGGAGCCCGATGCGGGACTCGATCCAGGGACTCCAGGATCATGACCTGAGCCGAAGGCAGTTGCTTAACCAACTGAGCCACCCAGGCGCCCCAGAGCTTCCACTTTTAAGTGCAGTATTTTACCTTAATGTTATGACACCTCTCAAACACAGCAGAGTACCCTTACAGATTGTATTTTAAAATCCATGTGGCTCACTGAATTTTGTTTTGAACATGTTCCTGTTTCCTATAACCATGGTCATTTTCTAATCATCTTTATCTCTTTGCTGACCCCCAGTTTTACTAAGTCATGAAAATACAAGCATCTGCTTTCTATGAATAGATTAGAGATCCCCACAAGCCTAGATTCCCATGGAAACCAATCAAAAACTAAAAGGAAAAGAAAGAGTATATATTGAATTTCCCTGAGACCTACAGCTTGTTTTTCATTAGACTCATGCTGATTTCTTTTAAACTCTGGGCACAGGGCCAGTGAATATTTTTACAGCTGATAAAAAGGAACTTCAGATCCATTTACTTTTCATTTAAACTTTTAAAAATTAATTTTGTGTCTAACATCAATTCCAAAGGAAATTTGAGCATTAATTTGATAATTGCCTCCTTATGCCATAGGATTGTATTTGTTCATATAATTTTCTCTTATTGTTTTTTTACCTACTTATATTTTACTGTTCAAAAGAGAATGAGAGGGAATCAGGGTGTCTATTATTCTTACAGTATGAATATTGTCAGCCCCTAGGCACAGCATTTTCCCTATGACCAATCATAGGGCTCTTTATACCTCCTTTGACTGTTAAGCTTTTACAAAGCCCAAATAATCATTTACTAATATAATGACAGAAATATAATCAAAATGCCAAAGTAAGGGGGATCCAGAAAGCCAGGGAGGAGGTGACTGGGGAGAGCAGGGTGTAAATTTAAATAAGGTAATCAAAATAATTTTCATTAAGATAGTGACATTTGAAACAAGACTTGAAGGAGGTGAGGAAGTTAGCCATGTGAATGGCTGAGAGAACTTTCTTTTGTTCCTGACAGAAGGGACAGTTAGAACAAAGGCCTCAAAATGGCAGCATACCTGGAATATCTGAGGAATAACAATGGAGCTAGGGCTAGCATGGTTCTAATGAGTGAGCCAAGGGAAGCAGTAGGTAATGAGGACATGGCAGAAATGGTAGTCAGATCCTATAGGGCCTTTTGGCCATTTTCAGGAATATGTTTTTGCTCTGAATGAAATGAGCAGGCATTGGAGGGTTTTGGGGAAAGGAGTGACATGATCTGACATATATATTAATAAAATAATCATCCTAGCCCAGTGAAAAAATTTTTCTGCAGGTTTATTATTATCTATGTCTTTATTCCTTCTTCATATATGCTCTCAAGTCTCCTTCCCATCCTGATCCCTTTCACCATATATGCATATATATAGTTGCCTAAATCCCTCACCTAGAATAGAATACAGTGCCAGTCTGATGAGCACAGAGTACACCATGATTTTCCTCATTATCATTTTGGCAACCAAATGCAGTTGATTCCTATTGAAAATTTTTCAAATAAAACTTCTAATTTTGGGATGCCTGGGTGACTCAGTCGGTTAAGCATCTGCCTTCAGCTAGGGTCATGATCCTGGAGTCCTGGAAGCAGGCTCCCTGCTCAGCAGGGGTCTGCTTCTCCCTCTCCCTCTGCCTCTCCCCCCACTTGTATTCTCTCTCTCACTTGCTCACTCTTTTTCTCTCAAATAAATATATAAAATCTTAAAAAAAAAAAAAAACCTTCTAATTTCGCTTTATGCTTACTACTGCTTAAACTAATCCTATATTCATATCATGGTTTTGGACCCAAATGTAGCATCTTACTATATCCATATTTACTCATTTATTTGAACTTGCCAGACGTACTTAGGTAGAGTTTACCATTCCTTTCCTTGTTCCTCCAGTACCTTGTATATTGAACCACTGTTATATCACCTATCCCACCGAAAGATATTTATTTGTTTATACATTTTATTTCCCCACCAACAATGAACATCTAAATATCAGCAAGAGTGTGATAGTCATATTTTTTATTTCCAGTGCCTAGTACTTAACAAATAATTAATACTTGGTGAATTGAATTGGGTTCATCATACAACCTTTGGAGGTCCTCTTGATTCTTGAGTCTGTCATTCAGTATAGTTGTCATCTCTCCCCCATATGAGTCACCAGAAGTCTCATCCTAATCTTTGATATCAAAATAGATCCTGCCTGCAGAAAAGCTTAATCATTGAAACACTACTACTAAAATTAACTTCATCAATTTAAAAGTTTGTTGTATTCTTTCCTTATACTTGTCTAAACTGTGTCATCAGTGGTAATTAGGCCCCTTGAAAAATTTTGTTTACTCTATCAGAATCCACTTGTTCACCACTCCAATTCCGGTGAGTAATTCATTCATTCATTTACCAAATACATTTTTAGTATTTAATCTATATCATGTTGCACTATCATCTTGAAATATTAAAATCAACTTTTGTCTAAATATTTAAAGTCTTTCAGATTCTGAATCATCATAAAGTTAACATTTCAACAACAAAACTACTCATTTTCAAGAAACTTATTGAGTATATTCTGTTTATCTCAAACAGTTTTAGATTTCAGAAGACATGGTTTATATCCCTTTAAATTTTTTATTCAAATCCTTTTGGTCTCTTTGTCATTCATCAAACTGATTCTTTGCAAACCATTTGTTAGGAATTTGAGCTAAAATATGAATTTGAAGTAATGGCTCTAAACTTCTAACCATGTACGTAACTGGTCATGTCAATGTTGTGCAGATTGTGAACTAATACAATCTATGCGAGTTTGTGTATGTATATCTACACGCGCACACAGGTGCAGACTTTACATTGTTATTTAATTGAATGGTAATATGTGTACATATTACAAAGCATTTACTATATCATGAAGGTTTACAGTACATAATCTAAGAGCAGGGAAAACCTTCTATCTATAAATCAAAATGTAGAAGGGATAGGAAAGGATTAATAAATATGCTTGCTACATAGAAATAAGAAAGACTTTTACCTGCAAAAAACATCATAAACAAAGAAAAAGAAGAAAGACAAACTGGGAACAATATTTGCAAGTTATGTCACTAACAGAGGGTTAATAGCCCTAAGACATAAAACGGAGAAGAAAAAGACCAATGATTCTATAAAAAATGAGCCAGAGATATGAATAGATAGTTCACAAGAAAGGGAATGTGAGTGGCCCTTAAATACGTGGAAATACGCTCAACATTGTTCATCACAAGAGAAATGCAAGTTAAAATTGCAATGAGATGTTTTTCATGTGCCAGGTTGGCAAAAGTCAAAAAGTTTGAGAGTGCTCTGGGGCAAAACTGTTGCTGAAGGGAATAAAACATGTACAACCCCTATGAAGGGAAACTCAACAGTAGCCAGCAAAAGTAACCAGAATATGCATTTACCTCTGACCCAACATTTCCACTTCTAGAAGCATACACTGGTAAAAATAAGAAGTGATGTATGCACAAGGCTATTTAACTGCAGCATTATTTGTGATTGAGAGCATGAAGGGAAATGTCCTGTTAGAGGACTGGTTGAATAAAAAGAGTATGTCCTCATGATGTAGTGCTGTGCAGCTATAAAAAGTAATGAGAAGTATTCTTATATAATATTTTAAAATGACCTCCTGGAGTGAAAAGTGTAGAATCTTGTGCACGGGTCTATCGGTAGTGGAACCTATAATGCGGTTGACAGTGGACAAGCTAGACTTGGAGTGTGTGGGGCTGAGGACATCCCTAGGACGGGCAGAACATGAAAGAAAGCCCACCCAGGAATCGTGGGCAGTATCCCAGCCAGTGGAGCTAAAGGCAACCTAGGGTCCAAAACATGCTGAGTTGTGGTGATGAGGAAAGTAGGTAATCTGTCAGCGAGACCTTGGCCACCAAGATGAAAGAGCAGGTAAGGCACGACAGGACACCATTCCCTCAGAGAATCACAAAGGACAAGGCTGGAAGAATTTGGATACTAGGCAGTTTTGTTTTGTTTTTGTTTTTTAAGATTTTATTTGTTTATTTGAGAGGGAGAGTGAGCAAGAGCATGAGGGAGGGGCAGAGGGAGAGGGAGAAGCTGACTCCCCGCTGAGCAGGGAGCCCGCCTGGGCACTTGCTGTGAGGCTCCATCCCAGGACCCTGGGATATGACCTGAGCTGAAGGCAGACAGTTAACCGACTGAGCCACCCAAGCATCCCAGCATACAACTCTTGATCTCTGGTTTGTAAGTTCAAGTCCCATGTTGCGTGCAGAGATTACTTAAAAATAAAATCTTTTAAAAGAAATAAATAAATAAAAAGAAAAACAAAAGAAAATGACTCTTTTTAAATATGATCATTGTAATACTAAAAATTTAACAAGAACTATTTAATATCATAGTATCATAAAATAGTCCAGCCATGTTCAAATTATAAATTGTCTCATAAATGTTTTTGTTTGGTTATTTACATTTGTTTGAATTGGGAATCAGGATCCAAATAAGTTATAAACTGACACTGGTTTTTGTCTTTTAAGGCTTTTTAAATCTATGGATTCCTCCTCTAGTTCTCTTTTTTTCTTGCAGTTTTTTGTAATTGTGGCTTAACTCGTTCCCTAACTTGATGTCTCAGTCCAAACTAATGGTCTCAGTCTAGATCATGTTGATTCTCTCTCTAGGTATAGTTAACTTGTTCCCTTCTACAGTTGTTTGCTGGGATAATTCATCAACGGGAAATTTCCCCTTATCTACTATTTGATTACTCACTGATACAAGAAAGGAAGACTTAATCCTTGATTCTTTCTCTTTATTTACCAGTTTTCAAAATAAGGAAATATATCTCCCATGATGACCAATTAATTTTTTCCTTTTTTCCTTTTTAGTATCATCATGAACAAGGCACAGGATACTTTTGGCATCATTTTAACATAGTTGCCATATCAGTTCATTGACATTATTATCCTTAATTGATATTCACATGACTCCATCTTTGGTTATGAGAAGTCCTTCAAGTTGGTTCCTGGATCCTTTTGACATGATCCTATTTTTTGATAGCTTCCTTGCTATCTGCTATGACCAAATATTCCAGGTTCATCTTTGTATTTTTATTAAGCTTTTAAATTCCAGTATAGTTAACATACAGTGTTACATTAGTTCCATAATTTCTGTATTTTATACTCCAGACCTGGAATCCACCATTTCTCCAAGGATCCATGGTTCTTGAAAGCAGGAAAAAGTATTTGGAGACCATAATCTAGAGTCTAGGGGTTCTCACTTTTACAGGGCTGGTGATTATTTCTAAGTATTTACTGTGGTCACTGCTTGGAACTATTTTTTTAATAAAAATGTCATTTTGTCACTTCCTATTCTAATTCAGGACTAAGATTTTTTTTTGTTCTTAACTTTACCTCTTGTGTTTTACATCTCTCCTCCTTTTTCTCACCCAGCTGAGAATCATAGAATATCACATTATATAGATGAAGAAACCAAAACTAAAAGAGCTTGAGTAATTTTTCATTAAGTGTGTGAGTGAGAAGGCAATACATAGATCTGTCTGACTCCAAAGTCTTTGCTTAAGTTGGTTTTTCAAATTTTGACTTGACACAGTTCCCTTGCTTCAAGACATAGCATTTTTAATTGAACTGCCAGGTAGAGAATTCAATTTAAGTAACATGTATTGGGTGCCCATTTTTTATGCAAAGGCCTGTTGTCTTGTGTGAGACTGATGTCCATCAGCAAATCTTATCAACTCTACGTACTAAAATTTATTCAGAAGTCACCCATTGTTGAACACCTGCTTTGCTACTTACTACCCTGGTCATAACAACCAGCATTTTGGATTGGATTAAGTAGGAGCCTTGTTTGGATTATTGCAGTGGCCTCCTAACTGGCCTTCTGGCTTCTCATATTGCCCCCTGCAGTCTGTGCTCGTGACATCAGCCAGAATGAGCCTTTTAAACTCAAGTCAAATCATGTCAGTCTCTGCTCCAGACTCTCCAAGGGTTTTTTATCTCAGACTAAAAGCCCAAGCACTTCCTGTGACTTATAAAGCCCTATGTTTTAAATCTCCAGTTACCTAGATGACTTTATTTTTAATCTTACCCTTGTGTTTTCTGCATAAGCCCACTCTGGCCTCGGTGCTGTTCCTCTAAAAGGAAAAGAACGCTTTTGCGTCAAGGTTTTTTCGCATTTGCTTTTCCCTTTGCTGGGAATAGATATCTCTGTGTTGAACTCCCTCACCCCTTTTTTTTTTTTTTTTTTAGTGAGCTCTATACCAGTGTAGGGCTCAAACTCACGACCCTGAGATCAAGAGTTGCCTGTTCTACCGACTGAGCCAACCAGGCGCCCCAAACTCCCTCACTTTCATCAGTTCTTACTTAAAAGTCCCTGTTTCAGTGAAGCCTTCCCTGGCTGTCCTGATAGTCCCTCATTTCACACATTTTATTCCCCCTACTCTATTTTTTCCTTAGCACGTAACACTATCTAAAGTACTGTATGTTCTACTTATTTGCCTTGCTTATTGTCTCTTACCCCACTAGAGTGTAAACTCCACGAAGCTGGGGATTTGGGGGGCCTTTCCCCCCCCCATTTCTCCACATTGCCTAGAACAGTGCCTGGTGCACAGTTGGTGCTCAAAAAAATATTCATTAAATTAATGAGTCTACCTCTGTAGTTACAGCTTTATTAATTCTCCCAGGTGGTCTAGCACTTCTCACATTATGCATGTATTCTTGACTAAAAACATATGATGACATTCCAGTTGTCTAATATTAGACTATATTTTTAAGGAAGAAGAGCCCTGCTCTGCTATCTCTTTTTCTCATACAACCCTCCACTCCCACCCCGTGACTCCTGCTTATTCTTCGTAGAATACTTCCTCTCTTGGGACTGGATTTTTCTTTTTTTTTTCTTTTCTTTTCTTTCTTTTTTTTTTTTTCCTTCTGGTTAAATAGCCACAGACTGGCCGTGGGAGCTGACTCTCGTTGGAAAGCGAGTCAGTGCAGCCTAGTGGAGAGCAGAGGCCTGAGCATTTGCATCTCCAGAATGTTTGTATTGACAAATGGCAGTCAGTTATTGACATTTATGTCCCTTGGTGATACTTCAATTGGCTTATCTTTGCTGGTCAAATGCCTTAATTGTTCTGGCCTTTAATTCAGTCAAAGTTGGAGCTAGAGCAGAGGGGAAAGAGAAGTAGCAAGTCTAACAGAACATCAAACTTGAGCTGGGAGGCTGCTGGCAACGATCAGCCTGTCATAATGTTATGATTTGTTCATTTTTATACCATTTATTAGCCTTTACTTGTTGTGCCATTTGGCCTCCAGGGCAGATAAAGTGCTGTCTAATTTGGTAGGTTTGCTTCTGTCAGAGCAGCCTCGACAGGGAAGGTGTTAGCTGCAGTGACAAATAATCAATAGCTGTCGTTGTCATGAGGAACGTGAGCAGTTGGGCCTTTCATCTGGAGGATTAGAGGTCTAATTGGATTGAGAATAGGGAGGGTGGGCTGTTGGGTAACCCTGTCAGCCTTGTGAAGCTGTCAAATGTCGGCCTTATTCATGGTGAAGGGAAGAAGGAACCGTGTGCTTTCAGAATGGAGGAGGAAGGCATGTGAAAGCCCTTTTATACAAAGGAACAGATCCTGAAGTCAGCCCAGCTAACATATGCCCCCTTCTTTATTTAATTAGATGTCCCTTTGGATAATAAATCTATGTAACTTTAAATGATATCTCTAAGCCTGGATGTGCAAAACACACACGTATACACACACAGTACAAGTCCAGACTGGTTCCTTTTGTCTCTGGTCATGCTAGAAGGTGAACCACTTAAATGGAGATTAAAAATGAAACTGTAGGGGAGAAATGGTCTAAGTTGTCATCTCATTGTCAGAATTAACAAGTGATAAGCATCTTTAACGCTATTATTAGGAAAAACAAGTGAGACATTAAATTAAAAGGATAGATGAGTTAATAATGAAGTGTGGATATTTGATGATATTTTTCTCCCATACCCATTTAGAAATGTGGTTCCTTATAAAACAAAATCTTTCATTTATTCCTACATGAACTAACCCAAAGAAGAATTACACATTGGCTAAGTTGCTTCTTTGCAAGGAATGCCTTATTCTTTTTTCCTTAGCAAATTAGAACAAGTGACAGGATTGGATTTAAATTATGCCAGTGCTATCATATCCAATTCAGTCTCAAAATCTCTTCTCCCATCCCCCGCATATACTTATGCTCTTCTATATGTACTCCTACGTATGTGTTAAATGCTATAATGCTATCATTTGGAGTATGAATGGAGAAGAGATTTGGAAAGAAATCAGTTGACTTATTCTCCAACGTATAGAGCCCTTAATATCACCTTTTTATGGCCAAGTGTATATTAAATCCCACTAAATTCTATGGAACAAAGTTAGCAATGATAAATTCTAAATACAGTGTTATAAGCGATATTTATAGTTTTCCTATATATACATTCTCTATATACAAATTAAATTTAGTGCATTCCTGTTATCCAAAAACATATACAATTTTTAAATGTTTTAAAAATATACTAGGTAACAGAGAGCATTTGTAAGCATCATCTGTGTATGTAGGTATATTTTAATGAAGGTCTTGAATAAAGGTGAACTGACAGTAATGTCCAGAATAGGCATTCTGGAATGTGTGAATAGGCATTCCCAGGTTATGGATTATGCACTCAGCCCATCTCTATATCCATATGATCTCTTTTCTATAATCATTCAAAGCCCTGCCAACCAATTTGAAATGACTCAAAAAAGTACTCTCAAAGAACTGAATGGATGTACAAACTAGATACTATATGGATGAACCCAGTGACCTCATTGTGCCCTTCATATTCTGAGATCCATTACCATTACAAATATTTCATTAAGTTCTCCCTATATTGGTCTAGCTTGAAGATCCCATGATCTTACTTTGTAGTCCACACTGAACATTAGCACAAGTCTCAGGGCTGCGGACTAAGCACTTAGAATTGTGGTTATCTAAAGTACTTGTTTTGCTTGATCTAAGCAAGAAAAATTTAAAGTTTCAAAACAACTATCCAAGGTTGCAGAAATCTCTCAGATTTCATGCAATTCTTCTAGAACTATATCTGTGAAAGTATAATTATGACTTTTTTTTTTTAAGATTTGTTTATTTATTTTAGAGAGAGGGCACAAGTGGGGGATGAGGTAGAGCAGGCTCAATCCCACAACCGAGAGGTCAGGACCTGAGCCAAAACCAAGCATCGGACACTTAACCGACTACGCCACCCAGGTGCCCCAACCACATTTTCTTAAGCAAAATTGTTCACAGGAAGTGGTAGAGACAAACTTGATATCCTGGCAAAAGAAGTTCAGTGTCTAAATAGCTAGATTCACATTAGGGTCTTAGATCAGAACATACTGTCTATGACCTATAATCAAAGTCTTTGCTCTTGAGGTCAGCTTAGAATATTTTGTTGCGGGCGCCTGGGTGGCTCAGTTGGTTAAGCGACTGCCTTCGGCTCAGGTCATGATCCTGGAGTCCCAGGATCGAGTCCCGCATCGGGCTCCCTGCTCGGCAGGGAGTCTGCTTCTCTCTCTCTGACCCTCCTCCCTCTCATGCTCTCTGTCTCTCATTCTCTCTCTCTCGAATAAAAAATAAAAATAAATAAAAAAATAAAAAGAATATTTTGTTGCTTTGCAACACCTCAAATCTTTGCCGTTCATTCATTTAACAAATACTTATGCAAAAGCTACTGTGCTAAGTTTTGGGACTATAACCATACACAGGACATAAGCCTGTTCTTAAGGAATTCATAGTTTAGTGGGGAAAACAGACAGGGTAAATGGTAATTACAGTATTTTTATGTTAGATCCTAGAAAAGGAGTAAGCCTAGGAATATCATGGGAAAATACAGGAGGGGCACCTAAGCCATCCTGAGGTATTGTGGTCTGGAATGGTTTCCTTAAACAGATAGCATCTATGCTAGATGACAGGGGAAAGAGGTGGAAAGGCCACTCCAAGAATACGTTGGAATATTCTTGTATTGCTCTCAGGGAGGGAAAGAATATATGGTTTAATATATATGGGTCATTGAATATGAGGTAGAAAATATGAAGAGATGATATTGGACAAGTAAAATGGGGTCAAACTACAAAGGGTTCTACATGGAAAACTGTGAGTAGATTTGAAGTTTTATTGAAAGGTTAGATTTAAAATGTGAAAATTGAAGGAAAGGGATATGCAGCTAACTCACCAATGATTTTCTGGTTACCAAATTCAAATACATTTCCTGAGGCCTCATCCTTGACTTCATCAGTCCATTTGACCTTCTTTATAAACCTCTCCATGAACCTACTTCTTTTGCCTGATATATATTACCTGTAAGTGACAAAAGCAATGGACTAGACTTGGAAGTCAGAAGAGCTAGATTCATGACAGGTTCTGCTTCTTTCTAACAGTGATTTGGGGCAAGTTTTAAGCATAAACATTCTGGGTTTCTGTTTCCTATTCTTTAAATTTGTGACAGTACTTATCTCAAAAGGTTCTTATGGGCATTAAATAAATTAATGAATTCAAAAGGAATTTATTTGAAAGGACCCTTTGATTCTCTTAAAGGACATATAGTCTGAAGAGACTTGACTTGAATCTGAAACTGATAAGTACTTTGGGTAGAGAAAAAAATGTATTCAGACAGATCAAATGAGTCATTTTGAAGTAAGAGGCAATGACCAAGACAATCAGGTAACAGTTCTGAGAATACCATTAGACTCTCTCTTATGGATCTTAGCACTTTTTATTTTATCTTATGGTTCTTCATGAACAAATCCACTCTTAGTATTCTGTAAGCTCAAAGAGTACAGAGTCTCCTCAAATTTATTTTTGTTTTTTTTTTTGTTTGTTTGTTTGTTTTAATTTTATTTATTTATTCATGAGAGACAGAGAGAGAGAGAGAGGCAGAGGGAGAAGCAGGCTCCCAAGGAGCAGGGAGCCCGATGCGGGACTCGATCCCAGGACCCTGAGATCATGACCTGAGCCGAAGGCAGACGCTTAACCATCTGAGCCACCCAGGCGCCCTCCTCAAATTTATTTTTGTATGCCCTTGTAATTCAGCACTAAGTACAAATATAAATAATAGGTGCTAAGTAAATATTTGTGTGTTTGGGGGCATGAAACAGTGAATTATTGTGCTAGTATTGTCAGAATTAGCTCTGGATCCAGTTTAATATCCAACATTCTTGAATCAAATTATTCCATCATTTTCAGTTCTGCAGAGATGTTAAAAATACCACTCTTGGGGTGCCTGGGTGGCTTAGTCTGTTAAGTGTCTGCCTTCAGCTCAGGTCATGGTCCTGGAGTCCCGAGATCGAGTCCTACATTGGCTCCCTGCTCAGCAGGGAGTCTGCTTCTCCCCCTGCCCCTCACCCCACTTGTGCTCTCTCTCTCTCAAATAAATAAATAAAATCTTTAAATAAAAAAAAAAATACTACCCATTCTACAAAGCCTTTTATTATCCTAACTTTAGGATTATTAATGAAGTATAGCATTTGAATAATAGTGAGAAAGGACAGAAGCTTGATACTGGTCCCATTTGCATGGACAAGGACAACTCTGGGAGAATGTATGTTACCCAGCTGGTTATAGGAGTTCAGCAGGAGGGAATGTTGAACTGTGTAAAAGATTATAGTTGGTCTCTAATTAAGGACAGCTATTGGCATCATGAGATCCAAAATAGGTAGATAGTCAAGTGTTACTTATGAGGATGGTTGACACTACCTAAATACTTCTTCCATCATTGGGATTAGTACAGTGGTTTTTAACTATCCAGAGAGCTTTTTAAAACAACAATGCCTTGGGATGCCTGGGTGGCTCAGGTGGTTAAGCATCTGCCTTGGGCTCAGGTCAAAATCTCAGAGTCCTGGGATTGAGCCCTGCATTGGGCTCTCTGCTCGGGGAGTCTGCTTCTCCCTCTCCCTCTGTACTTCATGCTCTCTCTCTCTCAAATAAATAAAATCTTTAAAAAAAAAAATGCCTTTTGGTTATGGTTAACTAGCTCATGTTGATCAACCATCAACCAACATTTTAAAACTCTGAGCAAAATAGAAAAACAGCTATCTGGAGGAACTGAAGAGTAACCAGAAGCAGGCAGAAATTGGGAAAGAATCAACTCTTGGAAGAAGAAAAGAATGGCATTGGATGAGTTTCTGCTTTTATGGTATGACCTAGTCAGTTCTTCAAGGGGGAGGAAAATTAAAGAGAAATCTATATTCATACTAGTTGAGAAATCAGAGTGCAGTATTTTGGGCAATGGCTGAAAGTCAAGAGAGACATTCCCAAATAGAGGGACCCACGGAAGGGAAGCCCCAAATTCTACATATAAATTGCCAAAATCTCTGGCTGATCCCTTATCTAAATATACATGGTGAAAACTTCAGGAAGCCAAACTAAGGCTAAAATAACTCATCAGAGATTTTAGCTGCTACCTGCCTATGTAGAAGAAACAAAGTTTGGAATTTGAGTTCACCAAATTAACTACTTGCTAAAACAAACAAAAATTACTCTTCAGTGTAATATACAGAATCCAGACTCTCATTTACAATGTCCAAAATATTATCCAAAATGATTAGACATGTGAACAAACAGGGAACTTGTGATAACATATTCAAAAGAAAAGGAAATCTTGGAGAACGACTTGCAAGGTGATCCATATGTTATAATTAGCAGACAAGGATTTTAAAGCAGCTATTTTAACTGTGCTCAAAGGTGCAAAGAAAAATATGCTCTTAATGAAAAACCAATAGAAAGTCTCACAGGAAAATAGAAACTATAAAAAAGAACTAAATGGAAATTCTAGAACTGAAAAATATATCTAAATAAAAATTTCACTGGCAGGCCTTATTAGTGGATGGAAATGACAAAAGAATGAATGAACTTGAAGACAGATTGATAGAAATTATCCAACCTAGGGGTACCTAGGTGGCTCAGTCATTAAGCGTCTGCCTTCGGCTCAGGTCATGATCCCAGAGTCCTGGGATCGAGCCCCACATCGGGTTCCCTGCTCTGTGGGAGGCCTGCTTCTCCCTCTCCCACTCCCCCTGATTGTGTTCCCTCTCTCACTGTGTCTCTCTCCATCAAATAAATAAATAAAATATTAAAAAAAGAAAAATTATCCAACCTAAAAAAAGAAAAAAGAATGTATTATTAAGAAGGGAAAAAAAGAAGAGTGTCTCATTGATTTGTGAGACAATACTGAAAGAGCTTACATACTTGCAATAAGTTGATCAGAAGAGAAAAGAGAGAATGGAACAGAGAAACAATTGGAAAATGATGACCAAAAATTGCCCAAACTTGGTGAAGACATAAATTTAAAGATTCAAGAGGCCTGGTGATCACCAAAAAGATAAAGAGACAGAAAACTCCGCCTAGAAATACCATAGTCAAATTATTGAAAACCAAAGATAAAGAGAAAATCTTGAAGGCAGCCAAAGAAAAAGACATAATCTAATATGATAAACCATGAATTCAGATGACTACATACTTCTCAAAAACAATAGATACAAGAAGACAGTAGAATGATAGATTTAAAGTGAGAAAACTATCAACCTACTATTCTAAATGTAGTAAAACTATCTTTCCAAAATGAAATTAAAAGAAGGACAAATAAAACTAAGAGAATTTATCTCAAACAAACCTACATTATAAGAAAAACTAAAGGAAGTTCTTCAGGCTGAAAGGAAATTATACCAGATGGAAACTTAATGTTCCCACTGCATCGTCTACTGATAATGCCAAATTTTGTGGCAGCTAGGAAAGGAGAAATGGTTACTAACTCCAGCATCACAAATCAGGGTAAAGAAGAGTTGATTTGAAGATGAAAGTCAAGCAACTGGCAATTGGTTCACTAATGAAGAAAATTTTCTTTTGATTCTAGTTTGCTGAGAATGTATACCAAGAGTGGGTGTTGAACATTGTCAAATGCATTTTCTATATCTGTTGGGATGATCACATGATTTTTCTCCTTTATTTAATCAATTTTGCTCATTAAGTCAATTGATTTTTAGGTGTGAAACCAACTTTGCATTCTGGGGATTAAGTCCTTAATTAAGCATTAAGTATTATGCTTTTTATATATTGCTTAATTTAATTTGCTAATATTTTGAGGATTTTTATAGCAGCATTAAAGGATTTTGATCTATAGTTTAGTTGGGTTTTTTTTTCTTCTGATATCTTTGTCAGGTTTTGGCATCAGGAGTAAGTAATCTTTATAAAACAAGTTGGGAATTGTTTCATTCTCTTCTATTTGAAAACTTGAGTAAGATTGGTGTTATTTCCTTATTAAATTTTGCATAGAATTTACCAGTAAACCCACTTAGACCTCATGGTTTTTAACTTCCTAATTTTAGTGGGAAGATGTTTTGTTTGTTTGTTTGTTTTTAAAGTAGGTTCCATGCCCAGTGGGGTTTGCCCAGTAGGCTCCATGCCTAATGTGGGGCTTGAACTGTGATCAAGAGTCAAATGCTTAAACATGTGAGCTACCCAGGCACCCTGGGAAGGTTTTTTGATAACAAATTGAATTTCTTTAATAGATCTAGGCTATTCAGATTTTATATTTCTTCTTACTGTCTTTTTCAGTGATTTGTCCATTTCATCTAAGTAGTCACATTTATTGGAATGCAATTGTTCTCTCTTTTTCCCTGTTATCCTTTTAATGTTTGTAGTGATATCCCCTCTTTCATTCCTGATATGATAGACAGAATATTGGCTCCCCAAAGATGTCTATTTCCTAATCTTCAGATTCTGTGAATATGTTACCTTACATGGCAGAAGGGACTTGGCAAATGTAATTAATATATCTTTTTAAAGATTTATTTATTTAAGAGGGAGAGAGTGTACAAGTGGGGGGAGGGGCAGAGGGAGAGAATCTCTAGCAGACTCCACACTGAGCCTGGAGCCCCATGCAGGGCTCAATTCCATAACCCAT
This sequence comes from Neomonachus schauinslandi, assembly GCF_002201575.2. NCBI lineage: Eukaryota > Metazoa > Chordata > Mammalia > Carnivora > Phocidae > Neomonachus > Neomonachus schauinslandi. The sequence goes on from NC_058415.1 coordinate 62,685,295, forward strand.
GAAATCATGACCTGAGCTGAAACCAAGGGTAGGTCACTCAACTGACTGAGTCACGCAAGGACCCCTAAGTTAATATTTTTGATATTGGAAAGTCATCCTCGGTCATTCAGGTGGGCCAGTATAATTGAAAGGGTCCTTACAAGAGAAAGAGGAAGGCAAGAGCCTCAGCAAAGGGGATGTGAAGACAGAAACTTGGAGTGAGGAGATTGATGGCTGGACATCCCAAGGAATATGGGCAGCCTCTAGAAGTGAGAAAAAGGCAAGAAAGCAGTTTCTCTCCTAGAGCCTCTAGAAGAAATGCAGCCCTGTCCTGCATGTTAATTTTAGTCGAGTGAGACCCTTGTTAAACTTCTGACCTACAAAACTGTAATATAATAAATTTATGTCATTTATTTTTTTTAATTTTTAAAAAAGATTTTATTTATTTATTCGACAGAGAGAGACACAGCAAGAGAGGGAACACAAGCAGGGGGAGTGGGAGAGGGAGATGCAGGCTTCCCGCGGAGCAGGGAGCCCAAGCGGGGCTCGATCCCAGGACCCTGGGATCATGACCTGAGCCGAAGGCAGATGCTTAACGACTGAGCCACCCAGGCGCCCCAATTTGTGTCATTTTAAGCCCCTAAGTTTGTTATAATTTGTTACAGCAGCAGTAGAAAATGAATATAGCTGATATTAGTAACTTGTGGGGTTTTTTTTCTGTTTTTTCTTCCTCGATCAGTCTTGTATACATTAATACAAAAAAGCAACTTTGGCTCTGTTTATTTTCTCTATTATTTGTCAGTTCCTATTCCAATTAATTCTCCTCATTTTTATTCACTTTTCCTTACTTTTACTTACTTTGGGTTTAATTTTTCATCTTTTTCTAACTGGAATCTTCATCTTTTCTATCCTGGAATCTTAGGTAGGTCAGTACTTTTATAGAATAATAATTTATTGTAAAATTATAGTAAAATATTATATATTTATGTATACTATATTATCTATAATTACTTAAGCATGCATTTATATAATTAAATTAAATATATAAATATAATTATTTAAGGCTATGAAATTTCCCAAGTACTACTTTAGCTACAACTCACAAGTTTTGATATTTTGTATTTTTATTGTCCTTAAGTTTGAAACATTTTCTAATTTCCATAATTATTTCTTCTCTGAACTGAGGATTATTTTTTAAAAGTATTTAATGTCCAAATATTTTGAGTTTTTCTACAGATATTGTATTATCTAATTTTACTCTGTTGTGATGAATGTGTTATAAGATTTCAGTCTTGGGCGCCTGGATGGCTCAGTTGGTTGGGCGACTGCCTTCGGCTCAGGTCATGATCCTGGAGTCCTGGGATCGGGTCCCACATCAGGCTCGCTGCTCAGCAGGGAGTCTGCTTCTCCCTCTGACCCTCCTCCCTCTCATGCTCTCTGTCTCTCATTGGCTCTCTCGCAAATAAATAAAATCTTAAAAAAAAAAAAGATTTCAGTCTTTTTCAAATTGTTAAGACTTATTTTTCAGCCCAGGATATGTTCTATTCTGTCAACATTTCATGTGCAATTGTATTCTGCAGTTGTTGGGTGTAGTGTTCTATAAAATATTAAGCAAATGTAGTTAGTTAACAGTGGTGTTCAAATCCTTATGTACAAATTAACTTCAATAATTTTTTTGGAAACATGTCACACAGAAAAATAAGTATATTGCAGCAAACTTATTTTCCTGAACCATTTGAGAGTGAATTGCTGACCTGATACCTCACCACTTCCAAGTATTTTTGTGTATATTTTCAAAAAATAAGGACATTCCTCAACATTATCGTAATATAAACACCAAAATCATATAATTAACATTGATATAGTACTACCATCAAATTTTCAGATTCTGTTATTATCCCAATAGTATCCTTAAAGATTAAGTTCAGAATCACACATTGCATGTAGTTGTCAAGTTTCTTTAATATCCTTCAATCTGGAAAAATTCCTAATCTTTTCTCAGCTTTAATGGTATTGATACATTTGAAGATTAATGGCTAGATATTTTATGCAATATTCCTCAATTTGGACATGTTAGATAATTAGATTATCTAGGACATGTTTCATAATTTGATTTATGTTATTCATCTCAGCAGAGATATTATAGAAGTGGTGCTGTGTTCTTCTCATTGAATCCTATCAGGTATCATACAATATTTTTTTTTTTAGTTTTTCCCATTCCTGATGTTCACTTGCTCAGTTAAGGTAGTGTTTGCTTTTCTCCGTGTAGAGGTATTCTTTTATCTTTGCCATTAATAAATATTTTGGGGGGAGATACTTTGAAACTGTGTACATATCTGTGTACATGCCTTATTGTGTACTTTATCTAATATGAAAGTAGCCGGTCCAGCTTTGTTATGATTATTGTTTGTTCCAGGCATAACTTTTTCCATCCTGTTACTTTCAACCTATCTGTGTCTTTATATTTAAAGTGCACTGCTTATGGACAGCATAAAGTTGATTCTTGCTTTTTTTTATATTATCGTATAATATCTGCATTTTAGTTGGAATGTTAGTCCATTTACATTTAATGAATTATTGGTATGGCTGAGTTTCAGTCTTCCATTTTGTTATTTTCATTTTGTGTTTGAGCCATCTGTTTTTCTTCCTCTCAACCTGTTTTCTTGTACTTTCTTGGAATCAAATTTTTTTTAATATTTTGTTTTTGTTCCTTTACTGGATTTTTAGCTATATCTATGTTGTTTGTTTTTTTTTTTTAGAGAGGGAGTCGGGAGGGGCAGAGGAAGAGGGAGAGAGAGAATCTTAGTCAGGCTCCACACCCAGCACAGAACCCGACCTGGGGCTCAGTCTCACGATTCTGAGATCACCAGCAGAGCTGAAATCAAGAGTCAGACACTTAACCGACTGAGCCACCTAAGCGCCCCATATCTATGTATCATTTTTAAGAGCTTGCTCTAGGGTTGACCTTATGCATTCTTTACTTATCACATTGGAATATTATACTACTTATCATAAAATGTAAGTTAAATATGTCATTCCATTGTCTTCTGGCCTCCATTGTTTCTGATCTACCATCATTCCTATTGTTTTCATGTGTGTAATGGTGTTGTTGTTATTCTGATTTCTTTCAGTATTTTCCTTTTAATTTTGGTTTTCAGCAGTTTGCCAATTATGCACCTAGCAGTAGTTTTCTTTGTATTAACTATGCTTGGGCTTCACTGAGATTCTTGGATCTAAAAGTAGAATTTTTTAACCAAATTCCAGTAGTTATTTCTTAAATACTTTGTCCCATTCTCTCTTCTCCACCTGGGACAAATACACATATGTTAGATTTTTCTACATTGTCCTATAGATCATTAAAGCTCTACTGATTTTTTTTAAATCTTTTGCTTTTATTTTTCAAATTAGATAGTTTCTATGATCTATGTTGAAATTAACTGGCCCTTTTCTTTGCTATCTAGGCTAATATTACATCCATTCTGTGATTTTTACATTTCAGAGGTACTTTCCAGTTCTAGAATTTTACTTGGTTCTTTTAAAAATTTTTTGAAGATTTATTTATTTATTTATTTATTTATTTATTTATTTATTTATTTATTTATATTTAAGAGAGAGACTGGGGGGAGGGACAGAGGGAAAGAATTTCCAAGCAGATGCCTCCAGAGCCCAATGTGGGCTCTATCTCACTACACATGAGATCATGACCTGAACCAAAAAAAAAAAGTTGGATGCTAAACTGACCAAACCACCCCAGTGCCCTTATATTAATTGCTTTTTCTCTTATCACTGAGTCCTATTTTTCTGGGGTTTTTTTTTCACATGTAGTCATTTTTTTATTGTATACTCAGAATTTTGCATCATGCATTGTAGGGAATCTTGATTTTGTTATCTTCCTCTCAAGAATGTTGATTTTTTGTTGTTGTCGTTTTATCAGGCAATTAAAACTGGTTAATCACACTGAACTTGTTGAATGTTTCAGTTTTCCACAGTCTTTAGTTGAATATGTTAGACCTGGTTCAATGTCTGTACTTTTAAGGAATGGCTCTTCTGAGATTTCAATGAAAAGCCTAAGAGGTGGGACTCAAACTCCAAATGCTGTCTCCTCTGTCTTGAGTAGTAGCTGAAATCTCTTATCAGCTTTTTCAACCTTCCATTTGTTGGGTTCTGCAGACTTCTTGCAGAATTTGCATTTGCAAATTCAGGGGTCAGCTGAGGATTTTAGAGGAGTCTTTATGCGTAGTTGAGGTCTCCCTCTCTGGCTGTTTTTTATCATCTTTATTATTCCATTATCCTAATCCAGTCCACCATATCTATTTTCTTTTTTTTTTTTTTAAGAGAGGGAGAGAATCTTTTTTTTTTTTAAGATTTTATTTATTTGCGAGAGAGAGAATGAGAGACAGAGAGCATGAGAGGGAGGAGGGTCAGAGGGAGAAGCAGACTCCCCGCCGAGCAGGGAGCCCAAAGCGGGACTCGATCCTGGGACTCCAGGATCATGACCCGAGCCAAAGGCAGTCGCCCAACCACCGAGCCACCCAGGGGCCACCACCATATCTATTTTCTAAACAACTGAACTCGCTTATCAGTCTTCCTGATTCAAGTCTTTTTCTCTTCAAACCATTCTCCATGCTACAGCCAGATTTCATTCAGTCATTTATTTGTCACATAGTTGATGGGTACTCGCCCAAAAGACAATACTGTCAAGCAGTCAAGCTGTTGCAGCTATTAGGTTTGCTTGCCACATGAAGTCAACTAGTAAAGAGACCACGATACCCAATGTATTTAGATCGTATCATACTCATGATACATCAGGCAGCATGAGCTTCATGTTTGCATTGGTTCTCCTTGCCCCCAAGTCCTCTAGGGGTGATGTGGAAACAGGTCCAGTAGATTCTGCACGGGCAGTAGGTCTGTGTCACACCTGAGGAAACCCGAAATTAGAAGACCCCTAATCTTACATCAGAACTTTGAGCAAACTGACCCAACCTTTGCCCCTAAGTGAGACATTGTCTTTATTATCCTGGCCAGCAAACAAATCTGCCCTCCAGCCTGAAGGGAGATAATACCTCTAGCTTCCTAGGCGACTTACTCTGCAGACATCCTTGAAAACATGTCCAAGTTACTAGACATGTAGACACACTACAGAGAATCACCTCCAAAGAAGTAAAAGATAAAAGCAAACTTGCCATTGGTCAAGCATGGAGAGTGATTTTAGAGGTAATAGAAATGTGTCCATTTGTTCTACCAAGTCATTTTATCCTTCTCCTTTCCATTTGCAAAGGAAAAAAGAAATCTCAACCACATGCTAACTGTAGCCTTCCTTTTCTACAATTGGTTTTTAATCTTTCATCCCACATAAGATACAAGATTGAAAATCATAATTACCTTGGAAATCTTGGGCTTATACTCCTTTACACTAAACTGGAAAGCTATGGTCTGCAAAGGCATTATCTGATTAGAACTAGCAATTTATTAATACTTTGAACAGCTATCCCAAGGAATTGAGTTAGATTTGATCAGAGGAGGAAGAGACTAGAGATATACACTGTGATTCTTGCTGGAAGGGTTTTATACCCAAGATAAGGAGAATGGGCCTATACTTGAAGAGGGTATTAATCTTACAAGACAGCATTAGTATGCTGAGTGTCCCTTATAAAGAAAGCCAGGCTGTAAGTGCTTCACAGGTGGGAACAATCATCAAGGGAGGCTTTTATAGACATTCTTGTGTCTGTTATTCTTCCTCCAGGTGTTGAGAGGCAATTACTACAGCAGCTTTTTTTATTCTAACTTCCTGATGCAGCTACAGACCTGCCTTGAACTTAATATTGTAGTCACAATGGTGACTTTGCATTGTTCAGGGAGTCATTCCTCAAAGCCTAGCTAGAGTGCTTCTGATTCTTTTCTAAGCATATAATTCCCTGTATTAAAATTCTTCCTGCCCAGAATGCCTAAAATAGCTACTGTTTCCTATACTAAACCTGCCTAATACATGGCGGAATTGAAATTTCAGGTACGCCCTAATGAAATGGTCAAACTTAGACAAGAAATGGGAATAGGGGATAGAATTTCAGGCAGAGGGAACAGAGTGAGCAAAGGTTGAAAAGCAGAATGGCCGTGGCATTTTTTTTTAGAAACATGGAAGAAATTACAGAAAAGAATGAGAGATAGATTAGAGTTTCCATCATACAAATTTCTTTCTTTCCTATCTAATCCGAATTTTTTTCATTCCTCTTTTCTTATTTTGCTTCCTTTCTTTCTCTCTCTCTTCCATGCCCTTTCTCTCTCTCCCTATTGGAACTTGTCTATAGCTTAAATCTTTCAGTTTTTCACAGTAGTTTCTATGGACATTGCTTACTCATTTTGGTGGCTTTCAGAATTAAAGAAGTTGCTGCATCTCCAAAGTTTTGTCATTTCCATTGACTATTCTACTGTTAGGTCAGCAAAGTCATTCTTGAACTTGGGGTCTATTACTGAGCAGACTCATTCATAAATGTAGTCTCCTTGGACTAACTAAATTTATTGTGGGCTACCAGAAATCCTCCTCAGATGTGCATGACTGCCCTTGGAAGCTCTGAGCTTTTACTGTCACCTGGTTCTAACCAGAGCAATATCTCTTATCCATTGGCAAAGGAGAGTTAAGGATGTGATTGGGAGTTTGAGCATAAAAGTAATGTGATGGGCTTGAAGAGGCTGAATGCAAGGCATGTGGGGGGTAATAAGATAGGCATTTCACCATAGCTATAGGCAATTGTATCTCCTACAGTGCAAAACATAAAGTCCAATATATATTTGATATTTGGCACCTCTGGCATTTGGTTAGCCATTGTGAAGTAAATACTGGGTACTCTTGATAAGGGAGGTTGAAAGGAGGCTTGATTGGAAAGAATCCTAGCTGCAGGTATTTGTCTTTTTAAAAACATTTTTTATTAATTTTGTTATCCTGCCACATTTTCTGGCATTCGTTCTCAGTGTTTTAGATTAGCTATTACCCTAGCTTGTTTTTGTTGATAACTATAGCCTCAAGTAACTTTCTCCTTGGCTTTGTGAGAATTTTTTTTTTCAAGCATTTTCCCCCAACTTTATTCTATCCAAGAAAAATGAGGTTAGGTATTCAGCAGCTTTTTGCTACTTACCAAAAAAATAATAATAATAATTAAAATTATAAAAGCTTAAAAGGACCTTGAAAATCATTCTGTGCAGCATTTCCCAAAGCTCCTTCCTTAGAACAATATTCTCATGAAATGTTGTGTGAAAATGGGTCCCATGGCCAAATAAGTTTGGGAAATACTGCGTGCTCCTTCTTGGAAATTGACAATGCATATTAGCATCTTAAAGGCTCTGAGAAGTCATACAATGAAGACTTTTTTTTTAAGCTGGGATTTCTCATAATTATTTGATCTCAATATACATTTTTTTAAAAGCTTAAACTAATAACATCTTAAGGAACTGGTGATCAGTAAAACACTTTGGGAATTGGAAAGGTGTTTCACTCATCACATCTAAAAACAATGCCTTGGGGCACCTGGCTGGGTCAGTCAGTAGAGCATACGACTCTTGATCACAGGGTTGTAAGTTTGAACCCCACGTTGGGTGTAGAGATTACTTAAAAATAAAATCTTCAGCATTTAATAATGATAATGCAGCTGAACTTATATTCACTACTTTTTAAGCTGGTGATAGATTAAAACAGATTTTATCATTGCTACAGAAGGTGTGACATGCTAGCTAAAAAGGCAGACTAAAAAGTTGAGTGGTTTGCTAATGTTTTAAGTAGTTTTAGACCACAGCTCGCTCTCTATCTAGTCTGTAACAGTGTCAAATGTTGGTCTCTTGAAATTGGTTAGAGCACTCTGGGTTTTGAAAAACCAGTTCAAGTCTGTCTAAAGCCATCTGAAAGGGGAATTTTCTGAAGCTTTTTCTATTCCCATGATTCTCACAAAATTCTTCAATTCATTCTAGTCTAGAAAGTAATGGATCTTCCTTAAAGAAGTGCTAATCCCAAGGTGATCACAAAAGACAGATTTTCCCACCTCTGATCAGGTTTCTTTTTTTGTTTTGCTACATTTTTTTTTTTTAAGCATGGTGGTATTTTATCCCCAGGACATTTCTTTTTACACAAAATATTGTACTATCTATAAGAAACACTCTTGGAATTTTTATTTCTCAGGACTCCATTTTAGCATGATATCTTTTGGTCATTACCACACTTAGCTAAGTCATAGTTCACTATCACCAAAGATGTCTTAGAATTAAATTCTTGAATTGCACTTCACCTTTCCGGTTGGCAGACAATTTAATTAGATACTATCTCCCATCGTCTTAAAACAGATATCATCTCTTAGGAATGCCATTATTTGTCAAGAAAGAAACTGTGGCAATAGGAAAAGGATGTGGGTGAAGAAAAAGCACGGTCTTGTCATAAAAAATATGTGCATAGTTTTTATTGCTGGAAATAAATGTGATCATGTTTGGGGTATGGAGGTTCACATTAATATTAGAAGTTTTTATGGGCTCTCTGCTGATTCCTTGATACAACCCAGTATATTGTGCTGTGTTTTCTCAACTGCCTTTGTAAACACCGTCGCCTTAATAGATCATTTTGAAAGAAGCTACCATCCTGCTGCATCTGTTGGTAGCCTTCTTTCAGGTTTCTGACATATCCTTAATCTGATGCTCAGCCTTGTCATTTGGATCAATAGTAAACCAGATAAGATGTCTTCTACTTGCAAGGCTATGGCTATAAAAGGTATTTGAAAAATAAATTCACTTTTTATGTCCATGCCACAAACCTGGGGAGTACTAATTTGTCATTTGTCTCTCCATCTGTCTGTAAACAGTCAGTTAAATTGGTTATTGATGCGAATAAGGTGAATTATACTGGAACAAAGAGTAATACAGAAATAAACTTCATAGTAAATTTCTTAGATTCCTGCAAAAAGGTGACATCTTTTTTTTTTTAAAAGGTGGCATATCTTAACTTAATCTCTATTGTAGAATGAGTAGTTACTTTCGTATTGTTTTCTATTACAAGTAACCAATAATAACAATCAATTATAATTATGTTATACTTGACAAACCACTTTGTATTATTTAACTTCATAGCCTCCATAACATAATTATCCATTTTATAATTTGTAATACATTCGTTATTCACTTAGAAATATTTATCTAATGCCCGCTATGTATGAGGCACTGCACCAGGCACTACGGATTCTATATACAAAAGAAACTGTTGGTGATAATAGAAGAGGTTAGAATTATAGCATTTTAGTATTCGAAAGAATCCCAGAAGCCATCTCCAAACTTACCATTTTTCAGGAAACTAAATCACAGTTTGTGAATCACAGGCAACCAGGTATTTAGTGACATTTTTTCTGCCATATATGTTATCTGATAATCTTTTAAAAGTAAACCCATAGTTGAATCTTTTCGAATTTGTGTTTTCTCATCTATGAAGTGACAGTAATTCCAGCTCTCACAAAAGGGGTGTTGTGAATATTAACTAAGGCATGATTATGGAGCATTTCAAAATTTAAGTGCAATCTGAGGATAAGAAACATTCCTGATAGATAAGAGACAGGAAGAGGGTATATCAAAATGTAAACCCTAGTTACCTCAGGTTTATGCATTGAAGGCTGGTCATTGTTTTCTGCTTTATTTTTTTTCTATTTTTTGAAATTTCTTTCTTTTCTTTCTTTTCTTTCTTTCTTTCTTTCTTTCTTTCTTTCTTTCTTTCTTTCTTTCTTTCTTTCTTTCTTTCAGGTAAGCTCTATGCCCAACATGGGGCTCAAACTCACGACCCCGAGATCAAGTCATATGCTCTGTGACTCCACTGAGCCAGCCAGGTGCCCCTATTTTTGAAATTTCTTTAATGAATATGTTATTACTTTTATAATAAAAGTTAAGGCTTTTTTTCCTTTTTCTTCTAACTTTATATTTTGGCATAATTTCAGATTGACAGAAAAGTTTCAAGAGTGTACCCTTCACCCAAATTCCCCAAATGTGCACATTTAACCACATGTTTATCCTCCTCTCTCATATATGTGTGTGTGTAGATATTGTCTTCTGAACCATCTGAAGTAAGTTGCAGACATGATACTCCTTTGCCCCCAAATCTTTAGTGTATATTTTCTAAAAACACAGGCATTATATAACCACAGTTCAATTAGCAAAATCAAGCAATTAACATAATAGACTATTATCTAATCCTTACTTAGATTTCCCAATTGTCCCGATAATGTCATCCATATAAAAACCCAGGCTCAAGCCTTGGGGTGAGCTGTATTGTCTTCCACTTTGGATTTGTCTGATGTGTCCTCATAATTAGATTCAGATTATGTACTTTTCGTAGAATACCACAGGAGTGATGTTGTGTTCTCAGGGCATCATATCAGAAAGCACATGATGTTCATTTGTCCCATTACTGGTGATGTTCACGTTGATCACTTGGATAAAGTGGCAACTGCCAGGTTGCTTCACTCTAATGTTACTTTTTCCCTTTGCAATTAATAAGTATTTTGTGGAGAACTAATTTTAAACTATGTAAATATCTTGTTCTCAAACTTTCACTCACTACTGTTAGCATCCTTTGACCACTCCCACCTAAATCAGTTCTTATTATGATGGGTGCCAAATGGTACAAGTTATTTTTAAAATCATTGCTTCTTCCAGATATAAAATTAGATGTATATTTTGATGGAAACTGTAAAAATCACCTCCCATGTTGAACAAATAAGCTAAAAAGAAGTAGAAGAGATTTGTGCCAAAATGCTAACAGAGTTTGTGTTAGGCTTAGGGTAATGGAATTGTAGGAGATTTTTTTAAACTGTATTTTCCCAATTTTCAATAATTTTCCAAATTTCTCATTGCATATAAAATATGTATTTCATAATTTTGGAATGGCTTTCTATAATGGATATTTGTTTATTTCCAAATGATCCACAAAGGGCTTGCAGAAAAATACTAAGATATTGATTTAAGAATTGTGATGTTCTTGAAATTAGAAAAACTGTTGGGTTAGAATTAAAAACATAGCCGTGGCAAACAGGATACCTGCCTGAGCTCAGTTATAAAATGGTACATCTAAAATAGCCTTTAATCTCCAAATCTTTCTTCTCTACTCCTACCACTAAACTGGGGCACTGTTCTTTCCCAGCTGAGTTGCCTCTCTCTTAGTTTCAAAGAGAAAAGGTTTAGAATGGTGGGAGAGAGTAAAGAGTGGCACAGAGTTCAGAGATTGATTTGCAGCTAGAGGGTGAGTTGTGATATGATTTTTAAGAGATGGCTAGACTTGAGACTAGAAGATACAGGTTTGAATTCAAACATCATCACTTTGAGGACTTTGGCTACCATCTAGAAAACGGGTAATAGTTACCGAGTCAGATTACTAGTTAGTGCATTTAATTAAAACCTTTAATGTGTAGGTTCATTAAGGATTTTTGAGTTTAATTGAATTTATTTATACATTTATCTGCACATTTGTCTTTTCCCCTGTCTTAAGAAATCCCATTCATAGTGTGGGACTGAAGTAGAAAAGGCAACAGATGGATTCAATCAGTTGTTTGAAACAGTTCCCCCCAAGGCACATATCTTAGCCGAGTAGATGAATTGATTTTTTTAAACTGCATATTAGGATCAATAAAACAAAGGTACATTCTTGGAAAACTAAAGATAGAGCCTACCACAAGACCTGGGGTGCTTCAAGGGAACCAGGAGGTAAACAAGATTTGTTGCATTTAGCTTTTGAATTTAATATTAAAATATGATTTTTTAAGTGACTACTTGCATTGTAACTCAGAAGGCTGGTCAGGATCAGCGAGGAGAACAGACCAGGCAAATTATAATGGACATCAAACAATGAGAACACGAGAAGCAAATACTTCCTTATTTTTCTATATTTGAAACAAACATGGTCAAATAGAAGACATTTTGTTTACAAAGACTACTTACTTTTTTTTTTTTTTTTTAAAGATTTTATTTATTTATTTGAGAGAGAGAGAATGAGAGACAGAGAGCCTGAGAGGGAAGAGGGTCAGAGGGAGAAGCAGACCCCCTGCCGAGCAGGGAGCCCGATGCGGGACTCGATCCAGGGACTCCAGGATCATGACCTGAGCCGAAGGCAGTCGCTTAACCAACTGAGCCACCCAGGCGCCCCAAGACTACTTACTTTTATGAGAGAAGAACAATAATGGCATCTGAGAAAGAAACCAATATTTATTGAGCACTTTCTGTGACCTGGTTACTATGTTTTGTCTTTTTCTTTTTTACCAACGGGAAATCGGAGGTTTTGAAAAGTAACATGCTCACAGTTAATACAACCAGTGAAGTACCCAGATTTGGCGGGTTCCAAAATACACTCTCATTTAATTATACCATGCTGCCTCCCATGGGGTAGCATTTCTGGATCCCCTAAAGCTTCCACTTCAGTAGGCTAGGAAAATTAAATTTTGTATCAGGAAAAAAGAAATCGACTCAAAAATTATTAGCCTGTGGTCAGGAAAAATAGAACTTATTAGAAATGAAGTTATTGAGGCAGCTTGAATAAAAAGAAAAAACATCAAGTTTTGAAATAGCTATGCTGAGTGGGTCTTCTGCTTCTTAGGATCATAGTCAAAGAACATTAAGCTGGATGAACCTTTAGATCATAATTCAACCTTCTTATTTTTCATATGGGAGGGAAGTGAGTCTAGGAGAAATTCAGTGATTTGCCTTCAGATGTGAGGGCAATCTGCCTTACTTAAATCCTTTGGTACTGCTTCAGAAACCCAAAGGGTAAAGTCCAAACCCCTTAGTCTGGAACCTTTCATCATCAGCTCACCTGTTTGGCTTCTGCTTCCTATGTCCCCCTTTGTACTCCATCCTCAAGCATGTGAACTACTTAAAGCTTTTATTCGAGTCACTTTTTCCTCACCCTCATTCTGCATGCACAGCACCCTTGCACATTCAGCTTCCTTCCCACTTAAGCTAGCTTAATCGTATATACACAGCTCAGATACTATTTCCTCCACGAAGCCTTCACTGGCCCCTTAAGCCTGAGTTAGGGGCCCCTCTTCAGAGTTCTTACTATTGTCTGTCCTTAAACGGGAGAGGGAGAAGCAGACTCCCCACTGAGCAAGGAGCCTGGGATCATGACCCCCGCCGAAGGCAGACGCTTACCCAACTGAGCCACCCAAGTGCCCTAGTAGCAACATTTTTCTATATATGTTTCCTAAGGCAAGGGAAACAAAAGCAAAAATAAATTATTGGGACTATATGAAAATAAAAAGCTTTTGCCCAGTGAAGGAAATCATCAATAAAACAAAAAGGCAGCTTACTGAATGGGAGAAGATATTTGCAAATGATAAATCTGATAAGGGGTTAATATCCAAGATATGTAAAGACCTTCTATAACTCAACACCAAAAAAACAAACAATCCAATTAAAAAATGGGCAGAGGACCTGAATAGACATTTTTCCAAAGAAGACATCCAGATGGCCAACAGACACATGAAAAGATGCTCAACATCACTTATCATCAGGGAAATGCAAATCAAAGCCACAGTGATTTATTACCTGACACCAAGTGTCCCTTGATAGATGAATGGATAAAGAAGTGGTACACATGCACACACACACACACACACACTGGAATCTTATGCGGCCATAAAAAAAGGGTGAGATCTTGCCATTTGCGACAACGTGGGTGGACCTAAAGGTATTATGCCAAGTGAAATAATTCAGACAGAGGAACACAAACATCATATGAATGCACTTATATGTGGAATCTAAAAAACAAAACAAATGAATGAACAAACAAAAAGCAGAATCAAACCTATAAATACAGAGAATAAACTGAAGGGCAGGAATGGACAAAGTGGGTGAAAGGGAGCTGGAGATACAGGCTTCCAATTATGGAATGAATAAGTCATGGGAGTAAAAGGTACAGCATAGGGAATATAGTCAGTGGTATTGTGATAGTATTGTATGCTGACAGATGGTAGGTACACTTGTGGGGAGCAGAGCATAATATACAGAGATGTGGAATCCCTATGTTGTACACCTGAAACTAATGTAACATTGTGTGTCAACTATGGTTCAAAAAAATTTTTTAAATTCTTGTGTTGGATACAGAGTATTCATATAGTAAATAACTATTGAATATTGAATAAATGATTGAATTAGGTCAGCACTTCTCAATTTTGATATCATTTTTGATCACCTGTGAAATATTTAAGAAATATTAATTCCGAAGTCCCAGAAATTCTAATTGCATTGATCTGGGATAGAACAAACATTTTGTTTTCATTTGGGTTTTTCTATTGTTTGCTGTTTAAGCTTCTCAGAGTTGAAAACTCCAATATTAGGTTCCTCACTTAAACAATGGTTCTCAAAGTATGGAATTCTAGAATAGCGGCACCACCATCTCCCAGAAACTTGTTTGAAATGCAAATTCTTAGACCGCACACCAGACCTAGTAAATGAAAACCTCTGAAGGAAATTTGCCTTAGCAAATTTTTCAAGTTCTCCAGATGATCCCAATACATGCTAGAGTTTGAGAACCACTGATTTAAGAAAAAATAAATGTTTCCTCTAAACAAAATATCAACAATGGGAAACAAAATGCATTTTATAATCATCCCAAAAGGTTGTGCCAATTTAAAACACCTCTCTAAATACAGAAGGGTCCCTCACAAGCACAACAGAATTGTACTTGTGGAAATACACATCACAACATTTTATAACTTTTTTAAAATATTTATTTTTTGTATGAAATGCTCTCTACTGAAGGGACTAACTTTCATATTAATCTAAACAATAGGCTATAATAGACAGAAAAAGCACATGACGAATACAGCATTGGGTAAGGAAGCCTCAAAGTCAAGGATACCTTTACATCATTTCTTCTCTTAGAGAAAAGTCTACATTTCTCCGTGTGTGTGTGTGTGTGTGTGTGTGTGTCTGTTGTTTTTGACAGTAACGTTTTCTCTTTCTGTTGTGCTATTTGACTGTGTGCCACTTGATCGCTCTGTCTATTCCTATGGAAACCGAGTTAGCGGATGGAGCCAAGGCTTGGAGGAGGCACAGGGAGAAATATTAGAAGAGTTCAGCCACAGAGCAACTAAAGATGTTGCCTTTCCTTCAGTCAAATCCTCTCTGAGAGCCAGAATCTGTTTCAAGCCAGGGAGATGTTCTTGGCTGATGTATTGTCTAGCTGCTCTGCCAGATGGATGAACATCTTAAACTGAAAAAACAACAAATAGAGCTCCTATTCTGTCTTTGAAGTGCCGTTCTTAGCCTTTGCTTAGAGAATTCTCAAAAAGCTTCTAAAAAATGTTTTAAAGATTTGCTGAAGGTGGCAGATTAGTGATGTGGTTACCATCGTAGTTGTTGAGTAATTCGAAATTAGAGATTTTAGCTATGAAGCACCAGAAATTTATAGAAAGAGGGAGAATATCTGAAACTGGGAGAAGCAGTGCAGATTTAACTTCAGTTCTAAAGCCCGGTGAATTCACGTCATTCAAAAACATGGTTTTTGTAACTGTTTGCTTTCTTATAGAGTCACATTAAATAAAAGACCAAGAAACCAGAGTACAACAAGACACCTAAATCAACTGAAATGAGGAAATGAGCCTAGCAAACAAGAATAATGAGGAAGGGCCATTCTTTTCCAATCCATTTGTACTCTATATTTGATGTAGTAGTGATATCTCAGGGTCTAGGAAAAAAAAACAATACTAGATTGCGTTGTACTGAGCTATCTATATGAATATTTAAATTATGTTTATATTCCAGTTAGGATGCAGAGGTTCATTTTTCCAATTTTATGTACTTTAGTTTATGCCAGAACTTAGCTATTAATATAGATGATTCAGAACCCTATATCTTGAATCTAGCCATCTTCTCCAATCTTCAGATTCATATGTATTCTTTTCATTTTTTGCTATTTTTGCTAGACATCTCTATATTGATACCCCTCAGAAGCCCCAAACTCCACATGTTCAAAAAAAATAGAACTCAAAATCTTCATTCCTAACCCCATTTTCTTTCCATCTTTTCAGTTGTTGATACCACTCTCATCTTGTACCCATGCAGAAGTCCTTTTATGTATTTCACTAATCTGTCCTCTTATTTTCATTTAGCTCTCGACATTTCTATTCTGAATTGCTGTAGTAACCCTCTGACCAGTCTCATTGCCAAAGATTTGTCCCCCTCAAATTGATGCTTCACACGGCCTCCAGGGTATTTTTTTTTAAGATTTTATTTATTTGACAGAGAGAGACACAGCGAGAGAGGGAACACAAGCGGGGGAGTGGGAGAGGGAGAAGCAGGCTTCCTGCTGAGCGGGGAGCCCGATGTGGGGCTCGATCCCAGGACCCTGGGATCATGACCTCAGCCAAAGGCAGATGCTTAATGACTGAGCCACCCAGGCGCCCCTCCAGGGTATTTTTTTAAAAACACAAATCACTCATGTCATTTCCTTCTAAAACTCCTCATTGGCTCCCTGTTACCTAAACAATAAATTTTAGAGTCTGTCCTACTATATTAGACTTTCCATTTCCTATCCCCTGCCCACCTCTCTAATCATGTTTCAGGCCTTCTTATACCTCATTTTATATTACAATAATAAAGAATTATTTTCAGGGTCTAAAATTTTATTTTACCCTACAAACAAGGTAAGAAGTTGATCTATTACTGTTTCATGGATGCTGACAATAGACAAGAGACTCCAGGGCCAGATACAAAGAAGTTTATTATTCACAGCATATCAAAAAGCATTGGCATCTATATGTTTGCATTGATTTCCCTTGCCCCCAAGAATGATGAGGGAGTTTCAGAAGGCCCGGATGGATGATGTACACATGGTAGGTTTCCATCAGAACTGAGGAATCTACTGCTTTTATAATAAGCAGTAATTAAGGACAGAGGAAAAAATGACCTCATCTCTCCAGGTGATTGCTGCTAACACATCCATGAGAACTTGTGTAAGTCAAGAATGATCAGGACTTTGCATTTTTGGCATAAGAACATGCAGAGATGGGGGCACCTGGGTGGCTCAGTCAGTTAAATGTCTGACTCTTGGTTTTGGCTCAGGTCATAATCTCAGGGTCATGAAATTGAGCCCTGAATCGGGCTCTGCACTCAGCATGGAGTCTGCTTTGGGATTCTCTCCCTTCCTTTGCCCCTCCCCCTGCTCACTCTCTCTCTCTCTCTCAAATAAATAAATAAGTAAATCTTAAAAAAAAAACAAACATGCAGAGATGATTAGGGTCCATGGTAAATTGCCTCTCCCAACAATCCATCACTTAATCCTACATGTTCTTGACATGAGCATGCTATTCCATCAGCTGCTCTGATTAATCTGACCAGCAGAGGCTGAAAACAAATCTGTTTAATATGTCTCATTTGACATTTAATTAATAGGACTCAAAGCAGCAGGATGAGAACAACCTGCAGTATTGATTCAACTCTGCCCCTCAGTGTCCTGGATTAAGTCAACTGTTAATAAGTACCAGGGGAAACAGCAGGTCTTACTTTATACAACCAGGATGCACTCTAAGACTAGTCTATTATCTATTATGACTTATGCAAGGGAGTTTGATTGACCTGCTGATCTTTGGTGGGATTACCAATAATTACAGGAAGCACTAGATGGACCAATGGAGGCATATTTCATGGTCCTTTCTCCCCCACATGCAAACATAACCTGAAAAGGCACAAGGCACAGCTTTAGGATTTGCCGTTAAACTTGGATCCCCATTACATTAATTTGGCTAAGCCACATGGGCAGTATCACCAAGTAGTTACAGCTTCGATTGTCATACCTGGCGTAACACAAAAGCTTCTCACACATCAGGAGAGACATAAGAATTTGTATCCATTAGGTTAAAATAAGGTTGAGTCAGTTCCTGTGTTTCTACATGTATGAGGGGCTCCACCTTCAGGAGCTGCCATTGATGGTGTCAAGCACAGCAGAAGACTTCAGGACCATCTGTGTCCACCTGCATTTTTCTATTTCATAGCATGTAAGTGGCAATGGCAAACACAAGAAACAGATCATACCGCTAGCCTCAGCTGCTCTTGGATTCAGGCAGCAAACAATATCCAGGATGCAGTGGATCTGGATCCAGAGGACAGAGAGAGCATGAATTATTTTCTCCCTCCTTGTACCTCCCAAGATCTAAAGTATTCCCTTCCCAGGTGCTGAAGTGTATCCCATCCAAATGACTACAACTCTTCACCTTTTCTCCAGCCATCTACTACTTGTACCCATACCCTTCATCTAGAAGGGTAGATGCATATGGAACAAATTTACAGAGACTCATTATATCTCCCACCTTGGCCAATGTGGGCACTGTAGGAATACTTGGTAAACAGTGTACTCAATCAGGTGGTCACTATAGATGTTTATGATCTAGGACCATGTCCATTTAACAAATCTAGGTGACTGAACCAGAATTAAATTTGAATCTCTAAGTCCCCTTTTGGCTTGGCTGCCATCCAGATGCTGTACCAACCAGGCCAGCCTGGGATAGCTCTTAGGGGAAAGAAATAAACATTGTAACCAGGAATGGGCAAGGAAGAATCCCAAATTTTCAAAATAGGTATGTGTAACCCCCACTCCTTTTGTTCTGATTATTTACCAGGAGGCCTCCCTGAGGATATGAACTCTTTCTAGGGGTGGCTACCTTCAGTAGCCAAATTGCCTCTCTCAGGTGTGTGGACCAGGAGGAGGAACTGAGGTAGAGTCAGAAATCTTTTTGAGTTTGTTTTGGAGGAGGCCATGCCCACTCTCAACAATTTCAGATTCTTGAGGGTGGTAGAGAGCATAGAAGGCCAATCGAGTATCTTAACTATTGGCCCGTTGTTCAGTGGTCTTTGTGACAAAAGGTACACCATAATCAGACTATGACAGTCAGATGGTCTGGAAACCCCAAAACATGAAATGATTTAGTTTTAGTGGCCTCAGTGCTGTGGCTGGTGTAGGCTAATCAGACTGGAACAACAATAATTGTAACCTGAAAAATGTTGGCAATTGTGAGGCATGAGGTGACTTTGACAAGGAGTTGTCAAAATCCTTGCAAGGAATGGGCAGGAGCCATGCCCTGTTAATGTGGCCTCCTTCATCACACACACACAAAAAAACAGGCCTACATAGAAGAATCACAAGTTTGGTATGCAGTGGTAGCTTCTACATCAAACACATACCTTTTACTTTATGTCTAGTCTATGATGATGGATTCATTGCCATGTTTAGTGCAGTGATGGATCCAGGTGGTAAATGGCCAATGACCTGGGCAATGCAGGCTTATTCAACAACCTGATACCAGTTGGTCTTATAAGAGAATGAGCTCTTACTATGGGCATCTACATGAGAGACTCAGGCTGTTTAATTGGCAGCCACAATTGTTTCCATAATCTGCAGCTGCAAAGAGGAGTATCTTTAATCTACCACCATCTATAGTCTTCCAAGTGGTAGACCAGATGACTAGAGCCTTGGCAACAACCCAAGAGGTAGTAAAAACATGCCTTGTCCTTAGGAATATTGTCTAAGGTAAAGATGATGGCTTTCATTTCAGCCCACTGGGCTGACTCACCCTTACCATAGTCAGTCTTCCCAAGTTGTCATTGAGGTTGGGCCGCCTCCCAGTGGACACCATCAGGTTTTTTTTTTTTTTTTTTGAGAGAGAGAGAGAGAGAGAGCACATGAGAGGGGGAGGGCCAGAGGGAGAAGCAGACTCCCCGCTGAGCAGGGAGCCCGATGCGGGACTCGATCCCGGAACTCCAGGATCATGACCTGAGCCGAAGGCAGTCGCTTAACCAACTGAGCCACCCAGGCGCCCCACCATCAGGTTTTAACGTAGCCAAATGATCAGTAAACCAGGCCAAGACATTCAGGGCATCAAGGGCACCATAAGCCAGGAGCTTTGCTTCAGACAGTGACCACCTCTACACCCAGTGCTTTGTCCTCATAGTCAGACAAATAAGGCTACAACAGGGATCAGGTACATGATGCATTTGGCTCTGTGCTATTAGGCAAGTCTTTGCATTTACTTTCACTTTTGAGCAGCTGCTCATTCCTTGTTGCTCTCACCATTAGTTTCCACTTTGGTTCCTTGGCTCAGCAGCCACAACCATATTGCCTTCAGCTTGCTGTCCCATGGTCATGCTAACATTCCTTCCTCTGCCTGCCCACAGGAAGGTGAGCCAAGACCAAGGCACCATTTGGGCACCTTGTTTTAGTTCTACTTGCCACCATTTAGATTCATTAACAGATAGGACAGTGGGATCTCTTACCTCCCCCACCTTGCCCACCACTTGGGTACCATCTCAGAGAGTCTTCTTATCCCTGAACTTGGCCTGCAGGGCCCTTGTCCTGACTCTTCAAGGAAACTATGTCTTGTCAGCATCCCTTCCTCGTTGCCTATACTGTCAGGGCTTGGATTTAATTTTACTTTTTTCTTCAATGCATGCTAATTTATTACAAGGTGATAAATTGCCCGTGGGTACCAGCTAGAAGGCATAAGACTACCAAAAGAGACAAAAAAGCTTTATTACTTACTGATGGCATAGTAACATGAGCATTTGCATGCTTGCATCAGTTTCCCTTGCCCCCAAGAACTGTGGGAGCAACGCAGAGGACCTAGACAGACGCTGGGTACGTGATGGGTTTGCATGACATCTGAGAAATGCTGAGTTTTGGGAATCCCCAGACTTTAGTGTGTACTAAGCAAGCCTGCTCCTTGTCTGATGTCCTGGATGACATTAATGTCCTTCAAGATTGCTTGCTGCAAACCCAACTCTGAGAAATGGCCTAAGTAAAGAGGAGTCAAGGCTTTGCATTCTTGGCATACCCAGTAAACCCAGGACCCAGGGCAGATTGCTCTTCCCAGCACTACTGTGCTATTTCCAAGACTCATTTGTGTCTGCAGCCATTACAGAAAAATTTGATATAATGAGATCACTGATATTTGTGACCTAAATGCTTCCTAGGGATAGTGATTCTTTTAAAAAATTAATATTGCAAATGCCTTGAGAGTTTATAAATATATAATTATAGAGATATCATTAGAATTAATAACATCATGTTTCTATTATTTCCATTTCAGTTGTAAATAATGTATCTTTTGGTACATAGTATGATTAGGATTTAGAATGAGATATGACAGAATGCCTACCATATATATATATATGCCTACTATACATATATATATATATGTATAGTTATAATGTTTCCAGGACAAAATTATATACAAACTTATAAGTGAACAAAAAAAAATGTAGTGAACATTTGTATATATAGTCAACAGTTGTTTTCTCCTCAACTACACTGAGAGTAAATATAAGTGCTGAGGACACAGAACAAGAATGCAAAGATCTTAATCAAGAAACATGTAGGTCCCAAAGTACTGTATTGGTTTGGAGAAAAGCTTTGTTCTCTTTGGTGTTTCAGTAGGGAGAAGGGCTGCTACAGGCAGGGTTAGCCAAGTCTTAAGCTTTGGAATCTGTTCAAGTAATTGTTTCAGCTGAAGAGGAAGCAAATAGCAAAGGTTCCAAGGAGCCAGAGAGAGAAAATATGGTAGCTGTTTGGAGAAGAAATGTAGAGGTAGAGATTCAGAATGTTTTGAAGATCAGCTGTCAGTAGTCTAGAAGTTAATGATTAAGGCACTTAACCAGGAACAGAGAGCAGTATTGTAGAATATGATTTCAGATACTTCTGGTTCAGGAAGATACTCCCTTTTTTTCCCACTGAGTGAAAAGTGGTTGTATTCACACTAAAGCCAAGAAAATACTTAGGACTGAGGGGTATTCTTTACCTTAATATGAGGCTATCGCTTTAGAGGAAGCTCTTTGTCTAGAGAAGTGGCAGGAGCAGGACAAAGATCAAGCCTCAGGACAAGAAGGCATCCCTCCTATCACTAGAGATAGGGCTGCAAGGGAGCATTATAAGAGCAGATTCTTAGTGGGCCAGGAGTGGGTGTTAGCAGCTGTAAGGGTGAGCAAGGAGAGAGAGAGAGGGAAAAAGAAAAACAAGTAAAACAACAGCAAACAATCTTCACTTTAAAATGAGCCTGCAAACAAAAATTCCAAAATAGATGAAGAACTCTAATGCTAAGAAAGCTAGCAATATCATTATTCAGTTCATGAATGCATTCCCAGTTGAAGAGCATAAACAAAGCAAAAGACAAGCCACACAAAGAGAGACATTTGCAAAACCAACCAAGAATTAGTATCCAGAATATGTAAATAACTCCTACAGATCATTAAGAAAAAAAACAAATAGCTAAATTGGGAAATGAGTAAACAACACAAAAAGTCTAGTCACAGAAAAAGCAAATGGCCAATAAACATATAAAAACATTCCACCTCAATCAGGGAAATGAAAATTAAATCCATGGTAAAACACAATTGTGTGTCCATTTTATTGGCAAAATTTAGCGCGTATGACAAAACCAAGTGTGGCGAGGATGTGAAGAAGGAAGAATTCTTGTGCATTAATGGTGGGAATGTAAATCGGAGTAGCTGCTTTAAAGAGCAATTTCAACCCAGCATTTACAGAAATTCTTGCACATTTTACCAGGAGACATGTACAAGAAAATTTACTACAGTATTGTCTGGAATAGTGAAAAATGGGAAACATGCTAAATATTCCTCTAGAGAATAAAGACATACACTTATTTTCATATGACAAAATACTTTGTCCAGTGAAAATGTATGAACCAGAGCAACTTGGATAAATTTCAAAAATGCTGCTTTGAGGGGCGCCTGGGTGGCTCAGTCAGTTAAGCGGCTGCCTTCGGCTCAGGTCATGATCCCAGGGTCCTGGGATCGAGCCCCACATTAGGCTCCCTGCTCCGCGGGAAGCCTGCTTCTCCCTCTGCCACTCCCCCTGCTTGTGTTCCCTCTCTCGCTGTGTCTCTCTCTGTCAAATAAATAAAATCTTTAAAAAAAAAAATGCTGCTTTGAGTAAAAGGTGGCAAGTGATTCATACCGTACTATTTATAAAAAGAATGAAAACATTAAAGCGATACTGTGTAGCTTATGGATACGTATATGTGTAAGAAGCAAAAGTATTAAAGCATTCATTGAAATGATAAACACCTTTTTCAGGACAGTAGTCTCTAGAAAGGGAGAGAAGGTAGTGGAATTGGAGAGGAGCACAAAGGGAGCATCAACTGTATCTGTTATGTTTTATTTCTTAAAAATAAAAAATCTAAAGGAAAATATCAAGGTATTTCACTCAAAACTCCTATATTATTATTAAGATTAACTAACTATATGCTTTTTCTAAAGTCCATTTTAGAGAACTGGACAGACAAAAAAATATAAGATTAAAAGTAGCATTTTGGATTGATTTGTTTCCCAGACTCCTTTCAAGTGCTGTTCTCTGGGTCAGAGAACTTTTTCATCCTCTTTTACCCTATTAGATATTATAGTCCTTTTCATGCATTTAGGGGGAAACCAAATGTTATCATCATTTACATTACAGACAAAAGAAGCTCTTGTTAATTACGGGAAGATTAAGATGAGGATTATGGCTACCTAACAAAACAAAAACATCTTATTCAATGTTTCAGAGACATTAGTAAATGTTCTCTCATTTCAGTGGCATAACAGACCTGATCACATCAGGGTTAATGTCCTTTCAGTGACTAAATCAGGACTTTTCTATAACTTCAGCTCTCTTACTTGTGCTCACTACCACCAGTTTTCTTAAGAATATACACTCCTGGGGCGCCTGGGTGGCTCAGTCTTTAAGCGTCTGCCTCCGGCTCAGGTCATGATCCCGGGGTCCTGGGATCGAGCCCCGCATCGGGCTCCCTGCTCGGCGGGAAGCCTGCTTCTCCCTCTCCCACTCCCCCTGCTTGTGTTCCCTCTCTCGCTGTGTCTCTCTCTGCCAAATAAATAAATAAAATCTTAAGAAAAAAAAGAATATACACTCCTTGCGGTGCCTGGGTGGCTCAGTCGGTTAAACGTCTGCCTTCAGCTCAGGTCATTATCCCAGGGTCCAGGGATCGAGACCCACAATGGCTCCCTGCTCAGCAGGGAATCTACTTCTCCCTCTCCCTCCACCCCCCCCCCCCCAGCTTGTGCTCTCTCTCCCTCTCTCTCTCTCCCAAATAAATAAATAAGATCTTTTTTTTTTAAAAAAAGAATATATACTCTTTCGATCTTTTATCTCCTTCACTCTTTTTTTTTTTTAAGATTTTATTTTTTTATTTGACAGAGAGAGAGTGAGAGAGGGAACACAAGCAGGGGGAGTGGGAGAGGGAGAAGCAGGCTTCCCGCTGAGCAGGGAGTCCGACCCCAGAACCCAGGGATCATGACCTGAGCCTAAGGCAGACACTTAACAACTGAGCCACCCAGGTGCCCCTCCTTCACTCTTATACTGTTTTCTACTCAGTCAGAAATTATAAAAGCGGATCCCAAAACAATGGTCATCTCAGGATCAGATTCTGTGTGCCCCTAAGAGATGGTGCTAAATGATTAACTTCCAAATCCTCCTTACTCTTGCATTTAAGAATCAACCAGAAAACTTAAGAATTCTGAATTTCAAGCAATTTTGAGGAAACATTTAGACATTTTGTTTGATTGTTTTTGTATTGAGAGGGCTTTATAGGAAGAAAAATTGTCTGTGATATGGGTCCCCAGAGTCATACAACCTTCAGAGAGTTATCACATTAGCTTGCTGTCTCAAACTGGTATATACCCCTTTCCACTGACACTAGAAATATTCTCCTGATTTTAGAGCTTAGAGTTCTCTGTCCCCTCTGCTCATTCTCAGAATTGAGTTTGCATACCCTGGGCATTTAATAAATGCTTGTTCATGAGACCGGGAAGTTGACCGTGGTCCAAACGGATTATAGTGTTTCTAGTCCCAGCATTCGTAGATAATATCTCTTTTGTGTCTCTGTCCTTTGGAACAGAAGCTGACATCTCCCCAGGGTTCCAGCTGAATTCCTGCTGGGTATGCCCTTATTGGTCCTATGTCATCATTATCTGTAGGCAAAGTATAGGCATCTTTCTCAATGTAAAAAAAAATTTTCAGAAAACCACTATTTATAACATTCCAACTGTTTTTACTTTTACTTGTCCCTAACCTTGGGTCTCTCCATAATCACCAGCTGAAGTGTGTATGCTATGTACAGTCAGATCTTTCTATATGTATGCTCTCCATCATGGGCCATTCTGGGTTCTACTTTTGGTCGGCTACATTTTGTTGCCTCCTCCACACAGGAAAAGTGTTCATAATAAAACAAGCAAACATTTACCAGGCATTTGCTTTGTGCACTGTTCTAAGTACTTTACAAATATGATCTTTATCCTTTCATATGCACAATAATCTCAGGTACTGTTATCCCTGTTTTGCAGAGGAGGAAATGGAGGCCCAGGAAGATACTTTGTCTGTAAACCTTTCCATGTAACTTCTTTTTTTTTTTAATCTTTTTTTTTAATTATGTTAATCACCATACATTACATCATTAGTTTTTGATGTAGTATTCCATGTAACTTCTGTGAGGAGCAAAGATAGAATCTATGTCAAAGAGCTTTGTGATAAGTAGCTTAGTGTAAACATTTTACCAGGTTGCCTGCTTCAGACAGGGCTCAATGAGTGTTTTTTGAGTGAAAGAATAAATAAATGTGATTACTGAGTACATCGTGCTTTGTATAGGCTGAATCCCCAGAACAATGTAAGCACTGCATCTGTAAGTCAGTAGTCACCCCCACCAACATATTCCTGTTTCCTTCTTTTCCTTCCCTTTTCCTCTAAATTTCAGAATCAAAATGATTGTCTGATTGAATATCTTTAAAAGGTCATGATGAATTATTCTGTAATATTTGAAATGTTATGCTCAGAAAGGTCAAGCCTTATTTTTTGGTAAGAAGTACCATATAGATTTGTTTTTCCTGGGCATCATTTCTTTTTTCAAAGAGAAGATGGCAAGAGATTTAGAGCAGGGTGCCCTCTTGAGGAAATTTTAGCACTTACCTCTCAAAAGCTGGCACTGGATGACATGAGAAAGCCAGATGAATGATGCCCAAATAGATAAAACATTAAAAAGTAAGAGTAACCGAATACCAGAGATCTGAGAATTAGAATTCTTAGCTCTTATGATCTAATATAGCAACATTAAGAATTTTTAAACAAAAAGAAAAACCTCTGGAAGATATTTTCTTCCCTCTCATTCACTCTGTCCTTCGAGGAAGCACCCATATTGTGCCAGGAGCTACGCCAAGGACAACGCTCAATAAAACACAGTCTCTGCCTTCGTGATGCTTACAGCTCGTGACAGAGATCCCAGGGAAGGGAAAGAAGCAAATATATATGTAACTACAAACCAAGCAAAGTACTGTGAAGGAAATGGGAAGGTACTAGAATAAAGCATAACAAAAAAAGTTCCATTAGGGTGGTCAAGGAAAGCCTCCCTGAGAGGAAATAATTGAGCTGAGTCACTGGGCTTTTTGGTCCATTGCAAGTCTGCCCATCTAATATAGACAGCCTAATGGACGCTTTTGTAGCCTCTGATTCTTCTCTGTGGCCCAACCCTTGAGCTGAGTTGAATCCTGTCTCCGCCCCTGTGGGTTAGCAGACAAGTCATCATCTTTCTGCACCTCATTGTCTCTCTAGCCAATCCCCTTTGCCTAAGACTCACATTTGTCACAATGTGGTGGTTGCTGCTTAACTAATAAATGTCTTTTTGCTAATACTAATAGCCACTCATGGTAGAATATCAATGCATTATAATGCTTAAAAAAAAAAAAACACATTTCCAGCAAAGTTAAGGATGTAGAGGCTCTTAGAAGATGAAAAGGACAGATAACCCTGACTGCCATTCTGCTGTGAATAGGGAGAAATAAGTAGGCCTGAAGCAGGCACAGAACTTGATCCTGCCATACAGTTTGGTCTTGTCAAATTTCACGTATCCTGGTACCAAGCGAACTGAAGGCTCCAACCAGAATCGGAAACATGGGACTGGGCTTCAGGAAGGAGCTCCAAAGAACTAGTTTTTGAAGGTTTTGTTTTGTTTCAAAGCTCCCATATTACACACACGTACGGTTGACCTGGATCCCCACCAGGGTATTGCTCTAGGCCCTTTAGCTAAACTGCTTTCTCCGGATGGGTTGATTCTGCTGGGTTGGAGGGTTTAACTGATGTGGAGAGTATTGCCTCCAAGGGGATGGCCTGAAGTGACTTCTGGGTTGGTGTTTAGGTGACGGGATGAGTCTGGGACCCAGACTTTGAACAAGATGCATCTATCTCAGTTGTACCCATACATTGCTCTCACCAAGAAAACTAACCGCCTATAACCAGATGACGGTGAAGAAAACATTCAACTCCTGTGAATCTCACTCCCTTCACCTGTAAATTGGGGTTTTATATCTCCACTCATTTCACAAGGTTATTATACTTTGCATATAAATAATAGGTGATATATTGTTCAGAATGAGCTGAAACTAATCTCATTGCTGCTACTAGATAGCAATTTGGAAAATACGCCAAAAACCATGAAATGTGTGAACTCCTTTGACCCAGTAAATTGGTTCCTGATAATTTTTTCTTATGAAAAAATTAAGAAAAACCATGTGGAAATAAAAGTGCGTTGTAGCATTTTCTAGAAAAGAAAATATTGAAAACGATAATAGAACAGTTAAAAAAAAGAAAGACGGTGCTTTAACACAATGAAACCTTAACCAGCCACTGTGTAAACTGTATGCACTAGGAAGTGGTTGAAAGGGAAGATGAAAAAGGAAAACAATTGATGGAGTAGTGGAATTATAAGTATTTTTCCTTTGGTCAGTTTATCTGAATATTTTTACTCTAGCAGAATAGTTAAAATACTGAAAACATTTTAAAATTTGGAAAATGTCTTGGCCCCAGACTACATTTCTTCTTACCATCTCTTATTTTTTATTTAGGGAAATTATCGTTTCATGAAACTCTTACTTACACGCCGAGCAAACTGGATGCAAAAGGATCTGGAAGAGATGACCCCTTTGCACTTGACCACCCGGCACAAGAGCCCTAAGTGTTTGGCGCTTCTGCTGAAGTTTATGGCAGCAGGAGAAGTGGACACACAGGATAAAAACAAGGTAAGGGACTGTCAAGATTGGAGGCAAATGAGAGCAAAACGCAAATGCTTCCTTTTTTTTTTTTTAAGATTTTATTTATTTATTTGACAGAGAGAGACACAGCGAGAGAAGGAACACAAGCAGGGGGAGTGGGAGAGGGAGAAGCAGGCTTCCCGCCGAGCAGGGAGCCCGATGCGGGGCTCGATCCCAGGACCCTGGGATTGTGACCTGAGCCGAAGGCAGGCGCTTAATGACTGAGCCACCCAGGCGCCCTGCAAATGCTTCTTTTTATGATGTGAAACCTCAAGAAGAATTATCACTCATCACTTGGGACATTTCCTTGTCTTCATACTCCCCAGTGAAATATTTCCTTAAA
Source organism: Neomonachus schauinslandi (assembly GCF_002201575.2). Lineage (NCBI taxonomy): Eukaryota > Metazoa > Chordata > Mammalia > Carnivora > Phocidae > Neomonachus > Neomonachus schauinslandi. The sequence goes on from NC_058415.1 coordinate 62,713,697, forward strand.
TTCGGTCCTTTAAGCCTCCTACCAACCACGTGTGGTAGGTAGTATCATCTCCTTTTCACTGATGGGAAAACTGAAACTCGGGAAGATTAAATTCTGTTCAAGATCCAAGTGGCAGGACCAGAATTCAACCCAGGCCTACGCCCAGACCCCAATATTTGGTAGCTAATAGCGATAGTTACCATTGGTGCTAGACTTGTGGTGGCCAAATGCCTGGGGCAACACAGGAGGCGCATAGTGGTTTAAAGGCCTGGGCTTTAGCATCAGACTGCTTGGGTTTCAGTCTAGAAGCCACTACTTAACTCTTTCTGCGCCTTTGGGCAAATTTTCTTAACTCCTCTATGCTTCCATTTTCTCATATGTGAAAAGGGAATGATAGGGTTGTTGAAGATAACACATATAAATACGGTTTAACACAGTGCCCAGTGCATAGTATGCTCTCAGGAAACATTAGCTATAAAATGAATATTATTCATTTCATTTTGGCTCTAACATCTGCTCTGGCATTTGTTGCTGGCGTCTGTGATCTTCCCAGCTCTTGACTTTTACCATCTTGTGCAAGCCGGTCACTGTTTCAATCAACGCTTTCATCGTTCTTTACAGGAAAAGAATGTGCTATTCAGTTAGGCAAGTACAAAAATCCTCTCCCTTTCCACCAGGCTCCAAACCATGGAGTCTTGCTAACTCCAACACTCCCACGTAATTAAAACTCTTGGGATTAAACCCGCTGCGTTCACGTCCAGTGATCCCTTTATTCTCACGGGTTCTTCGTGTCGTTTTCAGGTTTTGTTTAGCTGTTACTCACAGAACCCAGTGTTCTGAAATTAACTTTGACTTTATTTTACAACGACTATAAACTACTATTATTCCTTACTCACAGCATTTGTAGTGCTAATATTTCACTGAAAAAGCACTTTGATCAATCCACAAAGACCATTAATCACTTGCAAAGCCCCAGATGTCTTTAGGCTCTATAATGTCTTCCCCAGTGTCTTCTAGGAACTCCCTGCTATCTTCCAGTACTTGTGTATTCTTCTGTTACTGAACACGGATGGGAGGTTATCCAGTCAGACAGATGGAAAACAGATCTGCAAGGTCAAGGAAGGAAGGAAGGAAGGAAAGAAAGAAAAAAAATGTGGCTATAGGAAATTATTGCTATTATATCTGTGACTGTTTTTGTTCTGTAGTCATTACTAAATCAAGAGTAATGAGTGACTCTTCATATTAAATGCCTGTAGGTACACTTTCCCTGAATACCACATATGTCAACATTTAAAGTTTTCTAGGTAGCAAGTGAGCTTGGTTCCTCCTGTTAAATGATCTGATTCTAGATTGAATCGATGACACTGCTATTTATAAGGGATAATGTACAGTGCAACCATTTCTGTGTTCCCTCAGTAACTCTTCTAATAGGGAGACCAGTCTTACTGTGGTTTATTGATGAGAACGGCAGGGGGGATTTTAAAGCAATGCCAACAAGTTCAGAATGTTCTTTTTTTTTTAGTACATTTTATTTATGACATTTTATTTTATTTTTTTTATAAAGATTTTTATTTATTTATTTGGCAGAGAGAGACACAGCGAGAGAGGGAACACAAGCAGGGGGAGTGGGGGAGGGAGAAGCAGGCTTCCCGCCGAGCAGGGAGCCTGATGCGGGGCTCGATCCCAGGACCCCAGGACCATGACCCGAGCCGAAGGCAGCCGCCTAACGACTGAGCCACCCAGGCGCCCTATTTTATTTATTTTTTAAGTAAGCTCCACACCCCACGTGGGCTCGAACTCATGACCCTGAAATTAAGAGTTGGATGCTCTTCCAACTGAGCCAGCCAGGTACCCCATCAAGATGTTCCTTTTTAACTTTTACCTAAAATAAAGCAAGTATTGCTGTATCCTCAACATGTATCTTAACATCAGTAGTAGGTATAAGAATTTATCCTGTAAAATTATAGTTAAATTTAAATTTGTACTTTGGTGTAAGAAATGGATTCCAGATCCGTGATTTCCTGCGCATGGATCTTCTTTTTGATAGATACCGAAATTCAAAACATTCCATCAAATTCTTAAGGTACTTGGTGCAATATCAAGGTCGTCACTTACTTTGTTGATAATTATTCATAAACTACTGGGATGCTTTTCTTTTTCTCAGTATTACTAATCTCACTGATTAGTACCTGATGACCTAAGTGCCTATCATGATTAAGAGGTCAGATTCTGGACTCAGACTGCCTGGGTTAAAATCTCAATTGGACTGCTAACTACCTTTATGTCCCTGAGCAAATTGCTCGTCCTCCTTGTGCTCCATTTTCTCATCAATCACATGCAAAGTCAGAGGACTTATCTCCCAGGGTTGTCATAATGACTATCTGAGGTAAAATATATAAAGCTCTTACAACGGTGCCTGTCACACAATAAAAGCTTGGGGAAAGTTTGTTGTGTTGTTACTGTTACTCTTGTTACTGTTGTTTTTTTGAGACTCTGAATTTTGCAGCAAACAGCTCTGCACTGGAGTGCCTACTACAATAACCCTGAGCACGTAAAGCTGCTTATCAAGCATGACTCCAACATTGGGATTCCTGATGTCGAAGGCAAGATCCCACTTCACTGGGCAGCCAACCACAAGGATCCAAGTGCTGTTCACACAGTACGATGCATTCTGGTGAGTACAATGGTGCTGCTATAACCTTTCCAAAAAACAATTTTTTATTATGAGATAGCCAGTACACAAAAGCAGATCTATGACACACAAATAAATTATGAAGCAAAAGAAATACAGCACATGGAAACCCATCACTCAAGAAATAGAGCATTTTAGTGCTGCTATTTAAGACCACACAGAATTTCCTATGTGCCAATTTCTTTTTTTTTTTTTTTTTAAGATTTATTTATTTATTTGCGAGAGAGAGAGAGAGAGAGAGAGAGAGAGTGGGGGCGGGGGTGAGCAGAGGGTGAGGGAGAGAGTGTCCCAAGCCGACTCCATGCTGAGCGCAGAGCTGGACTGGTGAGCTCAATCTCACAACCCTGAGATCACGATCTGAGATGAAACCAGGAGTCAGAGACTACTGACTGCACCACCCAGGCACCCCTCCCTATGTGCCAGTTTCCAAATACATTCTCTCCCCCTGTGCCTTGCTTGCCCTGTCCCCCTTCACCTACTTTCCTGAATTTGTGTTTATCATCCCCTGACTTTGTTTTATACTTGTGCTTATTAAATACTGCATAGAGATAACATTTGTAAAATACTGGTAAGATATAAAGAATATGGAAACCACAAATACTCATGTACTCATCTCTGAGTTTATCTTTTTTTTTTTTTTTTTTGACAAAGAGCACGCGAGCAGGGGTCAGGGAGGGGGCAGAGGAAGAGAAAGAATCTTAAGCAGGCTCCACACCCAGCATGGAGCCGGACACAGGGCTCGATCTCAAGACCCTAAGTTGATGACCTGAGCCGAAATCAAGAATCCCACATTTAACGCACTGAGCCACCCAGGCGCCCCTCACGTCTGAGTTTAAAAATGAGTATGTTACCGTTTACCTTTGAAGCTCCCTAGGTACCGCCCAGCACCACTCTATTCTCCCCTTTCTGAGAAGCAGCCACTCTCCTCAATTTCATGTTTATCATTCCTGATTTTCATTATATTTTACTACATATATTTATATTCGTAAACAATATATTATTTCGTTTTTACTGTTTCTGAATTTTGTGTACATGGAATCACATTGAATGTCTTCTTTTGCAACATGTTTTTCTTGTTCAATATTATGCTAGTGATTTTATCTATGCTGTGTATAACTGTAATATATTATTTTTTACTGTTATATAGTATTTCCATTTTATGAACAAGCCATGCATTATTCAGTTATGCATAAACATTTGGAACTATTTCTAGTTTTTCGCTATTTAAAAATAGTGCGGCTTGGGGTGCCTGGGTGGCTCAGATGGTTAAGCGTCTGCCTTTGGCTCAGGTCATGATCCCAGGGTCCTGGGATGGAGCCCTGCTCAGCGGGGAGCCTGCTTCTCCCTCTCCCTCTGCCTCTCCCCCTGCTCATGCTCTCTCTCTCTGTATCTCTGTGTTTCAAATGAATAAATAAAATCTTTAAAAAAAATAGTGCTGCTTTGGGGCGCCTAGGTGGCTCAGGGGGTTAAGTGTTGGACTCTTGATTTTGGCTCAGGTTATAATCTCAGGGTAGTGAGATTGAGCCCCTGGAGGGGCTCTGCAATCAGCGGGGAGCCTGCTTGAAGATTCTCTCCCTCTGCCCCTCCCCCCCACTAGCACTCACTCTGTCTTTCTCTCTCTCTCTCAAATAAATAAATAAATAAATCTTTTTTAGAAATAGTGCTGCTTTGAACTTTTTTTTTTTTTAAGTAATCTCTACAGCCAGCATGGGCTCTACTGACTGAGCTAGCCATGTGCCCCTGAACTTTTTTTTTAGCATGTCTAGGATATATATTTAACTGCTTGTTGCAGGTGCATAGAAAGGCAGTTGATATTTTTATTCATTGAAAATGCATCCAGGGGCGCCTGGGTGGCTCAGTCGTTGGGCGTCTGCCTTCGGCTCAGGTCATAATCTCAGGGTCCTGGGATCGAGCCCCGCATCGGGCTCCCTGATCGGTGGGGAGCCTGCTTCTCCCTCCCCCACTCCCCCTGCTTGTGTTCCCTCTCTCGCTGTGTCTCTCTCTGTCAAATAAATAAATCTTTAAAAAAAAAAAGAAAGAAAATGCATCAAAAACAAAACAAAACAAAAATGCATCTAACCAACTTGCTATACTTTCTTATTAATTTTGAATATTTATCAGTGGATTCTTTGAGGTTTCTAATCACTCCTCAGATTCCAGCTTACAAGCTATGGTAGTCTGATATTTAGTTCTATTTGCTTATAACACAGGAATTAGATTTTAGATAAAATTATTTTGTATATGCAATAGTTATTTCTCAACTCTTTCGGGCTATTATTTTGCTTCTTTCTGCCTTTCATTGTTCCTCTGGAGGAGTCTGTTATTGGTCTAATTGTCATTAATTTTTAGATGATCTAACTTTTCTCTCAGGCTGCTTTTAAATTCTTCTCTGTGTGGCATCCTGCAGTCTCACTACAGTGCGTCTAGGGATGGTGCTTTTTTAAAAATTTTTTTTGGTCCTATTTGGTGTATACTCTTATTGCGTATCAGTTCTGGAAAATATATAGCTATTATCTCTTTAAATATTATCTCTCTTTCATTCTCTATATTCTTGCCTTTAAGGTCCCAGTTATACATATTTTAGACCTTTTCATTTTATTATCCGTGTCTCCTCTCTTCTACATTCCATCGTCTCGTCTCTCTTGCTGTGTTCTGGGTAATAACAGATGTGCCTTCCTATAGACCAAGACTTCCCTCCACTGAGTCCACTCTCTTGTTTGCCCTCTTCATTGAACCTCTAATCCTAGTGATTATATTTTTACATCTAAAAGTTCTTTTGGGGGGCACCTGGGAGGTTCAGTCAGTTAAGCGTCTGCCTTTGGCTCAGGTCATGATCCCAGGGTCCTAGGATCGAGCCCCACATCGGGCTCCCTGCTCAGTGGGGAGCCTGCTTCTCCTTCTGCCTGCCACTCTCCCTGCTTATGCGCTCTCTCTCTCTCTCTCTCTCTCTCTCTCTGTGTCAAATAAATAAAATCTTTTAAGAAAATAAAAGTTTTTTTTGTTTTGTTTTGTTTTCATGTCTGCTGGGTCTTTTTGATAGTTTTTGTTCCTTGAATCACTTTTTGTTTCATTTTTTATTTTCTTACATGCTTTATAGATAGTTATTTTATATTCTTTATCTGTCAGTTCCATTATCTGAAGTCTTTAGAGGATACTTGTCACTCATAATATCTTATTTCCTCATAGATTTGGCTTTTTTTTTTTCCCTTGTAAACACATCTTAGTCCTTGGGAGACTCAAAGGCCTAAAATACCACTGTGGTAAAATTCTACTTCTCTTTTTTGAAGTGTTTATAATACCTTTCATGTACTTGTTTTATAAAATAGGATGACTGTACAGGCAGCTTAAATCTGGGGTGGCTCTTTGGAGAGTTCTCAAATTGGGGCAGGAGGTCTTGGCTTTTGGGTATGACCTGATCTGGGAAGGAATACGACCTTGCATGAGGCAACTCTTCAGCTGAAGCAATCACAGAAGTCTGACTGTTGAGGGTCATCTACCGGCAGCACTCACAGCAGCTAGGGAAATAAGTCCTTTATTCTTGAAAGGGGACCTAAGCAGTGGATACAAAGACCTCATAGAAAAATGAGTAAATGTGAACTGTCAATTTAAACAGAATAGCCAATAAACATATGATAAATCCCAACCTCATTCATAAAATAAATACAAATTAAAACATCAGAAAATGCTTTCCACACCTATATGGGAAAAAATGTAGTAAGCTTGATAATACCAAGAGGTGAATTTGTGCCAGCATGTGGGGAAATAAAAACTTTTACACATTGTCATGGATGTGTTAATTAGTGTAACCATTTGGAGAGCAGTCTGACAATACCTAGTTGAAAATGTAAATATCCTTCTACTCAGCAATTCCCCTGCTAGGTGTCTGGGCTAGAGAAAAATCTCATACATGGGCTACAGGGAGACCTGTAATGGAAGCATGTTCATGCAGCATTATTGTTAATAATGGGAAAAATGTAAATAACCTAACTGTCCCTCAGTAGGAGAATGGATAACTAAACTGTGGTTTAACAAATGAACTAGTATCAACATAAATACCCAAAAGTATAGTGTTGAAAGAAAAAATTGCCAAAGGATATGCATAGTATAAACTCAAAGGTGTAAATATTGAAAACATACATACATAATTTATGTACTGTTTGTGGATGCACACATATGTAACAGAAGTACAAAACATACAGCTTTAGCTGAATCCATTGTAGATACAAAAGCACATTAGGCAAAATACTGACACCTATTCAGTCTGGATAATCAGTATTAGTATTTATGTATCTTTTCTGCATTTTTTAGAGTTAAACGTGACAAAATTTTAAAGACTTAGAATGTGTAATTTTTTCTGAATTTACCACTTTGTGCTAAGAATATACAGGTTTAGAAAATTGCTCAGTTAATGCGTTTGTCCAGTGTGATTTACTGAGGATTCCATGTGTATCTGAAGTCTCTGGTTCCTTGAAAATAGGATGCTGCTCCCACGGAGTCTTTACTGAACTGGCAAGACTACGAGGGTCGGACACCTCTTCACTTCGCAGTCGCCGATGGGAATGTGACAGTGGTTGATGTCTTGACCTCATACGAAAGCTGCAATATAACGTCTTACGATAACTTATTTCGAACCCCGCTGCACTGGGCAGCTTTACTAGGTGAGATAACTGTGAATCAAAGGATCAGCAGTAGGAGGAACTACATGAATACCAGAAACTTTCCATGGCTTCCCTTCCCCTGTCAGCATCCACCTCCCATTTAATTATTTTAATTTTTTTTAATTTTAATTTTTTTATTTTTTATTAACATATAATGTATTATTTGTTTCAGGGGTACAGGTCTGTGATTCATCAGTCTTACACAATTCACAGCACTCACCATAGCCCATACCCTCCCCAGTGTCTATCACCCAGACACCCCATCCCTCCCACCCCCCTCCACTCCATCAACCCTCAGTTTGTTTCCTGAGATTAAGAGTCTCTTATGGTTTGTCTCCCTCTCTGGTTTCGTCTTGTTTCATTTTTCCCTCCCTTCCCCTATGATCCTCTGCCTTGTTTCTCAAAATACTCATATCAGTGAGATCATATGATACTTATCTTTCTCTGATTGACATATTTCGTTTAATTTTTAATTGATATGCGGCATCTCATACTAAAATCCCTCTGTAGTACGCTTAAATTTTAGTAATATAAATATATTCTCTGTTATATATTGGTTTTAATTTCAACATAATGTCTTAACATGTTTTAATTTTTATTTTAAAAGTAATGCACATTCATCAACAAATGTAAATATAAAATAAAATAATCTTTTCACATTCAGTGCCTGTGTGTTTTGGGAGGGGACTTTAATTTTATGTCTGTGCCAATACTCTGATATGTGATTTTTTTTTCTTCATATTTTCCTGATAAGCCTCTTACTTAACCTTTTTGGGGACCACTCTTTTAGATGAGAGAGTGTAAATACGTTTATGTGTCTGATTTTTCAGGGGATGCAATCTGAGAGACTTTCTCTTTTAGTGAAGGAGGTTTACCCATTAATAGTCACTGTTATAAGATATAATTTGGTCTTTTTTCTGCTATTCTGCTCTTTGAGTATTATTGGTGTTTTGGGTTTTTTCTTATTTTGGGTTTTTTTTCCCCCCCCCGTTTCCTTAATGTTTTCTGCCTTTTGGTATATAGATTAGGTTTGTTGTTATTTGGTTTTGAATTGCCTAATGTTTTAGGAGGGTTTTTAGGTTCTGCTAGTGGTTACTTTTAAATTTATCAAAAATGTTTTAAAACATGAGTCAGAGTTAAGAGCAAAACTACATCTATTGATTTCCACTTAGCATACTTATCACTTTTTTAGTATTTGTTAATATAATCTGAAGTTTTTCCCAATTATTATTATGGACTTTGTTTTTATTTTTTTTTTTTTAAGATTTTATTTATTTATTTGAGAGAGAGAATGAGAGGAGAGAGAGAGCACATGAGAGGGGGAGGGTCAGAGGGAGAAGCGGACTCCCCGCTGAGCAGGGAGTCTGCTTCTCCCTCTGACCCTCCCGACCCTCCCCCCTCTCATGCTCTCTCTCTCTCAGTCTCTCTCTCAAATAAATAAAATCTTTAAAATAAATAAATAAATAAATAAATTATACATTGTATCTTTCTAAAATACTTTTTGCATTTACATTCAGTTTTATTGTCAGATTTATAATTATTATTTAGATCTCATTTCAGTATTCAGTTTCATCCCTTTTTCCTTTTCCTCCGCATCCTGGGAGGACTTCACAAGTTTGTCTCCATATCAGTACATTGACTTTTTGTTCCGTAAGTTCTGCTTTCTTTCTGCCTCTCATCGATTGTATTTTAGGTTGTATTTTGATTTCCTCCTCTCATCCAAATTTCTTTGTATCTTGACTTATTTCCTGTTCACCTCCTTCCATCACCTTTTCATTTCAGATTATGTCCTTCTTAGGATATTCTGTTTCATTTCATAGAGGCCATCTCTTTGCACAAGTCAAGGATGCCAGACAGTTTCCTGAAATTTTTCTCTGGATCCTTCTCTAGATCATTTTCTGAGGTATGCGCTTCATCTTTGTGGTGGTGTTCCTTTTTCCTTGTCCCATGGTATGTTTTCATATTGCCCTTACTGAATTTTCCTCATTATCTTTCCAACACGATGGCATGTGTCTCAGTAGCTTGCCTGTGATCCTACTTTTCGCCTGTCTCCAGGAACTCCAGCTGGGATCATATGTGGGAGCGGGTAGATGAGCACAACTCCCACTCAGATTCCCTTTTTCTGCCCGGTTTTCATGCAGTGTGTCCTTGTTCTGCTGATGTGGCATCTTCATTGCCCAGGTCCCCACTATGCTGAGGCAGTAGAATGCCTGAAATTCAGATTTCCCAAATCTGCTATTACTGGGTTTGTTCCTTCTTTGATCCTTCCTAGAGCTCCTCACTTGCGGAAACCATGCCCTCTCGGATGTGCTGCATATTTCCTCTGCCACCGCCTCATCGTTCCTGCCACGTGTTTCCTTGGACTTGAAATCACTGCCCAGAAGTGAAAAAAGTGGGGGAGGGAGGGCAGAGGGGATTGAGAGGAGGCCGCAGAGGTCACAAGAGAATGTAACCGTGTTTGTCCTCCTGAATAGCAGAGGACAACAGCGGTTCCACACAGCACAGCCTGGAGACTGGGGACCATCCATGATGGCTGTCGGAGGCTGGCTTCCCACCTGTGTCATAAAGTGAAGCCAGGGAAGGCACTGAGCTGATACCTGATACAGCTTTTTCTCACTCTAGCAATTATAATGACTGTCATTTCCTTTCTGATTGAAGCATTAAGATTTTAGTGTCGTAAGTGTTGCCTTTGTTCTACCTTAGCATAGTATTTTAGTGAGAAGTTAGAAGAGGCTGTCCTGGGGGCTGCTATTCAGAAAACTTCCCTTTAAATAGATTATAAATTAAATGGTCCTTTGATGTGCTCACTGCCTTGTTGTGTCCGCTTTCAGGCCATGCACAGATCGTCTATCTCCTTTTAGAAAGAAATAAGTCTGGAACCATCCCATCTGACAGCCAAGGAGCAACACCCTTGCACTATGCAGCTCAGAGTAACTTTGCCGTAAGTAAAACATGACAGTTCTCTTTTTTTCTTGGTTAAATTGTTATTTTGACATCGTTATAAATTCATATGCAGTCGCAAGAAATAAAAGAGCAAGATCCCATGTTCCCGTCACCCGGTTTACCCCAATGGGAACATCTTGCAAAAGTATGAAACAATATCATAAACAGGAAATTGGCATTCCTACAATCCACTGATCTTATCCAAATTTCAGTTTTACACGTACTCATTTCTGCGTTTGTGTCGCAATTATATTTTAACAGTTGCTCATACTGTTAACTCTGGCCGTGATGCGAGGGATAGTCTTCGTCTTTGTAAAATTGTTAGTCATGGGAAATTTTAAGACCATTTTTACATTAACTGTTCAGGGTAACATTTTGTTCTGTGTAAGTACATTTCCTCTTCTGGTTAATTTTATGGCACTAAGGTTTTATATGCACTGCGTTCAGCCATCGTAATTGTCCTGAAAGCAATATGCAAAGGCTTAGAATGGGTCCAACCTTGCCTGGGACCCTGACTCCACTCTCTGCTGGCTGGATGACCTGGCACAAGGTTCTTTAGCTCTTGAGTCTTAGTTTCTTCATATGTAAAATGAGGATAATTATACCTTTTCCTTCAGGATTGTTGTAAGAATTAGAGAAAATTTGTGACCAGTGCCTAGTGTAGTTCTTGGTACAGAGCAGGTATGCAAGAAATGCCACGCATTCTTACTATTGCTAATGCTAATAATTTTAGGAATTACACAGCTGAGAAAACAAAAATATGAATTATTATTTCCAAAGATATTGAATATTATGGCTAATTTTTCCCTTGGCACCCTTTGTGGTTTACAGAGCATTTTCTCATCCATTGTGTCACTCAGTCTAGATGATAACGGCTAGGCTGCTTCAGCTCTCTGAGGAAGCAGCTACCAAGAACTAGAGACTCATCCAAAGAGGCACACGTCAAAGCAGTCAGAGTTGATTTTACTGCCTTCTACGTGGGTGTGTGTAGTAAAAATTTTGGTTTCATTAAATTATAAGAATGCTATCATCAGCAGAGCGTAATTCCATCTTCCTGACCTCCCCAATGCATCACTGAATACATTGAAGCAATCTGAGAAGATTGCTAAAATATCTTATTTTCCCACCTTTCTTTCTCTCTAGTACCCAGAGCAACTATAACTATGGTCCTTCCTTCTTGGCATTTCTAAAACTTTATCACCTAGACTTTTGGTAAGCCATTCTCTTCTACAGTCTCCCATCGTTCTATTATCTCAGACCCGTTCTTGCTCCAGATAGATAAGAAATTCACTGGCCCAGCCTAATCAACCTGTGGAAATCAGAATTCAATTCATACTTCAATACAAGCCTGTGAGAGGACATGATATCCCTAATCTACAGAGGAAGAAACCAAGGTTTCAAGAGATTAAATGACTTGCCCAAGATCTTGAACTCAGGTCTTAGACTCCAAATTTAATATGTGCACAGATACTAACAATTAAGTGACTAAGGCTATTGGGAGTAAGAAGGAATGGCAGAACATTATGGATGCTTATTCAAAGAAATACTTGATCTGGATAATCTGCCGATTACAGAGATGATTTTTCAATAGTTCTGCAGATCTTCTAAGCTCAGTTTCAAGCCCCTTGATCTTCTTGGACTCTGTTCACTCACAAGAGGCTGTAATTCCCTGTTTAGAAAACAGCAACAACAAGACCCACAAAACCTCTGCAAACATTCATCATTAAGAAAACATACCCAACAAAGAAATGTTTGCAAATTAGTAAAAAGAAAACAAACCAAAACATTACCAACATTTTTTAATATAAACTGTTATTTATTAAATTATGATAACATTTCTATCATAATCAACAAGTACAATGTAGTGGATACTATTAGTTATCAACTTTTAAAATCCATTTGCTTATTCCAATCTAGCATGTACTAGGCATACACCCTAGATCCCAGGAACACGACCCTATAATGCCTCAGCAGCTCAACAATGACTTTTAAGACTAGGAAGCAATGTGTGCAGTGGAAAAAGTGCTATGATTGAGCTCTGGGTTCTACTCCTATATCTGCCACCAATGTTTGTATGACCTTGAACCTAAATTTCTTCATCTGGAAAATGAAGGGTTGCGTTAGGTGAGTTCTCGAATTTCTTTTTGCTTTAGAGTATTGAGCATCAACACTTTATACATTTTTGGCCAGCTCACAGCCTCCAGAATTTTTCTTTTTCTGAAACTGTTTTACTTCCATTCAAGTAGAAGTTACCATGATCTCCCTAAAAGTTTGTAAGCATCTGAGGCTCAAAGAAGGAAACAATTTAAAATGCTGTGAAGGGGCGCCTGGGTGGCTCAGTCGGTTAAGCGGCTGCCTTCAGCTCAGGTCATGATCCCAGGGTCCTGGGATCGAGTCCCACATCGGGCTCCTTCCTCAGCGGGGAGCCTGCTTCTCCCTCTCCCTCTGCCTGCCACTCCACCTGCTTGTGCTCTCCCTCTCTCTATCTCTGTCAAATAAATAAAATCTTTAATAAATAAATAAATAAATAAAAAATAAATAAAATGCTGTGACTATTAGCTCCCATTAAAATTGTTAGGCACTGTTATCAACAATAGCCAAATTATGGGAAGAGCCCAAGTGTCTATCGACTGATGAATGGATAAAGAAGATGTGGCATATATGTGACGGAATATTACTCAGCCATAAAAAAGAATGATATCTTGCCACTTGCAACGACATGGATGGAGCTAGAGAGTATAATGCTAAGTGAAATAAGTCAGTCGGAGAAAGACAAGTACCGTATGATTTCACTCATATGTAGAATTTAAGAAACAAAACAGATGAACATGGGGGGGGAAAAGAGAGAGAGAGGCAAACCATAAAACAGACTCTTAACATAGAGAATAAACTGAGGGGTCCCAGAGGAGAGGTGGGGGGAAGGATGGACTAAATGAGTGATGGGTATTAAGGAGGGCACTTGTTATGATAAGCACCAGGTGTTGCATATAAATGATGAATCACTAAAGTCTACTGAAACTAATATTATACTCTACGTTAAGTAACGAATGTAAATAAAAACTTGAAACTAAAAAAAATAATAAAATAAAAAATAAAATTGTCAGGCACTATTAGAATTATTGTGGGGTCCTAATTTTTGTGTGAATTCATAGAGGAAGGACCTTGCATATAGGAATTGCTAAATAAATATTTGTTTAAATGAATTGAACTCTGTATTTCTCAGTAGACACACATCATTATTAAGAATAATGCAATAAATGCATTAAATAAATAATTAAATTTATAATAATGTAATAAATGCATTAAATATTTTTTAAATAATAGTAACAAAACCACAACAAGAGAATGTATTAACCTCTTCTATAGGTATGGCTGAGTATTCAGGTCCCTGCATGTAAAATGTCCAAGAAAACCTAAATTTTAATGTTGCTCATGACACCGAATACTTGTTAGTTTTTTAACTGTCCCTTCATCTACCAAAGAGTGACCTATACAATTTTAAAACTTGGTTGAGGATGATCATTCTCAATTATGAGGATGTTGAATGAGGGAGTTAGGTTATGTGTTTGAAGTGCATGGAAACTAAAACTAATATATAAAGAAAGAGGATTGTTACTTTCAGTGGAAATTGTAGTTTCGTTAGTCATAAAAAGATAATTTCATTTGATTCAAAATCAGGGGAAAAATACTTTGTGTCTTAGCGGAAGTCACATATAACACTGGCTTTATTACCATAGAAAACGCTACCCTCTTGTCTCAATTTTTTTTTAATGAAGTTTTCTTACAGGAAACAGTTAAAGTATTTTTAAAACATCCTTCAGTGAAAGATGATTCAGACCTCGAAGGAAGAACATCCTTTATGTGGGCTGCTGGAAAAGGCAGTGATGATGTCCTTAGGACTATGCTGAGTTTAAAATCTGACATTGACATTAACATGGCAGACAAGTATGGAGGTACAGGTAAGAAGTGGCAGACGTGCTGGGTTTGCTTTCTTTCGGGTTCCAAAGTGTATGGGTGCCCTAAAACTTGTACAGTAATGCCTGAAATCATTGTTCCTAATCTAATATTGTTTAACTTTCATTTGTACTTTTTAAGGTTAGGCTACCAGGGTATCACTCCAAAGTCTTTATTTCCTCCAGGTTTGATGGCTAAAATTAGTCTGTGTTTCCACCAGGTGAATGGGGGCATTTGGTTTAAAACTCTGGTTGCTCCTGGTTGTTATATGCAACTGATGAATCGCTAAACTCTACCTCTGAAAATAATAATATGCTATATGCTAATTAAGTGATTTTAAATAAAAATTTAAAATTAAAAACAAAAAACCAACTCTGGTTGCTCCTGGGGTGCCTGGGTGGCTCAGTCACTTAAGCATCTGACTCTTGATTTCTGCGCAGGTTATGATCTCAGGGTCCTGGGATCAAGCCCTGCGTCAGGCTTCCCGTGGGGATTCTTTCTCTCCTCCTCCCTCCACTTGCTCTCTCTCTTTCAAATAAATAAATAAATCTTTAAAAAAAATAAAACTCTGGTTACTCCTTAGACATGATTATAGGAACTCTTCTTATATATCTTTGTAGAAAAAATAAATAAACCTGTACTTAAAACTATGTATATTTAGTAGTTATCAATTTTATTTTCAAAAATTTAGAATTAGGGGCACCTGGGTGGCTCAGTCATTAAGAGTCTGCCTTCAGCTCAGGTTATGACCCCAGCGTCCTGGGATCAAGCCCCTCATCGGGCTCCCTGTTCGGCGGGAAGCCTGCTTCTCCCTCTCCCACTCTCCCTGCTTGTGTTCCCTCTCTCGCTGTGTCTCTCTCTGTCAAATTAAAAAAAAAAAAAAAAAGATTAAAAAAAAAGAAAACAAAAAACAAAAATTTAGAATTATATTTTAAGGAATGCACATATCTAAGTATGTTCTCACCAGTCTTCTTTAATGTGCTCTTTTCTCAGATTTGAAGAGCATTCCCTCCTCCCAAATCTCCCATTTTAGAGATAAGCTCCCTTCGAGAACGAAGCTTCAGAGCTTCATGTTAGATTTGAATCAAAAGCTCTCAGTAGATGCTTCTTTCAATCTCTTTTTCTAGTAAGAGAGCACTTTGTGCATTGGTTAATAAGAGAGGTATGAATTTTTTAGCATTCATTGTCAACTTGGAAGTCTCTACGTCGTGTACTATATCCTAATTGCAAGTCCAAAAAAGAAAGAAGATCACACAATAGCACAACAACACAGAACAGAATAAAAACTCAGCTGCAGGCTTAGAGCTATTTACACCTATCTGTTGTCCCGGATGAGATCTTTCTCGGCCGCCAAATCTACTGGTGCAACACTTGGTGGGAAGCAGGATTATACCTAATAATCTCCCTCCCTATACCTAAGCCATCACCCTTCTAAATTATTTTTTAAAGAGTTTTTGGGTAATATCAATTTTAATAAAAGCTTTAACCATCAAAAGTATTTCTTTATCAAAGCTTCACAGTGGACCTTAAAATTCTTAAAGAAGGGTATAGTGCAGACATGTAGGACCCTGAGTTTATAAATGGTCTGAACATTTCATTTTTTGTCAGACTTCCATTAATATGCAGCCTTTCACTTTCTCACTAGCTTTGCTTTTAGTTTAACTTTCTCATGTATTTTAATAAAGTATGGGGAAGGATACTTCCATCCTTTTGACCAAAGGTGTCTTTCTGATGTGCACCATGGTTGGAGTTCAGACATAAATTCTTCTCAGATTTATTAATTCCCTGGCTGTTTCTCCTAAGGGTATTTTATATGTCAGACATGCCTTCCTGACATTTCTCTTCTTTGAGTTTCTCTCCGTCATCCCTCTACAGGGTTGTTTTTCCTTCCCATGAAAAAAAGAGTTCTCATCAACAGCAACATACAGACATTATTTGGATCTTGATTCAAATAAACTATAAAAAAATTATAAAACTGTCAGGACAGTATGGACACTTTCTGGATATTTGATATTACAGAGTTTGTGTGCATGTTTTTTAGGTATGATAATGAGATTAGCCTGTCTTTGCAATGCCAGGGCCAGGGCTCTGCGGACTCCCATTTCCCCTTTGCCAGCAGGTGCCATGTTAGAATCCTCCCATAGGGGCAGTAGAGGGAGATTGGACAGCTGGGAGAACCGGACCACACCTTCCTGTTTCCTTACTACTCTCGTTTTGGTTTCCTGTTCCTGTCAGCATCACCCTAGGAGGTCTTCTTCAACGAAACAGCAGTGATAGTTTGTTCCAGTGGCGACAGTTAATTTCACTTGGCAGTTTCTCCAGCGCTCACAGTACCAGCCCCAGAACACCCTCCTCGGAGGCACCAGCACCAGCCAAGCAGAGCCCCTGCTCAGATGTCTGAGTTTCCACCCCACAGGGCTCCTCTTCTAGGCTTTTAAGTTTTAATAATTCCATCTTCTTCTTTTCGTTCCCCCGGCCCTAGAATTGCTGGTTGTCTTCTGCATGTACCACCTCTGTGATCCCTTAGTGTTCCTTTTTTTGCTTTTTCCTTCTTCAATCCATAGCTAACAATTCCTTATTTTGAACTCTGTCTGTTAAAGTATCTGGCATGGTTTCTGTCTCCTAGACACTGACTGAGGCAGTGGTTGTGTAAAAAAAACAAAAACAAAAAAACCCCCACATCATTGTATTTTAGATAGACTTACTAAAATATTTACAAAGGAAAGGATGTGACTCTAGAATTTTATTCAAACCAATTAGAAGTGGGGACAATGGCTGGCAGTTAGATGAAACAAAACCAGGCATCTGCTGATCGTCCTTGAAGCTAGGGAATGACTATATTGAGTTCTCTAGATTATTGTCTTTTCTTTTGAATATGTTTGAAATTGTCCATGACAGAAAGTTAAATAAAAAATTAGGGCTCCTGTGTAAATTTGTGACACCTTCTCAAGGAGAGCAACAGTATTTAAATCTAAGGTTATTTTAAAGTAATATAAAGGCAAATAGACAGAAATGGGGAATTTCAATTAATAAGAAAATGAATTCTATCATTTGCTTAATTGGGATTTTGTGGTGGGGTGTTTTTTTTTTTTTTTGACATTGACATCTGAACAGTATTTATTGCATACTGATGCAGCATCACAGAATTGTAGAATTTTAAAATTAGAAAATACGTTAAAATTAAATCTAGTCCAGGGTTTTCCAAACCATATTCTTCAGAACAACAGGTCTCTTTTTTTTTTTAATTTTTTTTTAAGATTTTATTTATTTATTTGACAGAGAGAGACACAGCGAGAGAGGGAACACAAGCAGGGGGAGTGGGAGAGGGAGAAGCAGGCTTCCCGCCGAGCAGGGAGCCCGATGTGGGACTCGATCCCAGGACCCTGGGACGATGACCTGAGCCGAAGGCAGACGCTCAACGACTGAGCCACCCAGGCGCCCCAAGAACAACGGGTTTCTATAGAGTGCTGAAGTGTTGCCGAGAGGGGCAGGTACTTAAGGGGGTAACCCTCCACCCCTGCTTTAGTCAGAACCACTCAACTCTTACCAGTTTTATATGATGAGTGTTTTATAAACCTTCATTTGGGGGCAGATGTATTCTTATCCTCTTAAAATGTGAAAGTCACCAAACTCCCATAGATGTAGCACACTTGATCTGCCTTACAGCATTCTCACCAGTGGTCTGTCAACCTCCCGTTACGCAGCTCCAATATGGAGAACCCACTAATTCCATCTTAAACTAACTATCAGAATATTCTTCCTTACACTGAGCCCAGATTTGTCAAAGTGAATGTTCTGCTCTGTGCTGTCTTCCACATGGCAGCCCCTAAGATACTTGAAGTCTCTCACACTCTTCTGAATCTTGTCTGGGCCCAATTAACATTCAGCCACGTAGATCAGGGTCCTCCAACTCAAGTGCATGTAAGAATTGTGACGGTGTTTGTTTAAATACAGATTCCCAGACTATACAGACAGAAATCTGTTTCAGATCCTGTAAGTCCTATTGACTGCACCTCTAAAATATATCCTAAATCTTTCTGCTTCTCTCCGTCTCCACTCCCGCCAGCCTAGTTCAAGCCACCAGCATTTTTTACTGAGTCTCCTGCAATAGTGTTAGCTGGTTCTCACCTACTACAGTACGTACATTCTCTTCAGAGCAGCTAGAGTGATCTCATTAAGGCACAAGTCAAATAGTCTCACTCACCTATGTGAAGTCTTCAGGCCCTTCATCACTGGGACCTGTGTGGCCACTTAGGATCTGGCCTTCTCTACCTTTCTGCCTTACTTCATTGTGCTGCAGCTTCCTTGCCTTCCTTAAGCACATAAACTCATTCCTGCCCTTGGACTAACTTCTCTTTGCTCGAACTACTCCCTCTCAAGATCTCTACATTGCTGTCTCTTCATGACCCAGGTCTCAACTTCAGTGTCAGCTCCTTAGCAAGGCTTTTTGTCACCACCAATTAAAGTGGTCTCCCAGTCACTCTGCATATCAAGATACCTTTTATTACTCCAACCATACCATCCACCACCATCTAATACTTTCTTGTTTATCTGTTCAGTTTTTATTTTGCTTCCCCTACTAGAACGTAACCTTATCTATTTTGTTCTCTGCTGAATTCCCACCATCACATTCATACCCAGCCCATAGAAGGTTCTCAACAAATGCCCAGGAATCTGCACTTTTATAGGCATCCTGGGTTTGGTCCATGGATCACACTTTATTGAAAGAAACATTGTTCTAGGGCGCCTGGATTGCTCAGTTGGTTAAGTGACTGTCTTCGGCTCAGGTCATGATCCCAGGGTCCCAGGATCGAGTCCCGCATAAGGCTCCCTGCTCAGCAGGGAGTCTGCTTCTTCCTCTGACCCTCCCCCTCTTGTGCTCTCTCTCTCATATAAATAAATAAAATCTTAAAAAAAAAAGAAATATTGTTCTAAGCATTATAGGGCCATGATACTTAGAAAGAACTGGCCCAGGCCTCTAGACAGTTCTGCTGGCAAACTCAGAATTTGAAGAGTGATGTATTTAAATAGAATTTAAAAAGTAATCCAAAGAGTACTGGCGTTAAGTCAAGCACTAGAGGGGAGTAACACAGGCAGAGGTCAGCACAACCTGAAACCCACAGAGAGTCAAAATTCCTCTTTCAAACCCCATATGAAGGCACCAGAGAGGGGACCACATTCCTTCTCAGGTTTTTTCTCCAATGTTGAAACAAATTGCTGTTTCTTAAATTGGGCCCAGAGGAAATCAGTGGCTTGCATTTGAAGCCATGTTGTATGAAAAACGCACTCGAGGCAGTGGGCTGTGCATCCCCTCAGTACCACATGG
The DNA here is from genome assembly GCF_002201575.2 of Neomonachus schauinslandi. Lineage (NCBI taxonomy): Eukaryota > Metazoa > Chordata > Mammalia > Carnivora > Phocidae > Neomonachus > Neomonachus schauinslandi. Next base: position 62,733,249 of record NC_058415.1, read on the forward strand.
GTGCGCAGACCGCCGGCAGGAATAGCGCGGCTCGGCAGCTGAAGGACCAGTGGATTGACACTTCCCATCACACCAACCCTCGGGCATATGCTTATCGAGTGGGGTGGTGGGCAGAATTGCCTGCGTCATTTAAATCATTGCTCTTTGTCGTTTTTTGGAAAGCATTTCAGACCACCAGGATGGAAAGGAAGAAACAGTGAGACAAGAAAGGTAGAAGGACAGGGGGAAAGTGTGAGTAGTACCGGTGACTAAAAAGGAAGACTGAAATCTATAGAAGTGAACAATTGAGAATCCTTAAGATTAAATTGCATTTAGGGGCACCCAGGTGGCTCAGTTGGTTGAGTGTCTGCCTTCGGCTCAGGTCATGATCTCAGGGTCCTAGGATCAAGCCCCACATCGGGCTCCCTGCTCAGCGGGGAGCCTGCTTCTCCCTCTTCCTCTGCTACCCCCACCCCCGCCTGCGTGTGCACTCTCTCTCTCAAATAAATAAATAAAATCTTTTAAAAAAAGATTAAATTGCATTTAGCAAAAATGATGAGGACATCAGAAGAAGAAAAGATGCACAGTTAGAATAAGGAAAAGGTGAAGTTGTTATCAAAGAGTTCTTTGCTTTCTTTCACTCCCTTTTCAGCCTTACATGCCGCTGCCCTTTCTGGCCATGTCAGCACCGTGAAGCTACTGTTGGAAAATAACGCTCAAGTAGATGCCACCGATGTCATGAAGCATACTCCGCTTTTCCGAGCCTGTGAGATGGGACACAAAGATGTGATTCAGACACTTATTAAAGGTTGGTCATTAAGAGTGCTCCTACCAAGTCACTCTCAAAAGGTAGGAATTCTTGCAGGCACTGTTTGAAACACAGCTTACATAGCAGAGGGCCACCTGGGTGGAAGGATGGAGGGAAGAGCGCCGTGTGCGTGCACACACACACGCACACACGCACGCACACCCACGCACACACACACGCAAGCGCACACGCAAGCGCACCAGGAAACCTGAGGTCCAGTCCTAGCTCCGCCTGTTGGCAGTTGTGTGGTTTTGGAAAAGCTACTTCACCTGCCCGATCCTCAGTTTCACTTCGTATAAAAGAAAAATGACTCGTGCCCTGACCAACTTACAGGCTTATTGTAAAAATCTGAAGTAAATAATGTACGTGGCAACATTTTGCTGAGAGTAAAGCATTTAAGGGACTGTTGTTATATTTTTCAGACTTCTTTTTGAGCAAGCTCTCTATATTGGACATTTTCATTATATTTTTGCTTTTTCAGGTGGAGCGAGGGTAGATTTAGTCGATCAAGACGGACACTCTCTTCTACATTGGGCAGCACTGGGAGGAAATGCTGATGTTTGCCAGATATTGATAGAAAATAAGATCAATCCAAATGTGCAAGATTACGCAGGACGAACCCCTTTGCAGTGTGCTGCTTACGGCGGCTACATCAACTGCATGGCAGTGCTCATGGAAAATAATGCAGACCCTAACATTCAAGACAAAGAGGTAGAAAATCTACATATTTTCTATATTGTTTGCTCCCAGTTGTTTAGAGTATTTCTTCTTCATTATCTAAAATGAGGTAAAACATTTTACCAAATAAAGAGGTCACTTACAAATTTATCTGTTAATTAAAAATGAGTTTTATTTTTCCCTGTTTTCCTTCTAATTCTTGTCTACATATCCATATATGCCATTAACAAAGTCATAATACAGAATGGGAATAGTTTTATAACTTTCATAAGATACATATGCATGGCATGTGTGTACGTATGTGTATACATATAGATATATATTTCACAATGCACGTTTTGTTCACTTAAAATCATCACCATGATTTTCTCATTTGGTGTATAATCTTCTGCATAATCGTAGATGCTGAGTATTCCAAAGTTCTAGGAGCTTTATGTTTAATAACTCATTCAGTTCTCACAGCAACTCTGTAAAGGAATTGCTATTATTATTCCCATTTACAGGTGAGAAAATTGAAGCTCATGGAGCTTACCCAAATACCCTAAGGTGACAACAGAGGCAGGGTTGTTGTGGGAAGTCAGGGTCCAAACTATGCCTGTAACCCCAATTTTAGAATCAAGTAACTTCCTATGGCTGGGTACTTTTTCATTATTATTGATCATGTTTCATTGATCATTGCTGTGCATTTAACTTTTTTTATTGTTTCCTTAGAATCATTTCCCCTAAGTGAGATTATTTATTATTGGTATATGAATGTGATTGAGCTCTGATATATACTATTGAACTGATTTTTTTTTAAAGATTTTATTTATTTATTTGAGAGAGAGAGCGTGCACCTGAGCAGGGAGAGGGGCAGAGGGAGAGGGAGAAAGAGAATCCCAAGCAGACTCCCCACTGAGAATGGAGCCTGACTCAGGACTCCATCTCACGACCCTGAGATCATGACCTGAGCTGAAATCAGGAGTCGGTCGCTCAACCAGCTGAGCCACCTAGGCGCCCCTGTTGAATGGATTTCTAAACCATGTGGGTTAATCTCCACTTTCCCAGCTATGTAGTATTGTATTGACTTCTCTCAGTCTAGCCAGTATTGATTTTTTTTGCTACTTCAATTACATTAAGTCTTCAAAAATACTAGCATATTATGTTTTCCAAGCCAGAAAATATATTTTCTATTAATTCATTCAGTAAATATTTATCAAAATTGTTCCTATCTGTAAAAGTAACATAATGAAAAATATGTGAAATATGGTCCTTGTATCTATGTGATTAGAAATGAATCTTTTGTAATCTGTAGTACCTTTTACATCGTCTTTACAAGTTGCCGGTTTCTTACAGAAGTAGTATATACTAAGCTACTTTCCAGTTCCATTAGTTTTTACATGTACTGTTTTGGATTATCTGCATAAACAGCGTATCATTTGTGAATAGTATGCCTTATGGAACTAACTGATACCTCCAATACAATGTCGAATAGAATTGGTGATAGTTGGTATCCTTAATTCATTCTGGTTTCTCAAGGGGAAAGCTTGAAATATTTCACCATTGAATATGATATTTGCTGTAGGTTACCTTATATTGCTAGTTGCTAAGAATTGGGGTTTTTTTATTCACAATTAGCTGTTTAATTTTTGTCAGATACTATTTCTGTATCTTTCAAGATGATCACATGATTTTTCACCTCTTTGCTGTTAATATGGTGAATTAAAAAGAGTCAGGAAGTAGCTCCTCTTATTCTCCTAAAGAATTTTTGTAACATTGGTATTACTTCTTTCTTAAATGTTCGGAAGAATTCCCCGGGGAAGTCATCTGGTCTAGTGGTATTCTTTGTGTAAAAGGTGTTAATAACTGGTTCAGTGTCATTTATAATTACAAGACCATTCAGATTTCTAATTATTTTCTTTTCAGCTTTTGTAAGTTGCATTTTCTGAGAAATTTATTTTATTTTATTAACATATCATATGTTTTTGCATAAAGTTGGTCATATAATCACTTACCTTTTTTTTTTTAAAGATTTTATTTATTTATTTGAGAGAGAGAGAATGAGAGAGAGCACATGAGAGGGGGGAGGGTCAGAGGGAGAAGCAGACTCCCTGCTGAGCAGGGAGCCCGATGCGGGACTCTATCCAGGGACTCCAGGATCATGACCTGAGCCAAAGGCAGTCGCTTAACCAACTGAGCCACCCAGGCGCCCTCACTTACCTTTTTTATGACTGTAGGACCTTTAGTGATTTCCTCTTATTCATTTCATATATTGGTAATGTGCTTTGTCTCTTTTCTTTTTAAAAACATTTTTCATCTTATTCGTCTTTTCAAAGGACTTACTTCTTTGTTGATTTTCTACATTTTAAGTTGTTTACTATTTCATTGGTGTTTATTATTTCCTGCCGTCTACTTTCCTCGGGTTTGATTTACTATTTTTTTTAAAGATTCTTTTGATAAAAGTTTAAATCATTGATTTATTTTAATATTCATTTCCAGTATATGTATTTAAGCATGCTTCTTATTCTAAGCACTGCTTTAACTTCATCCTAAAAGTTTAGATAAGTTGTACCATCACTATAATTCAGCTCAAATATTTTCTAGTTTCTATTTTGATTTGTTATTTGACCCATAGATTATTTAGAAGTGTATTGCTTAATTTCCAGGCAGTTGGGCATTTGCTTATTATCTTTTGGTAAATGATTATATTGGTTTCCTCTTGCTATTATAATAAATTACCACAAACTTAGTGGCTTAGAACAACACAAATTTATTATCTTACTCTTCTGGATGCTAAAAGTCCAAAATGGGTCTCACTGGGCTAAAAATCAAGGTTTTGGCAAGACTACAATCCTTTTGGAGGCTCTAGGGGAGAATCTATTTCTTTCATTTTTCCAGCTTCTCGATGCTGCCCTCATTCCTTGGCTTATGGTCCCATTCCACCATCCTCAAAGCTAGCAGTGACTGGCTGAGTCTCTCTCACACTGCATCATCATTCTAACACCCGCCCTCCTGCCTCTCTCCTTCCTTCCCTCCCCGTATAATCCTTATACTGGGCCTATTCAGATAATCCAGGATAATCTCCCCATTTGAAGGTCAGCTGATTAGCAACCTTAATTCCATCTACAATCTTAATTTCCCCTTTCCAATAACATAACAGGGTTACAGATTCCAGAGATTAGGACATAGACATCTTTGCAAAGGCATGCATTTATTCTGTCTACCACACTGATTTGTAACTCAAACTCTACTGTGGTCTAAAAACAGAATAACAGAATTATTTTCTTTTATTTCAGAATCATTTTAATTCTTCAAAGTCCTTTGAGGCTTTCTTTGTGGCCTAGCATATGATAGATTTTGGTAAATGCTCTATGTACACTTGAAAAGAATACTGGTTGTATCATAGTTGGATGCAATGTCTTCTATGTATCACTTAGGTCAAAGTTTTTTACTGTATTGTTCAGGTCTTCTATATCTTTACTGTCCTTTCATTTATTTGTTCTATGAACTATTTATTATAAAAGGTGGGTTGAAAATCTCTCACTGATTATGGATTTGACCATATCCCCTTTTAATTTTGTCATTTTTTGTTCTGTATATTTAAAAGCTTTGTTATTAGATGCATACAGATTTAGGATTGTGGTATCTTCCTCTTTGACTCCTTTAAAACTATGAAATATCCCCCTTATATATCTAACAATGCTTCATGCCTTTTTTATCTTTCATGATACTGAATTTTTTTGAGAATATCAGCCATTTATTTTGTAGAATCTCACTCATTTTGAGTTTGCCTTATGATTCCTCATAATTAGACTTAAGTTTTACTTTTTTGGTTGGAGCATTATACAAGTGATATTGAATCCTTCTCAGGATATCACCTCTGGAAACACATGGTGCCTCTTAACATGGTATTAATTTTGATCACTTAGTTAAGATACCATCCATTTTCTCCACTGTGTATTTGAGTGGAGAAATATTTTCCCTTTTTATAATGAAGCAATTTGGGAGCATCGTTTGTATTTTTGAGTTAGCATCAATAACTATGTGTCCAAAAATACCTATTCCAGATATACCTGATTTTTGTTCATGCTTATAGGGAAGAACAGCTTTGCACTGGTCCTGTAACAATGGATACCTTGATGCCATTAAATTACTACTAGACTTTGCTGCTTTCCCTAATCAGATGGAAAACAATGAAGAAAGGTAAGCTGTTGGTAAGAAGAATGTATTGCTGTTCAACTCACTGCCTTTCTGCTCTATTAAAAAACCTCAAGTTGAGATACTAGTTCAGAAGTGCTAAGTATACTCATAAGGAAATGCTACACTAAGAAATCCTGAACGAGGGGCGCCTGGGTGGCTCAGTCGTTAAGCGTCTGCCTTCGGCTCGGGTCATGATCCCGGGGTCCCGGGATCGAGCCCCGTATCGGGCTCCCTGCTCGGCAGGAGGCCTGCTTCTCCCTCTCCCACTCCCCCTGCTTGTGTTCCCTCTCTCGCTGTGTCTCTCTGTCAAATAAATAAATAAAATCTTTAAAAAAAAAAAAAAGAAATCCTGAACGAGAAGAAAAGAGCAAAAGTTCCCTGTAGTGTTGATTTAGAATCATGGGATTTTAAAATCACTCAGAACTTTAGATTTACCTCTGGCAAGCTCACAAACTACAGATGAGGAAAGACATTCTTGTGGCTTGTGGCTGGCATAACGTCAGGGGAGTCCTGACGGACAAGGCCTAGGAACGGGTCATATGTTGAAGACATTTCTCTTGATGAACAGGATAGTGGACCAAGGTGCCACCATGTGGCATGAAGAAATAAGGAGAAGGTGAGGTGACTGAATAACCCAGGATTCACAGAGCTAGGCTGGAGTTATGCCCAAGGGCCCAGGCCCCATATAAAGGACCAGACACAGTGTGAAGTCTAAGCAGAAGAGATTCTTGGCGGTCTTGGGTCTGAGAAGATTCTGATCACCTGTAGGTGACAACCAAGTTTGTGATGAGATTTCCACACCTGAGCTCCACCCAGCCAGTTTTGTGCCTTGGTTGTCGTCATTCATGAATGCTGGAACTGCAGTGGCTCCCGCTGTGACACCATGTCCCGTCCCCCTCTCTCCACCGCCCCCCCCGCCCGGAGCTACAACCAGTTCTTTCAGGAGATGGGAGACCTTGTGGAGAAGGAGGGACTCTCTCTAGGCCACCTGCCTCAGGAAACCCACTCCTCCTTTCTGGGCTGAACCCCTTCATCTCTCCCACTTCTTTCAGAACCTCTCCCCATTAATGATGGCCTCCACCTGTTATTTTCTGAGGTCTGAGGTTTGTCTTCTCTGCCTGTAAAGCCCTCCTTCTCTCGGATTGTCTGCACTGCCCCATTTCCTCTTGCTCGTGGGTTGTGCTTTCACAGTCTGGCTTCCATCCTCCCACGGACACTGAAACCGTGCTGAGTGGTCACTGACAGACTCAATGATAAATCCTCCGTCGGCCCCTCTGTCTCCTCTCACTGGCCTGTCTGCATCACCGGGTTCTGTTGACCCCCCTTCTCTACCTTACTGAGACTATCTTCTCTAAGCTTCTGTGACAGTATATTTTCCTGATTCTCTGCCAGTCACGTCTGCTCCTTCTCCATTTATTTCGGCTCCTTTTCCATTTTTTTTTTTTAAATATAAGCACTCTTCAGGGACTGGGCCTTTTTCTCTCAGCCCATCTCCTTGGGCCCTCTGACCTACCACCAAGGCTTCGATAGTCACCTGGGGGCCGGTGAGTTCTAAATCTGTCCTTCAGACTCAGCGTCTCTCCTCAGTTCCCACTGTCACCTCCTCTTCGTTACCAGCACCGTCGTGTAAATCTTGCCCTCTGACACGTTCCTGGGACTGTTGGAATGCCTCCTCACTGTTTTCCTCCCTTCGAACTTCCCCTCATTCCATTCATATGCTTCCAAAGTAGCCTCCCTAAATCACATTTCTAACGTAATTGTTTATCCTGTCCTTCCTCCACTCAAATGCAGTCTCACCTAAGAAGATTGTCCTGATCCCAGAGGCATGTGTTCCAAACGATGTTCTCCCCTACACTCTGAGTTTGTATAGCATCTGGCACATTTCACTTTATATTATAATTTTATGTAATCTGTCTTCCCTATTAGCGGAGAACTCCTGAAGATCATTGTCATCTCTGTGTTGTTCACAGTGCTTTTCAGGAAGTAGATGCTTAGTAAAGAACTGTTGCATTATTAAGTTGATGCTTCCAGTCTCCCAGTAGCATCCCCTGCTACATACCTGCATTAGAAACTTCTGGAATTCTTTGAGTACATACAGAATTAGATAAATCAGACTAGTATGTCTTACTTTGAGAGGGGTTCTATAAAGAACTCACTCTCTCTATTATTGTCAAATGACAACTGTAAAACCAAAAAGACTCGAAGATTTAGAGGTTTGGACATTCAAGGAAGCTGAAATGCCAAGCAGAATCCTCAGGGCTGAGGTTTTGACATTAAAGCAGATATGTGAGAGAGCAGAAGATTTCTCTCTTTGAAACACTAAAAAAAATACAAAAGGGAAAGATTAAGAATCCTAAGAATTAGTGGTGATTTATTTCTATTATAAAGGATTTATGGGGCACCTGGGTGGCTCAGTCAGTTAAGCGTCTGCCTTCAGCTCAGGTCATGATCCCAGGGTCCTGGAATCGAGCCCCACATCGGGCTCCCTGCTCAGCGGGAAGCCTGCCTCTCCCTCTCCTCCTCCCCCTGCTTGTGTTCCCTCTCTCGCTGTCTCTCTCTCTGTCAAATAAATAAGTAAAATCTTTAAAAAAAATAAAATAAAGGATTTATTCTGTAACAGTATTTACTGCCTGACTGCTGTTTTCTTAGGAAACAATAAAAAAACATTTATTTTTGTAACTCAAGTCCCATTTTTATGATAAGACTTGAATTTTAGGCCTACGGAAGAGTCTGAATTAAGGTGCTTCCTGCCTCCTAGAGTAAACATATGTTAATTACAGACCAAAAGACCACAGGAAAAATCCTCCTAGCTGTACTTGCCAACCTGTAGATGAAGATGGACGGTGGCAACATCCCAGTCTCCTCTGATGTTTCATCAGCAGTGCACCTTGATGGACAAATGTCAGAACCCGGTGCTGCCTTTTATGTTTATTGACATTCCAGTTTAGGCATTCCACTCATCTCATCAGACCAGTCCTGCTTGGCAAGTCCAATTGTGTCTTGTATCTTGTCTCTATCTGCATTGTTTCTTGACTGGTTACCATCAGTGTAGTGCTAATTTTTACTTCTCATGCATTGACACCAACCACTTGATGTGCACTGTATAGACATAATTTTTGCCAACTACTGCTGGCTTTCAGTCAATAACTATCTGACAGCCACACTCCGACTTTGATGGGAATATTCACAGTACTTGAATGTTTCTAAATTGAATTTGGGGTGAAGAAAGACTCAGTAGGAATAATTACAATACGGTCAGTGCCTAAACACTAAGGCATAGACTTCAGTCTTAAAATCTTTCTAGATATTTGGACTGTGTTTCCCTGAATCAAAAATTGATGGAGAATCCTAATTTGAATAAGCCAATTATAAAAAAAAAAGGCATTTTTGAGAAAATCGGGGAAATTTGTATTTGGAATGGGTACTAGATTTTGCTGAGGAATTCCTGTTAATTTTGCTAATACCATAATGACATTGTGCTTGTGTCCATATTATTTTTTGATGAATACTGAAATGCAGAGAGATTAAATGATAGAGGAGTTCTAGGATTTGCTTTAAAACAGTTCAGCAAAAATAATAGGGAAGGGGTTAGAGGAAGCAAATGTGGCAGAAATGTTGCTACTTGTTAAATTTGGGTAATGAGCATAAAAATGGTTATGCTATTCTCTCTACTTTTGTTTATGCTTGAAGTTTCTCATAATAAAAATACAATTTTTCCATGATAAAGGTATTTAAAATATTTGAAATGCAATTTTCCATCCAGAAGCCCTGAGAGATCTAGTAAAGGCAGAGGTCGGGCCTTACTTTCATAAACCAGATTTTGATAATCCTGCTTGTATACTGTGTGAGAGACGCTCCACATTAGTAATTATAGAAAAGATGATCAAGCTTACTAAATACATATGTTATTTGCACGTTGGTTTGAGAAGCAGTTTCATTCTGTAGGAGGTTTATACTCAAGAACTGACAGATGTGCTATGGACAGATGACTGAACAGGGAGTCGTACGGTCTTAGATCAGGTCTGGGTTCTGCAGGGAACTAGTTACATAACCTTCTGCAAGTTGCTTAATCTTTCTGGATCTGTTGACTCATTTATAAAAGGAAGGAGATAAACTAAATGACCTCTAAATTTCCATTTAGCTCTACTATCATGGAGTTGACTCTGATCGTTTTTTTCCATTGGGGAGAGTACATCATGAAAGGCGTTTTAGAATACATAGTGATTACACTTGATCACTGTATCCCCATATTATATACGCGAAACTAATTTAGCACTCTATGTTAATGACACTGGAATTAAAATTAAAAATAATAATAAATTTTTAAATAGAATATATAGTGAAATATTTTTAAGTTCTTCTGAATTTACGGGATGCCGTCTACTTAGAAATAATGTTTTAAAGTTTATGTAGGCACCGTTACTTTATGTCCTTCTGGTCCCTGGACAGTAGAGGCAAATCGAGATGTCCTAAAATGAGTTTCTTCATTTTAGCATTTGGGACTTCTTCCTGAATTCGGTTTCCTTCTAGAAGTGACTAACTCACCCTTTGCTTATATTGAAAAATCTCCTCCTTTTATGTCTGACTATGACTGTCAGGAGAGTTTTGAAAAGAGAAAATTTCTATCATCACCGAATGATTTTCTGTGTCTAATCATGCATCTGTATAATCATCAGTGTTTCCACCTCATAAATCAGCTGATTATTTCTTCCTAAAACCTCTGATTGCTTTGGATGAGTAACAGCCACCTAGACAGGACTCAGACCCCTGGCCACCGTTGGGCGGTCATCACTACTGGTTTGGGCCCTAGGGAAATGATAGTGATGATGCATGACCGTGGTGTCACCAGCCCTGCTGCAAGGGTGTCCTAGCATAAGAACGACAGCAGCTGACATTTACTAATTGCTTCTTTGATGCCAGGCACAGTGTTATCTTCTTTGTATTTATTATTTCCTTACCTCCTCGTGCCAAGTCTGCAATGACGAAAGATAAGTGGGTGAAGAAGTGACAGCATTACCATGATTGGAAGGTAGAATTGGGGTTTTGTTTTGTTTTGTTTTTACTTCAATTTTTGTATTTTTTGCACTGTTTGAATTCTTTAAATATGTGTCATTATTGCAAAGTAATCATTTAAGAAAAATAATATACCTGCCAAGAGAAGAATGCCGGTTAATTCTAAGGGTGGGAATACAGATGACCATTGTTATGTTCCTCTGTGTATTTATCCGATTATTTTGTGTTTCCAAAAATAGAAAAGATATATTGTAAGAAAGGAATTTGCCTAAAATTATACATCTAGAAAGTAGCCAGTTGAGATTAAAATATATAACCATCTGACAATACAACTCATCTTTTCTAAAAATATATTTGTCAAAAAGGTATGCACAGTGTACAAAATTTAAAAGGCATGAAAACTAAGTGTCCCTCCCACCCCTGCCTCTGAGACAACCAGCGTCCTCCCCACGGACGTCACTGTCACGAGTTTCTTGGTAAACTTCTAGAGATATATTTTACAAAGATAAGCATACAGGGATATGTTCTTTTTCATACAAATGGGGCATGCCATAATACTGCTCTGGGCTTTTTTTTTTTAAAGAATTTTATTTTTTATTATTTTTTTGAGATTTTATTTATTTATTTGAGAGAGAGAGAATGAGAGACAGAAAGCATGAGAGGGAGGAGGGTCAGAGGGAGAAGCAGACTCCCCACTGAGCAAGGAGCCCAATGCGGGACTCGATCCCGGGACTCCAGGATCATGACCTGAGCCAAAGGCAGTCACCCAACCAACTGACCCACCCCAGGCGCCCCTGCTCTGGGCTTTTTTTAAAAGATTTATTTATTTTAGAGAGGGAGACCTGGGGGGAGGGGCAGAGGGAAAGAGAGTCTTTTTTTTTTTTTTAATTAACATATAATGTATTATTTGTTTCAGGGGTACAGGTCTGTGATTCATCAGTCTTACACAATTCACAGTGCTCACCATAGTACATACCCTCCCCAATGCCCATCACCCAGCCACCCCATTCCCCCACCGCCACTCCAGCAACACTCAGTTTGTTTCCTGAGATTAAGAGTCTCTTATGGTTTGTCTCCCTCTCTGGTTTCATCTTGTTTCATTTTTTTCCTCTCTTCCCCTCTGATCCTCTGTCTTGTTTCTCAAATTCCACATATCAGTGAGATCATATACTAGTCTTTCTCTGATTGACTTATTTCGCTTAGCATAATACCCTCTAGTTCCATCCACATCATTGCAAATGGCAAGATTTCATTTTTTTGATGGCTGCATAATATTCCATTGTGTGTGGGTGTGGGTGTGGGTGTGGGTGTGTGTATACATACCACATCTTCTTTATCCATTCATCTGTTGATGGACACCTAGGCTCTTTCTATAGTTTGGCTATTGTGGACATTGCTGCTATAAACATTGGGATGTATGTGCCTCTTCAGATCACTACATTTGTATCTTTGGGGTAAATACCCAGTAGTGCAATTGCTGGGTTGTAGGGTAGCTCTATTTTCAACTTTTTGAGGAACCTCCATACTGTTTTCCAGAGTGGCTGCATCAGCTTGCATTCCCACCAACAGTGTAGGAGGGTTCCCCTTTCTCCGCATCCCCGCCAACATCTGTCATTTCCTGACTTGTTAATTTTAGCCATTCTGACTGGTGTGAGGTGGTATCTCATTGTGGTTTTGATTTGGATTTCCCTGATGCCGAGTGATGTTGAGCACTTTTTCATGTGTCTGTTGGCCATTTGGATGTCTTCTTTGGAAAAATGTCTGTTCATGTCTTCTGCCCATTTCTTGATTGGATTCTTTGTTCCTTGGGTGTTGAGTTTGGTAAGTTCTCCATAGATCTTTGGATACTAGCCCTTTATCTGATATGTCATTTGCAAATATCTTCTCCCATTCTGCCGGTTGTCTTTTGGTTTTGTTGACTATTTCCTTTGCTGTGCAAAAGCTTTTTATCTTGATGAAGTCCCAATAGTTCATTTTTGCCCTTGCTTCCCTTGCCTTTGGCGATGTGTCTAGGGAGAAGTTGCTGTGGCTGAGGTCGAAGAGGTTGCTGCCTGTGTTCTCCTCAAGGATTTTGATGGATTCCTGTCTCACATTTACGTCTTTCATCCATTTTGAATTTATCTTTGTGTGTGGTGTAAGGAAATGGTCCAGTTTCATTCTACATGTGGCTGCCCAACTTTTCCAACACCATTTGTTGAAGAGACTGTCTTTTTTCCATTGGATATTCTTTCCTGCTTTGTCGAAAATGAGTTGACCATAGAGTTGAGGGTCCATTTCTGGGCTCTCTATTCTGTTCCATTGATCTATGTGTCTGTTTTTGTGCCAGTACCATACTGTCTTAATGATGACAGCTTTGTAATAGAACTTGAAGTCTGGAATTGTGATGCCACCAGCTTTGGTTTTCTTTTTCAACATTCCTCTGGCTATTTTCAACATTCCTCTGGCTGTCCTCTGAGGATCATACATTCCTCTGGCTATTTGGGGTCTTTTCTGATTCCATACAAATTTTAGGATTATTTGTTCCATTTCTGTGAAAAAAAGTTGATGGTATTTTGATGGGTATTGCATTAAATGTGTAGATTGCTCTAGGTAGCATGGACATTTTCACAATATTTGTTCTTCCAATCCATGAGCATGGAACGTTTTTCCATTTCTTTGTATCTTCCTCAATTTCTTTCATGAGTATTCTATAGTTTTCTGAGTACAGATTCTTTGCCTCTTTGGTTAGATTTATTCCTAGGTATCTTATGGTTTTGGGTGCAGTTGTAGATGGGATTGACTCCTTAATTTCTCTTTCTTCTGTCTTGTTAGTGTATAGAAATGCAACTGATTTCTGTGCATTGATTTTATATCCTGCCACTTTACTGAGTTCCTGTATGAGTTCTAGAAGTTTTGGGGTGGAGTCTTTTGGGTTTTCTGGGAGAGTTTTAAGCAGATTCTATGCTGAGTGTGGAGCCCGATGCCGGGCTCTACCTCACGACCCCGAGATCATGACCTGAGCTGAAATCAAGAGTCAGACACTTAACAGACTAAGCCACCTACATGCCCCAGTACTGCTCCGTTGCTTCATTTTTTTTCTTTTTCTTCATGTAACAAGACATCCTGGACATTTTTCCTTATTTATTCACGTGCCACAGCTGTGCTGAGGCTGCATCACACAGAAGACCGCGTCACACGAATGGCCCGCACTTGATGTAAGCGGTGCCCTGTTCGTGGATACTGAGGTCATCTCCAGTCTTCCACTATTTCAAACTGTGCTTCTGTGAATATCCTTGTACAGAAAGCATCTCACACACAAGAGCAGGTCTGTGGGATATATTCCTGCAAGGGATCTGTCAAAGGGCAGATGCATGAATAATTTTGACAGATCTTACTAAATTGTTCTCTCTAAAGATTAAAGTAGCACATAGAGGAGTCTGTCTCTCTGCATCCTTTCCAGCACAGTGTGTTATTAAACTTTCTGATCCTCATTAATCTGATCATTAAAGTACTCTGTTCATCTTAATTTGTATTTCTCTTAAATGAGTGAAGTTGAACATATTTCTGTATATTTAGGAGTATTAGTATTTCTTATTCTGGGGACTATCTTTTATCTTTGTTTTTGGGTTTTTTGCCCTGCAAAATTTTGCTATTTTTATGTAGTTGGATTTATCATTCTTCTCTTATGGTTTGAGTTTTGTATCATTTTTATTAGAAAAGACCTTCCCATCCCAATTTTTAAAAAAATCTTCCATGGTTTCTTCTAGTACTTTCATGGTTTCTCTTTCTATATTTCGGTCTTTGGTTCATCCAGAATTCATTTTGATATAAAATGTGATATAAGAATCTTTTTTTTTCCCAGATGGCTATGCAGTTGTCCCAACACTATTTAATAATTTCTGCTTTCTGATTTAAAGGGCCATCCTCATCACAGACTAAATCTCTCCATTTGGAGATGTATTTTTTTACTGCATAAGCATTAACTATCAGTAGTCCTGGGCTTATGAAACCCACAGGATATTATCCCCAGTACCTTTTCAGATCAGAGTGGGGTATTATTTGGCACCCGGGGGAGAAGAAAAGTGATCACGTGTTCCTACAGCCCCCAGTTTGTGAGCCAGCAAGCGAAACTCAGGAATCATCATGGGCAGCAACACAAAGCATCTGAGCCCGGCTCCACCCTTGTTTTGTCCCCTCAGAGAAAAAAAGGAACAGCCCTGGCGCACAGAACATAGCCTTGCCTGAGGAACAGTCCCCATCCCAGAATGAGATTTCCTTCTGCTGCATGATATTGCCAGCTTAAGTGTACCTCAGATTACATTCCAATACTTAAAAAATACCTTCCTGCTTCAGGTACACTCCCCTGGACTACGCTTTGCTGGGCGAGCGCCATGAAGTGATCCAGTTCATGTTGGAGCACGGCGCCCTGTCCATCGCAGCCATACAAGACATCGCCGCCTTCAAAATCCAGGCGGTCTACAAAGGGTACAAGGTCAGAAAAGCCTTCCGCGACCGGAAAAATCTCCTCATGAAGCATGAACAGTTGAGGAAAGATGCCGCTGCCAAGTAAGTTGGAGCTGTGGGGATTGGAATCAGGGCGGAAGGGCGCAGGTGGGGGAGCGGCCAGGAGGGGGAGTCAGGAGAGGCCCTGAAATAATGCTGATCCCTGGACCCGTGTCACCTCCCCCCTTCTGCCCACCGGGACTGCAGAGCCCAGCGGCCACAGTGAAGGATGAAGGCCTGATCTCTGCTTGGTGGCTGTTCCTCCAGGCTAGGCCCTGATGTTCCAACACAGGGACACGCCTCGGCCAGCCACAGCCACCCTGGCGAGGAGTGGGGGGTGCGAGGGTACCTACAGGAAGCTGCGAGGACATGCCCGCTCACCCTCCTACCTTTCCTGCCCTTCCACAGGGAACTGACACCAGCATCTAGCCTACTTCACTAGCAGTGTCTGGTTTTGATTTGATTAAAGCAACCAACTTGTGGGAATAACTTGCCCTCCCCACCTATTCCTTAACAAATCTGTACTGACTAATGTAATTTATTCAAGAAATACCGACTGAATTCTGACGGCACATACAAAAGTCTTGGCTGGAACCTTTGGAGAAAATAGTGACTAAAAGCAAAGTGCTTGCTTCAAGGACCTCACACTTTTTTGGATAATGATACAGAATGTATAAAATCGTCATTTGTGCCTATTATATACACACTGTGATTATTTTACCATAAATCATTGATTTTTATGTATTTTTTTATTTTATTATATTATGTTAATCACCATACATTACATCATTAGTTTTTGATGTAGTGTTCCATGATTCATTGTTTGTGCATAACACCCAGTGCTCCATGCAGAACGTGCCCTCTTTAATACCCATCACCAGGCTAACCCATCCCCCCACCCCTCCCCTCTAAAACACTCAGTTTGCTTCTCAGAGTCCAGAGTCTCTCATGGTTCCTCTCCCCCTCCAATTTCCCCCCCCTTCATTTTTCCCTTCCTACTATCTTCTTTTTTTTTAACATATAATGTATTATTTGTTTCAGAGGTACAGGTCTGTGATTCAACAGTCTTGCACAATTCACAGCGCTCACCATAGCACATACCCTCCCCAGTGTCTATCACCCAGCCACCCCATCCCTCCCACCCCCCCCCCACTCCAGCAACCCACAGTTTGTTTCCTGAGATTAAGAATTCCTCGGGCGCCTGGGTGGCTCAGTTGGTTAAGCGACTGCCTTCGGCTCGGGTCATGATCCTGGAGTCCCGGGATCGAGTCCCGCATCGGGCTCCCTGCTCAGCAGGGAGCCTGCTTCTCCCTCTGACCCTCCCCCCTCTCATGTGCTCTCTGTCTCTCTCATTCTCTCGGTCTCAAATAAATAAATAAAATCTTTAAAAAAAAAAAAAAGAATTCCTCATATCAGTGAGGTCATATGATACATGTCTTTCTCTGATTGACTTATTTCGCTCAGCATAATACCCTCCAGTTCCATCCACGTCGTTGCAAATGGCAAGATTTCATTCCTTTTGATGGCTGAATAATATTCCATTGTATATATACACCACATCTAAATGCTTGATTTTTAGATTAGGTCTTGGTTTTCCTTCGTGGATACCTTTGTTGGGTACTTTACTTATTTATTTACTTACTACTCACTTACTTACTTTCATTTGCATTTATTCTCTGCACGATTGACTCCTGGGCCATAAGTTTTTGTTTCTTTGGTTTCTTCTGGGGTATCCTTTTCTTCTGTGCAACCTCCTCTTCTAGTTTAGGAACAGTCTGCTCTTTTTCAGTCAGGATCATCTCGATGGTGGGCAGGGAGAGCGCATGTGTGGGTTAATCCGACCATGAGCCCTGTAAGTTCTGCACGACTCTTGGGGGCTTTGTTCACTGGGATGTGCTGCATGACCAGAGAATCTACATCTAAACCCTGTGTGCAGCCCCACTGTTTGGCCCGGGGCACACCTACCAAGTCCACCATTGTCATGACAGAATGGCACGCATGGCTTCTGCAAAGTGACATCCTTCTGGTACTTAGTGGCTTTTCGGGTATGCACACCCTTGATGGCCTGGGCAGTTTCTCACGTGTTCTTAAAGTGAACACGAAGATGTGAACCTCTTGATTTGCATGATTTTGTAGGGTTTTGTGGGTTGGGCGAATAGCAAACCATTTTCAGAGATCACCTCAGGCTGCTTAGGGGAAGAAGAAGAGCGGTGGCTCCTCGGAGAATTCATGAGAACTCCCGTTGGGTACTTTAAATAGCAGGAGAGTGTTGCACCAGTAGGCGTAGATACCAAAACCTCTGGCGAGACAACAGGAAGATTCTTGATGGGTAACCTCCTGGCTGTTCCTTGAATGTTTCCAAATCTTGAACCCTTCCACATCAAGGGGGAAGCATAAGTGTAATAAATAATAATTTAAAACAATAATAAAGGGCAGGACAAACCATTTTAGTGAGAAGTTAAATAGCACTGTGAACTGGGATACTAACCCAATGGCATCGTTGGGTAGTTAAGACCAACAGGAAGACCTCAGTTTCTGTGAGTGAAGCTACGGCAGTTTGTGGCGTCCCAGGAAATCTGATCTTGCACTGTTCTCTTGATGAGGCTCTCTTCTCTTCACTTTTGCCAAGGAATCCAGTTTAACCTACAGCCTCTCTACGTGCCTCTTTTTCAGGCCTTACAAAAGCTCCCTGCACAAGAGGGACTACTCTAAGTGGGTAATACACGTGGCTAATTATCCTGAGTTGCAAGTTAAATACTTTCTGGAAGGGCTGGACCGTTGTTTGGCCTTCTCTCTGATGTTTTCATAAACTCCAGTTTTAATGTGTGAGAATCTGTTTTCAGGATTTGAAGTCATACCTACCTGAATATGAGGCGGGACTCTAAAAAGGCAACATGACTGACTTGGTATCTCCCCCCAAAAAAGGAGCCTATTAGTCCAAATACATTCTTCTTTGTTATTGTAGAGAGGGGGCCCTGGAGTCCCCAGACTCCCTTTCCAGCAGAATAGAAGGTCTGTGGTGGAACACACCATTTCTCTCTCTGGGTCTCGGTTTCTTCATCTGTGAGACATGACAGGTTAGACCAGCTGACTCGTAGGCACTCTCCAGGTCTGTGGAAACCACTGAATCTTCACTGTGAATGATCTCAGCCTCTCCCTCCTCTCCTTTGCCTGTGGTCCTGCCCAGAGGCCACAACCAGGGCCGAGAGTTTGGACAGGCTCTGCTGAGTCAGTGCAGAGTCGGGAACCAGGAAGCCATTTGTCAGAAGATCTCCTCTACAGAGGAAGGGCTTTCACATCAGGACATGCCTAAAGAGAGTCTTAGGATACTTTTTTCCCAACTAGGCCTTTTGTGACTCCCAGCCGTGAGGGCTTGAAAGGGTGAGGGGATGCCTGAGCCATCTAGTCCCCCCCCCCACCCCCCATTAGTTGTTATCCTGGTTAGCGTCACTGTCGTGGAAGGTACCTCCTCCTTGTTCTTAGTGCTTAGTTTCTGAAGCTCATTTTTAAAAACCCTTTCACATGGAGCTGTGCTTACTGTGATGATGTCTGAGATTGCCCAGACTGGGAACTTACAACCTCCCTTCCTTTTTCTCGGGCACAGTCTTTCCTTTATTAGGTGTCATTATTGGAAGTAAACAAACTTCTTACACTCTAGTCATCACCTCCTACAGTCCTTGTGGCATGGAGTTCCAAGGGAAATATTTAAATGGGAAAGAAACTGATTTCATTTGTTTTAATTTTATTTCTCAAAAATTATTTCTCAAGAGCAGAGTCACTGTTTAGTTTTGGCTTTGGGTTTTGCTTTAAGGAACAAAAATCAGAGTGTTAACTTCAGTCCTTGCTGCTGCCGCCTCCCTGGCCAGGGCGACCCAGGCACGTCCCATCACCCGGGCATACCTTTCCCAGAGGGGCACGTTATCCTTAAAGCAACGATGTGAAGGGAACTTACTAAACTTCAAATGACTTCTAATTTACTAATAGAGAAAATGAGAGAGAGAGAGAGCGAAGTTTTAGTCATTTTCCAAGGCATGCTTTTTAGAAAATACCATTTAAGAAATAGCTAGAATCCACTTAAAAGCACTTTATAACTCAACACCGCACCACCTGTGTTGTTGCCAAAACGAACATTTCTATCACTGACCTGCCACAGCACACGGCTGAATGCTCACGAGACAAGACTGTATTTATGTTGCTCACTCTTCTCCCTAGAAGCTTCCCTCTTGCCGGGTTTCCCATTTCACTCTCGAATCTCCGCTCTCTTCTGCCTCTTCCTTCTCGTGTCTTCTTAATCACTCCACCTCCTCGCTGAGGTCGGCTCTGCAGACTCCTCCTTAGACTTCTCCTCATGCTCGACTCTTTTCCACTGGAAAGGTATCTACTCTGGAAACTTGAGTGACTTCACCTCTGTAGACAGTCCATCACCTGGTCTCACATCCTGACCTCCTGGAGCTCTCATTCCACATCATCAGTTGCCTACTGGGCATTTCCCCTTTGCTGTCCTTTTGTGACTTGCCAACACTCTCCCTTTGTGTGTCCCGTTGTCACTGTCACCTCAGACTCACCATGAAACCTGCAACTCCCCACCACAGCCGGTCTCTCTTCTCGCCTCCTTATTTCCCTGCGGCTGCTGCCACCATTAATTCTGTGAATCCATCTTGAAGTGTGCTCTTGCCTCCATCTTTGGTCCCGCTGCCAGCCATCACTCTTGAATCCCATCCATGGTGCCACAGGGGACCCTTCACCAGTCTGCTTCCACTTTTATCCCTGAGGCCCATTTCTCTGCACTTCTACCTCCCTCCCCCACCCTCATGCGTGAGGGCTCAGCCATCCTGAACTTGCCTCACTTCCTCACATTTTACTTTCCAGAACTTTCCATGCTCTCTGGGAGCCATGAGCTGCTTCCCGGCTACAGTATGAGATTGCGTGGGTCTCCCAGAGGCACATAATCAAGTCCAGTTTGGGTCACCCAGTTCAAACTCTTGTGATGCCACAGTCCCTTCTAAGGAGGTTGTTCTGCGTCCTCAGAAAGTCGAGTGACAGAGTATTCAGGCAGCGCATTCCAGTCACGGACAGTTCTATCTGGCAGAAGTTCTTTTCTACCTTTTGGTCTTGAGATACCCCTTGAAGCAAAAGAGAAAAATCTAAACTCTTTTCCATAAACCAACTTTCCGATCATTAGAGTGGGCACCCCCACTCCTACCCCAAGTTTCCTTTTCTCTTCATAACAGATCCAGTTGCAGCCCGTTTCCCTGAACTGTCATTGAGTTTCTGCAGGGTTGACCCAGGGGCCTGACTCTTCTGCTCATACTGCAGTCTGACCCATGGGGTACCACTCCCATGATTCTACTCCATGCCATCCCACTTCTCCAAGCCTCAGTTTCCCATTAATAAGATGAAAAGATTTTTAAATCCAGGATGGTCTTTGGGGCCCCATGAATACCCTGAAACTAAATGCAGTGGTTTGTATGTCATGAACATATGTACATTTTGGGCAGTGAAGATCTATATATTTTTTATCACAATCTCAAAGAAGGTCCATGAGTCACAAAGAGATTTTTAAAAATCATTTGACTAAATGATATCTGAGCTCCCCCACCTGCCCAGCTCTAACATTCTATAAGTCAAAGGTTCTAAGACACATGACATTTTCTTATTCCCTCGAGAGGAAGTCAGAGCCCAGATATTCCTCAGCCTGTTATTCAGCGACAATAAAGAGACAGAATCTCACGGCCCCTCTACGTACGGCGCAATACCAACTGAAAAGGTTAGAGCAGAACCTTTTCTGTCTTGTGAGATAATCAGTTTCCTCTCACTGGAAATGTTCCAGCCAAAATGGAATTTTCATCTCTCCAGGATAGTATACAAGGGATTTTTAAAAATTATATAAAGAACTAGTCCTTGAGATCTCTTCTGAGTCAAAGATTCTGTGAGAGCTAGATTGCATGTCCTTGCTCTGGCCTCTGCCTAAACCAACCCCTCAGTTCCCTCTTTCTCATTTTGACATTCTTTCTAGGTGGTTTTTTTTTCTTCCACTGTAGTGACTGCCTCCCACATCCCCCATAGCTCTGTGTAGATACCTCTATGTTAGTCCCTATCACATCTAGAACCCATCACATTCAGAACTATCTGTGGGAGTAAATGGGTCTGACTCCCCGCGAGATTGTCAATTCCTTGGGAACAGGGGTTATATTGTGTGTCTCCATATCTCCAATGTCTTAAAATACCTGATGTTTAATAAGCATTTAATCATAAATGTTCAGTCACTGCCCCTACAATGAGTATGAAACCTTACAGGAATCATTTTTCATTCTAGGCCTTAGTTTTCCCCCTCAGCCAAGTGGGAGGCTTGGGCCACATACTCTCTTTGGTCCCCTTCAATTCCGTGAATCTCTGTAAGTGTACCACTTCAATTTGTTTGCCTTACTCAGGCAGGAAATGCATTTATGTTCCATTTATCCTCACAACACACACTGGTGCTTCTAGATTTGTGCATTTGGCTTCCTAGCTCCCTCCATATTTATCATGAGCAAATTACCATTTGACAGGTTTATGATAGTTCTTTATTCTGATTTTTAAAAGAGGGATAAGAGCAAAAGCTTCACCACTGCATTTACTTGAACATGAGACCCCGCTATGTGGCTTCCATAGAGAGTTGTATATGCCCAGTTTTGAGAAGAAGAAAATTCTGTCAGACCCTGCAGAAACAAGCAGGCTCTTTCCCATTCCAGTGCAGTATGTGAGTTTCCATGGCCATGAATGCAGGACCTACAACAGGTCGGAGAGATATGATGAAAATGGCTCTCACAGGGCGCCTGGGTGGCTCAGTCGTGAAGCATCTGCCTTCGGCTCAGGTCATGATCTCAGGGTCCTGGGATCGAGTCCCATGGCGGGCTCCCTGCTCCGCAGGGAGTCTGATTCTCCGCCTCCCTCTTCCTCTGCTCCTAACCCCACTCATGCTCTCTCTCAAATAAATAAATAAAATCTTAAAAATAATAATAATAAAATGGCTCTCACAGAAAAGGGAGTTGTGTGGTTTCAACAGTGAGCATTTCTGAAAGTATCTTTAGACCCAGCCCTTTAGCTCTTCGACTGCATGGCACTCATGCCAAACATTGATTTCTTCACTTCTAACCAGATTCTGTCACAGGGAAGCTTTATCTTAACAGCTTTACATAAAAGTAATAGTGATCAATTATATTCATATAGTGCTTTACAGCTTACAGAGTTCTTACGTGTTAATTCATTAAATCTACCCAATCATTTGGTAAGGTAAACAGGGCAACTAATTATCCTTAATCTCATTTCACCGATGGGGTTTCACAGAGCTTAACTTTCCTGAAATCACAACTAGTAAAGGAGAAAGACGGCGCAGGAATCTCAGCCCTACCCTAAGCCAGGGTTCCTACCAGCCATACTTACGCTGGAGGCTGTCTCCAGCTGCTAGCCCCCATCTTGATAGGCCAGCATGGAACAGCCCTGCTTCTTTTTTTAAATTTTTTATTTTCTTTTACTTCTGCCCGTAAGTGTAACCAGAACCAGGCCCCTAGTCAGTTTTTCTCTTACCACAGTGCTCCTTCAGTTGTTCCAGTATTGTTTCCAGGAATTGTTGAAAGAGTGGTGCCAAGCCACCATCATCCATTCTGCAACACAGTTTAATAAAAAATCTTCCTATTACTCTCAGAGTTAACTAACATGGCGGAGTGCACCAAGTTCCTCCTACATTTTTGAGAAAAGTAAGAAAATTAGTTGGTTCCAAGCCTACACCAAGACTATAAACAAGAATGTCACGAGGGCAGGGGCGCCTGGGTGGCTCAGTTGGTTAAGCGACTGTCTTCGGCTCAGGTCATGATCCTGGAGTCCCGGGATCGAGTCCCGCATCGGGCTCCCTGCTCGGCAGGGAGTCTGCTTCTCCCTCTGACCCTCCTCCCTCTCATGCTCTCTGTCTCTCATTCTCTCTCTCTCAAATAAATAAATAAAATCTTAAAAAAAAAAAAGAATGCCATGAGGGCAAAGCCCAGTGAAATTGGTACAACAACAGGACCTGCTAAGTAGACTTCCCTTTTCTATGAGAGCCATTTTAATCCCATCTTTCAAATCTCTCTGAGGTCCTGCTTTCCTTGCAATTGTAACTTGAATACTCCTCTGCAATGGGAAAGAGCCTGCTTCTTTCTGCAGTCTCTGACAGAATTAATTTCTTCTTATCAAAACTGGGCAAATACAACTCTCTATGGAAGCCACATCGGAGAGTCGAAAACAGCATCACCTTCCGGGACACTCACTGTCCAGGCCCAGGGGCAGGTCTGTGCTACATTGTGCAAACAAACACACCCAGTCCTGAGATGCTGAAGCCACTGGATGTTCAGGTCATTTAAATTATGGCCCTTGAGGGGCGCCTGGGTGGCTCAGTTGGTTAAGCGACTGCCTTCGGCTCAGGTCATGATCCTGGAGTCCCGGGATCGAGTCCCACATCGGGCTCCCTGCTCGGCAGGGAGTCTGCTTCTCCCTCTGACCCTCCTCCCTCTCATGCTCTCTGTCTCTCATTCTCTCTCTCTCAAATAAATAAATAAAATCTTTAAAAATAAATAAATAAATAAAATAAATAAATAAATTATGGCCCTTGATCTGACTGCACATCAAGCAGACCTTTTTTTTAAAGATTTTATTTATTTATTTTTGTGAGAGAGAGAGAGAGCATGAGTGGTAGGGAGGGGCAAAGGGAGAAGCAGACTCCCCACTGAGCAGGGAGTGGGACACAGGATTCAGTCCCAGGACCCTGGGATCATGACCCAAGCAGAAGGCAGACACCCAACCAACTGAGCCACCCAGGCTCCCCCAAGCAAACTTTTGATCACTGAGTTTCTTATTGACCCATTTCTGCAGTTGTCATCTAGGCTGCTCATTTATAGAAATCCCCATCCTTGGGACTTAGGTCTGGTTTTTGGGGGACCCCAGGCCACATCGCTGCCTCCTGGTGACCCTTCAGGGATCTGCAAGAGCAGTGTGGCCCTTACATCTTTTCTCCCTAGGGTAATACACCCCGTTCCTTCAGCCCACAGTTTGGAGGCTTTCTTTGCTCTGTGATGCACAGGACCTGAAATGGACATTGTCAAGGACCTCATCTTCGGTTGACTTTCTCACTTTTTTATACTGTGATCCTCTGCAGAGATGCAAACCTTGTTCCAGAAAAGAGAGTAACATAAAAAAATAAAAAATCTTTAAAAAAAAAAAAAAAGGGGGGGTACCTGGGTGGCTCAGACGGTTAAGCATCTGCCTTCGGCTCAGGTCATGATCCCAGACTCCTGGGATCGAGCCTCACATAGGGCTCCCTGCTGAGTAGGGAGCCTTCTTCTCCCTCTCCCTCTGCCTGCCGCTCCCCCTGCTTATACTCTCTCCCTGTCTAATAAAAATCTTTAAAAAAAAGAAAAAAAAAAAAAGACAAGACAGTACAAACCAGACTAATTGGCAGCCCATCAAAAACTGTTGTCTGGTCAATTTCCCTTAAGATAATAGAAAAAAAGAGAGGACAAGGCAGGACTATTTTATGCATTAAGATTGCACCATGTTAGGAAATTTCCTGCTAAAATGTTACTTGCTGTGCATAGACAGGATTTTTTTTTTTCTCTTTAATTTTTCATATAAACTAGAACAGCATTGATTCTTTCTCTGGCATTTGTTTCCAAACTTGACAAAAATAGGTCAAGTTTATAACATAACCCCCATGAAGATTACTAGGTCTTCAACATTCTGTAGGAAATTAGTTGGAGAAAAAACACTTAAATTTCAGGACAATTACTGAGTCTAAGAGTTTAGAACTAAAAGCTACCTCCAAAGCGTTTGAAATGCTGTTAATGGCTACTCTGAAGTACTATTACCAGTTTCTTCATATGACCGAACTCATTCTTTCTTTCTTTCTTTCTTTTTTTTTTTAGAAGTGGAGGTGGAGGTGGGGGGGGAGTAGGGGCAGAGGAAGAGGGAGAATCCCAAGCAGGCTGCATGCCCAGCGCAGAGCCCAATGTGGGGCTCAGTCTCATGACCCTGAGATTATGACCTGAGCCAAGATCATGATCTGAGCCAAAATCAAGAGTCGGACACTTAGCCAACTGAGCCACCCAGGCGCCCCTGACCCAATTCATTTTTTAAATGATAGAAAAATATTAAGTGAAATTTTTTTTTTTTAAAGATTTTATTTATTTATTTGACAGAGACAGAGACAGCGAGAGCAGGAACACAAGCTGCGGGAGTGGGAGAGGGAGAAGCAGGCTTCCTGCTGAGCTGGGAGCCTGATGTGGGACTCGATCCCAGAACCCTGGGATCATGACCTGAGCCGAAGGCAGTCGCTTAACCAACTGAGCCACCCAGGCGCCCAATATTAAGTGAAGTTTTAAAAAACAACTCTGTCACTGAGGTCAATTGTACAGGGAAGGATGAAGAGCTGAGGTCTAGCTCAGCTGTCTGTACTTTACCATGTAGTCATGGCTAAGTCACTTACCTCTTTGTCTCAGTTTCCTTATCTACCAAATAAAAATGAGTAAATTGAGATTCCTTTGTACTCACATCACGAGCAGTGGAGCTGGACCTTATTCCCCAGGGACACATACACATAGGCTCACGTTCTGCTCTTGGGCTGTAGCGCACACGGGTGTGTGTGTGTGTGTGTTCCTGTTGTTTTAAGGCAGCAATATGTAAATAGGATGCAGGTTATGCATAGTCCCGGTTCTAATCCCACCCGCTTTTCCGCAACGATCACTACTTTTTTTTTTTTAAAGATTTTATTTATTTATTTGAGAGAGAGAGAATGAGAGAGAGAGAGAGCATGGGGGGGGGGTCAGAGGGAGAAGCAGAATCCTCACTGAGCAGGGAGCCCGATGCGGGACTCGATCCCGGGACCCCAGGATCATGACCTGAGCCGAAGGCAGTCGCTTAACCAACTGAGCCACCCAGGCGCCCAACAGTCACTACTTTTATATCAAGAGACATAGCTCTGGAGAACTGCACAGTTGTGGGCCATGGGCCGCCCAAAGTTTTTTTAAAATGCATCAATTTTTTAAACACTAATTTATTTCTATTCATGGGATCTAGTATATATTCTGATCATTACATTCTTCCTTCCAAATCTGCTTTACTTAGTTCTACCAAACTGAAAAAAACACCTTCCTGCAAATTTCCCCTTCCAACGAAGCCTTCAGAAGACAGAGCGCCCTTGCTCCGTGGACATCCTGATCACTCTAAACGGCTGGATGCCCTATTGGTCCTATAGCTGCCTCTGTTGGAGGCCCAGAAAGGTCTGCAGTAACAGGGTTTGCCCAGGACTTGATTGGAAGCGGCTTCTTGGAATTGAAAAGGAAAGCTGTTTGGGTTCCCAAAAGAGAGAGAAATGACCACTCGAATAACAAAGTCTAATTTATCACCTCTGAGCCCTTCTTAATGGCAGCGAGATCCATGTAGATGCCAAGCCAGACAACTGCACGTGTGTGTCTGTCTGAAGGACCAATATTCTCTTAGAGCAGTTCTCTTCATCAGTGCTCATAAAAAGAGCAGCCATCCCCCTGCCTGCCAGGAGCAAGGCTGTTCCATCAATTAGCGGCACTTCAGCCACCCAGATGCTTCCACCTTCTTCCGAAAAGCAGCCTTCTCCCAGACAGCTCACACTGAAATGGCACCTGCTAGCCTCCATATGACTCTCAGGCACTGATGATGACAGGCTGTCCAGCCAGCCTGTCGATTGCAGGGCTGCACGCTCAGGTGTCAGCACTTGGCAAAGTGTGTAACAAAACCAGAGTCAGATGAAACCGGACTTAGCACAACCCATCTGGCCACTCTTGCTAGGAATGGGACTTAGTGGGAAATGATGAGATAAGCAAGCTTGGGCCCCAGATCAGGAGCTTCACCACGGGACAAAAGACCTTCCGAAGGGGAAGTTAGGTTGACAAGGCTTTATATCAAAGTGTAACCTAGATATATGTCACCTGGGTCTTCTCTGTCCCTTGACATCTAAATAAACATTGCCTCAAATCACACAGCCTGTGAAAATCTGAATTCTCTGACTTCTTAGAGGCTTAGGGTCTCTGCCTCACTCTTGTTTATTGCTTCCCCGTCTGGTATCTTAGCTCTGCAGCTTGTCAGGTTGCTTATAAAAAAGCACGTAGGAGCCTGGTAGACCTTACCAAAAGTTGGTGTCATTGAGGAGAATTGCATTTCATATCCCTTCATGGTATAGTTAATGGTCCATATGAAGAGCACCTGGGTGGCTCAATCGGTTAAGCGTCCCGACTCGGTATCAGCTCGGGTCATGATCTCAGGGTCTCAAGATCTAGCCCCGCATTGAGGGTGGAGCCTGCTTAAGATTCTTTCTCTCTCTCCCTCTGTGCCCCCCTCCCTGCACCCACTCTCTCTAAAAAACAAAACAAAACAAAAAACAGTCCATATGAAACTTTTCTTTTGTCTTAAGCCTTACGACTCAAGGTGGTTCAGAGGACCAGCAACACCTCTATAACCTGGGTGCTTGTTAGAAATGCAGAATCCTGGGCACCTGGCTGGCTCAGTTGGTTAAGCGACTGCCTTTGGCTCAGGTCATGATCCTGGAGTACCAGGATCGAGTCCCACATCGGGCTCCCCGCTCAGTGGGGAGTCTGCTTCTCCCTCTGACCCTCTCCCCTCTCATGCTCTCTCTCACTCTCTCTCTCTCAAATAAATAAATAAAATCTTAAAAAAAAAAAAAAAGGAAAGAAATGCAGAATCTTGAGCCCCACCCCACACTTGCTAAATCAAAATCTAGATTTTAACAAGATTTCAGGAGACTCTGTTTGTTAAAGTGTGAGGAGCACAGACCTAAAGTCCTTGTCCATTAGCTCCCCATGGAGGGTTCTCTTTGGCCTGGCCCTCGCTATACACAATACCCAGCCTTTCCTCTTCTCTTTCTTCCCCCTCCTTTCTTTCTGGTTCTTTCATCTCTTCTCTCCCTGTCAGGAGCTTCAAACACATTCCCTTTTCGTCAGGAGCAGCCTTCCCCTCCTCAGGGCCAATCGCCACATAGGCCCTGAAGGTCTCACCAGCTATCAGCCTTCCATTCTTTTCCCAAGCTGATTAAAATGTTTTTCTAAACAAGCCCCCCCCCTGCCCCCCGCAAGAGGGACTCTGATACCAGCTATTACAATAAAAGAAACCTATCTCGTTACAAAGGATACCCCAGATTTTATAAAGACATCTGGCTTCCAAACAGACCCCTAAATCAATTCCAGGTTATAAACTATCATAAAAGTGTTAGACCTGGGGAAACTGAGTCTCCAACAGGAAAGTAATTGGCTCGGTATCATTTTGTAGTTCTTGGCAGGGGCAGGAATAGAAAAGTTCTTATACTTCCCAGTGTGGGCTTCTCTCCACTACGGCCCTGATCATTCTACTTTAAGCCGAAACTTTATGTGGCCCCCTGATTCTCTTCCTGCACGGTAACTGGGTCGCCTGAGCTGCACGTGTGCATGGGGTACGCATGGGGCGCCTGCTGTGTACAGCAAGCACTGTTCGAAGATAGGAGGCAAACAGACCCCGTTTTCCCATGCCCCGTGCCTTTGCCCAAACTGCTCCCCACACTGAGGTCCTCATTCCCACCGCATCTGCCTGGAAAACCTCTCCACATCTTTGAGAATCAGCAGCTGGGAGCTTCTGGACTCCTCCAGACAATATTAATCACTACCCGCTCTGTGCAAGCTCACAAGTATAACATTTCTCCCATCGTTTGTTAGGTCCTTTTTTCCTAGCTGTCTCCTCCGAAATCAAGTTTCCTCCAGGGAGGGGTGTACCCTGTGACCCTCGGGGCCCAGCACAGGAGAGGCTCAGTAAATGTTCTTTTTCTTCCCCCTTTCTTTCCCTTGGAAATCCCTAGCAATTAATGCTATTGGTCAATCTTGTCCTGAACTCAGCCCCTTCATCCTCAAGCAACTTGCTCCTTTCTGGAGCTGGGCTGCCCCAGACCCATCCCCCTCCTCCTCCCGCTGCCACTCATTCCTCGGCCCGGCCCCGCCTGGCCAGCTCCCTGGCCAGCAACGGACTGTTGCTCTCCACAGGGACCAGTCTCGCCACCAGGACTTGTGTATGACTTTTTGAAAATCATCCTACCTTCTGGACCTCATCTACAAAATGAGTGGGTTTGCCTCATTAGCCGTGTTGCAACTCACAGGCGTGTTATTATCCGCCGTGAGGTGCTTTGTAAGTAATTGTTTCATATAAATCATAAGGCTTGCCATGGTCTTTTTTAATAAATAGAGAAGATTAAAGGTTATCCCTGTGACTGGCATGCTCAGTCGCATTCTGATGTGCTTTCTGGAATAGGAGAAAAAGGCGTGTAGCTGCAGGGATCCCACACAGGCTTGGGCACACAACACCTTAGGATTGTGTCCTGTCTCACAAACATAGAGTTTTCCATCATGTGTGTCCCAACTGGGCAAAGTCTGATCTGTAAAATTGTTTTCAGCTCCATCATCTTTTGAGCTATAAGGTCTGGAGAAAAGACCAAAAATTGTGAAATTGTGGAAACTGTGAATTTCCAAGCCCCTCCTGTGATGTGGTAGCTCCTCATAACATTTAAATCTCACTCAGGAACATTTGACTGGGTAACAGTCTTTTAATTTTTTCCTCTGCCTCCTTGGCTTTGCTTCCAGGAAGCGAGAGGAAGAAAACAAACGAAGGGAGGCAGAACAGCAGAAGGGAAGGCTGAGCCCAGATTCCTGCAGACCCCAAGCCCTTCCCTGTCTGCTCAACACCCAGGCTGAGCCCCACGGGCAGAGCCGGGCCCCCAGCAAACAGCCTCCCACCAGCGACACAGCCCAGGACCCTGAGGGGAGAGCCTGTGGAGGATCTCCAGGCAGAGCCCCCCAGAGGGAGCAGCATCTTTGCCCAGATGTGCAGGGAACAGACCCCAAAAAGCCAAACGGTACGTGTATTGCCTTTGTTACTTGATGCCGACCCACGGACTGTGGGCTCTCTTGATTGGTGTATTTAGTCCATTTACATTTAAGGTAATTATGTCAGCACCGAAGACTGCCATTTTATTATTTATTTCTATTTATTTCCTCTGGTTCTCATCCCTGGTTTGTTTTGTTTTGTTTTTTAAAGATTTTATTTATTTATTTATTTGACAGAGAGAGACACAGCGAGAGAGGGAACACAAGCAGGGGGAGTAGGAGAGGGAGAAGCAGGCTTCCCGCTGAGCAGGGAGCCCGTTGTGGGGCTCGATCCCAGGACCCTGGGATCCTGATCTGAGCCGAAGGCAGACGCTTAACTGACTGAGCCACCCAGGCGTCCCTGCCTGAGAATGTTTTGATTTCATTCCTGAAGAGTTGATAAACCAGATCCAGAATGCACACTTAGCAGGTCTTTCCTTCCCACACTTGAAAGAGGCTGTGCCACTTCTGGCTTCCATGGTTTCAGACAAGAAATCCACTGTTGATCAAATTGGTGTTCCTCGGTAATGTTTCTACATAACATGTCACTGCTCTCTGGCTGCTTTCAAGATTTTTCTGTATCTTTGGTTTTCAGTTTAACATGATGTGTCTTGGTATGGATCCTTGGAGTTTATCCTATTTGGATTTTGCTTAGTATGTTGGGGATCCCCAAGACTCCCCCCCCGGAAAGTTTAGTAATTTGCTAAGAGTACTCACAAGACTCAGCATATATTTGTATTCACAGCTAGGATCTTTTATAACAAAGGGATACAAATCAAGATCAACAAAGGGAAGAGGCACATGGAGCAAAGTCTGGAAGAAACCAGGTGCAAATTTCCAATAGTCTTCTCCCAGTGGAATCACACAAGACATGATGAATTCCTCCAGCAATGATTTTTTTTTCCCATTTCTTTTGCTTTATTTTTTTATTAACATATAATATATTATTTGTTTCAGGGGTACAGGTCTGTGATTCATCAGTCTTACACAATTCACAGCTCTCACCATAGCACATACCCTCCCCAGTGTCCATCACCCAGCCACCCCATCCCTCCCACACCCCATCCACTCCAGCAACCCTCAATTTGCTTCCTGAAATTAAGAGTCTCTTATGGTTTGTCTCCTTCTCTGGTTTCATCTTGTTTCATTTTTCCCTCCCTTCCCCTATGATCCTCTGCCTTGTTTCTCAAAATACTCATATCAGTGAGATCATATGATACTTGTCTTTCTCTGATTGACTGATTTCACTTAGCATAATACCCTTTAGTTCCATCCACGTCGTTGCAAATGGCAAGATTTCTCTTTCTGATGGCTGCATAATATTCCATTGTATATATATACCACATCTTTATCCATTCATCTGTTGATGGACATCTAGGCTCTTTCCATAGTTTGGCTATTGTGGACATCTCCAGCAATGAATTGTAACAACTAGTTAGCCTTTTTTCTACCAGGAAAACACACCTAAACTTAGGACTCCAGGATTTTTATTGGGGTCAGTTACATAAGTATCCTCTACCTAGCATATACTACAACTCGAGACTCCCAGAAGGAAAACAGATATTCTGCATAAATTTTATCATTTGCCCAGAGCAATTAAAGCATATTGAGCCATTCTTACAAATTAAGGAACAGTGAGAGCCCTCCAGAACTCTAAGTGCAAAGGTCAACATAGTGAAAAAGGCAAATAATGTCTTAGAAGTATTATAAAAATAGTTTTGACCTTTTGGACCCCAGAAAGAGTCTATGAAATCTCATGGTGACCCAATTCAGGGCTTGGACAATTCATTCTCTCTCTCTGAACCTTAATTTCCTTACCCATAAAATGGGGTGGGGGAAGGAATACTCAAAAAACAACAAATGAACAAACAAGCAGAAATAGATTCATAAATACAGAGAACAAACTGATGGTTGCCAGAGAGGAGGGGAGTGGGACAATGGGCGGAATGGGTGAAGGGGTGTGGGAAGTATGGGTTTCAGTTATGGAATGAACAAATCACGGGGAAGGAAGGTACAGTGCAGGGAATACAGTTAAGGGTATTATCATAGTGCCTCTGATGATAGATGGTAGCTATACCTGTGTGAGCACAGCGTAACAAAATTACGATGCTGTATGCCTAAAACTAATGTAACGTTGTGTCAACTATATTTCATTTTCAAATAAGAAAAAAATGAGTGCATACTCTCTACCCTGCAAGGCAGTTATGAAGAGAAATCAAATAATTAATGTAGAATCTTATTACAGCCCTTGACTTGTACTAGGTCTTCAGTAACTACTGTTATTAAACCACACTGATGATCTAGCCAAGAACAGCTACATAAAAGTACACGTGAACGGCCACAAACATATCCAGAATGTAATTCCATAACCCACTTTACAGTGGTAATGCATCAGCAATGTATACCTTAAGGAGGTCTGATGCTTTGTTATATACTCATTCATTTATTCATTCAGCTAGTGTTAACTAGACTCCCGTGATGTAACAACCACATCGAATTTCCTCAAATTCTTTCTTAGCTTGAGGTCACTGCATATTACACTCCCCCATTCATATGGATAAAAGTGCCTCTTATTTTTCTGATCTCGGGATGAATGTTACTTCCTCTACACATCCATCCCTCCCCACGAAACAAGGCTTCATCTTCCTGCTATGTGTTCCCATAGGTCTTCTGTACTTCCATATTAGGAAGATCATCACCTTTTACTGTTATTACTGGCTTGTCTGTTTTTCCCAATAGATTACAAGATCCGCATAAGATCAGAGTTGTTTCCATTATATGCTGCTATGTAAAAAACAAACAAAAAACAAAAACAAAAACTACACTGAAACTAAGTGGCTTAGAACAACAATTTATTATTTCTCATGATTCTGTGGGCCGGCTGGGCAGTTCCTCTACAGTTTTACCCGTTCTCTTTCATGTGGCTACATGCAGGTGGAAGGTCAGTTGAAGTGGATGGTCTACGATAGACTGACTTAAATGTCTGGCAGTTGATACTGGCTATGAGCTGGGATTCCTTGACTCTGCTTTATATGGCCTTTCATCCTCCATTAGGCTAGACTGGCCTCCCTACACAGTAGTCTCAGGGCATCATTCTAAGAAAGCAAAGGCAGAAGCCACAAGACCTCTCGTGGAATAGGCTCCAGAATGTGCATGCTACATTCTATTGGTCAAAGCAAGTTATATGCCCAGCCCAGACTAAATGATATGGAGAAATATACTCTACTTTTGTGCATACTAGGATGGGAGCAATTTTTTACTATTAAAGAATCTATCACAGTTCCTTTTTGGTCACAGATTATTCACATTCCTCCCACATGCACAATATTCTCATAATTATCTCAGGACCCCAAAATGTCATCTCAGTTATCACATCAAGCTTGAAGTTTGGGATCTTGAGACCTATGTCATGTCCAGATGTTGTCAAACTTCCCCAGGTGTGGGGCACCTGGGTGTCTCAGTTAGTTAAGCATCTGCCTTTGGCGCAGGTCATAATCCCAGGGTCCTGGGATCGAGCCCCGCATCGGTAGAAAGCCTGCTTCTCCCTCTCCCTCTGCCCACTGCTCCCTCTATGTGTGCTCTCCCTCTCTGTGTCAAATAAATTTAAAAATAAAATAAAATAAAATAAAATAAATAAATAAATAAAGAGATTCCCCAGATGTGAATCTTTCCAGTTCAGGGACTAGCCAACCAAAAACACATGTTATCAACCCCTCTCCACACCCAACAAGCAATGGTGAGGCAGGAACAGAATAACCACAGTAGACACCTTTGTTCAAAAGGGGAGAAATAAGAGGCACATACAAGTCACTAGTCCATAACAATTCTGAAAGCCA
Source organism: Neomonachus schauinslandi (assembly GCF_002201575.2). Classification (NCBI taxonomy): domain Eukaryota; kingdom Metazoa; phylum Chordata; class Mammalia; order Carnivora; family Phocidae; genus Neomonachus; species Neomonachus schauinslandi. The sequence continues at coordinate 62,767,163 of NC_058415.1, forward strand.
ACTGGTTACACATTAGCAGTAATAGAAGTATGGAATGTTCCTTGATTAGGGTATGGTTTTACCCCTGTGTGTGGTTTCCCATTCCATTATTCTCCTTGGCTCTTGGCTTTGCCACCTGGGTTCTTGGTTCTGCTCTCTGAGACATCTTCCTTTCCCATAAGACATAGTGGACATTTGCAGCTTTCTTCAGCCTGTTTCCTGCCTATAGGAAGTTGAGGTTCCAGAGGCTCCTGTTAGTTTTGAACTGCCTCAGCAGTTCAAGCTAGTGATACTCTTTGTGATACAATTACCTCAGAAATTTCATGGATTTCAGGGGCACCTGGGTGGCTAAGTCAGTTAAGCATCTGACTCCTGATTTTGGCTGAGGTCATAATCTCAGGGTCATGGGATTGAGCCCCGCATCAGGCTCCATGCTCAGCGAGGAGTCTGCTTGGGATTCTCCCTCTCCCTCTGCCCCTCCCTCTGCTCGTGTGCTCTGCTTCTTTCTCTCTCAAATAAATAAATAAAATCTTTAAAAAAATTTCGTGGGTTCCCTATGAATCTGATTGGATTCACTCCATGTTCCAAAACTACATCCATAATTATTTCTCAAACAGGCCTCTCTCTACTTTGGGTGGCTCAGGCTACTGTGGGAAAATGCCCTTGAAGTTCTTAGATGTTCTTTTGTGTAGCTTACAGTGCCTTACAATGTACCATCTTAGATATTTTTGAGGTCTTAATAAAGGGTTGAACAGTAATACTCCTGATATGATCTTTATCCTTAAGTCATAGTTTACTAAGAGATTCTTTCATTGGCTGAAAAGAATGAATATGCGAAACAGCTTTCTTTGCTAACCTGGCACATTTTAGGCTCTTTGTATTTCCTCTAGATTCTGCTTATAAACTGAGCAGTTCTTTCCTAATTTTACTTCTTTCTACCCACACCTTATCTCATGCAGCTAAAAAAGCTGGTTGATATTTTCTTCAGTTATTGCCCCTGGAACTCTCCTAATCCATACCTACAAATTCATTAGATAAGTTTTCTGTCTTCTGAGTTACTGCAGGTAACTTTTGCCCATTTTGCCAATTATTCTGTCACTGAATAATACCATTGACCATTCTCCAAACTCCAATAGCAATTTCCTCTCTGCTCTCTCAGCCTTTTGTAATAGTCTCTTTATTGCCTTCCCAGCTTCTGTTCACTCATCAGTCCCTAAGTCAAAGCTATGGGTTTTGTTAGGCCAGCACCTCTCATTTTTAGCTTATTGGTTTCTGTGTTGTTTCTCTCTAGTGACGTAACAAATTACCCCCAAAACTAAGTGGCTTAAAACAACGACTTCTTATTTCTCACAATTCTGTGGGTTGTCTGAGCAGTTCCTCTCTTAGGTCACGTGGGCTCACTCATGTGGCCGATGGAACTAGAAAGTCCAAGATGGCTTCCTTTACACGTGTGGCCATTGGTGCTGGCTATTGGCCGAGGTGTCTCAGATCTCTTCTACATGACCTTGCATCCTCCAGGAGGTTAGACCATCTTCCTTGCATGTTGTTCTCAGGGCAGTGCTCTGAGAGAGAGAAAGCCAGAAGTGACAAGTTCCCTTGAGGCCTAGGCTTCAAAACTTTCCTATCACTTGTACCACATTCTGTTGATCAGAGCAGTTCACAAGGCCAGCCCAGATTCAAGGGGATAGAGAAACATCTTCAAACCAGAGGTTTGAGCTCTGAGCTCTGGGAGGAGTCTGCTAAAGTTTCTCTCTCCCTCTCCCTCTGCCCCTCCCTGTGCTTGCTCTCCCTCTCTCTCTCTAAAATAAATGAATCAATCTTAGAAAAAAAAAAAAAAGACATGAAATGTATTCATTAGGTGTACTCATGTTTTCTGTAACAGAGTTCCATTTTACGGCAAAGCTTTGCTTCCACTCAGTTCACTAAATCACTCATGCAATGCATTCATTCAACAGATATGTTTTTGAGCCCACACTATGTATACACACTATGTACCAGCCATACTTAACTATAACTGGGGCTGAGCCACCCGAGTGCTCCAAAACACCTTGAGGCATTTATGCTACAAGACCAGTCAGATTTACTGTGGATCTGATCACATTCAGATAATCAGTCATCTTACATCCTGAAAAGCCCACTAAGTTTCAGTTTTTAATAACCAATCCTTTTGTCCTTTAATTACACTGATGCGAGTTAGACTTTCTCTCCGCACTTGAAGGGGCTGATGGTATAAGTTCTGATCCAAGTCTGAAAACCTGAAAAGTAGCAGCACCTGGGCAGCTTTGTCTAAGGGCAGCTTTGTCCCAGCTCAAGCAAAGAGAGCGAATCTGCCCTTCCTCCACCTTTGTTCTATTGAGGCCCTCCACAGACTAGTTTAAAGGTGATCTAGGACATGGTTTTATAATGATTTTCAAGCCATGTATGGCTCATAAAATGAATTTAGTGGATTGGACCAGGATAATTTTCATGAAATAGACTATATTAGAAAATCTCAAGGTAGCGGCGCCTGGGTGGCTCAGTCATTAAGCGTCTGTCTTCGGCTCAGGTCATGATCCCAGGGTCCTGGGACAGAGCCCATCGGGCTCCCTGCACAGCAGGAAACCTGCTTTTCCCTCTCCCTCTGCCTGCCACTCCCTCTGCTTGTGCTGTCTCTCTCTCTGTCAAATAAGTAAATAAAATCTTAAAAAAATATATCAAAGTATATTGCACATAATAAAGGTAATAAATTTTATTGTATGTCTATGCACAGAGGGGTGTATGTGTGTGTGTGTACATACATGAATATGAGTATACTGGGCCACAATGTCAGATTTGTCAAAAATTTGAAAGTCACTATTCTAAATAATTCTGAAGCAGGGGAGCTCCTCATTCCTTTGAGGGCAGGCACTGGTGTCCTGAATAGGGACCTTTGGGAAGAGCCAGATTCAAATATACAGATAGGGTCTCAGAGAAACCCAGCATCCAAACTTTGGGGAAGAGTAAATAGAAGGGAGGCCAATCAGCCTGATTCAGATATAAGGAGGAGAAGCTCCAGTTTCATGGGCAGCCTTTGCCCTCATTTACCTGCCTAAGAGGCCAGGGTACAAAGGAAAATAGGGAGATTTTTTGGGAATCAAGAATATCCATTGACTGGAGCTTCTCTAGTATAGTCTTGCTGGGAAACCCCAACATAATTGGGCAGAGGGCACCCCGAGCCACTTTCTGTTTGGCCACATTCTAAAGAAGAGTCACAGCTGCTTCAACTCATCAGTGCTCATGCAGTGTAGACCTTGAGGGGTAGGCATACCAGCAGGAACCCAGAGATGGGAAATGTGGGTCACTTCTTTTTCTCCTTCATCCTATCTCTTAGAAATGGAGAATGTTAGAGCTTGAGTGTCTTTAGAAAGCATCTAGTACAACCTTTTCAATACAAGTCAGGAAATGGAGACCCTGAAAGAGGGGTTTGCCCAACAACATCTCTTAGTAAGTGATTTCTTCTCTCTCATAGTAATTCTTCCCTTGTTTACAATGCTTGGAGAGCATGATGGCTGAGTGCACAAGCTTTAGAATCAAATGAATTAGGTTCACATTTAGACTCCATCACTTACTACCTATATAATCTTGATCAAGTTACTTAACCTCTTCTAAGCCTCCATTTCTTTATTTATAAAAAAAAAAAAAAAGATACTGCCTGTCTTAGAAATTTGTGAACATTATGGCGATAACCCATGGAAAGATTTAAGCCCAGTGCCTAAAGCACTCTATAAATATGAGCTGTTATTATAACTAATCTAATTATTACTTCTTCAAGAGGTAGGGAAGGAAGGAGATGTAATATTTAGGAGGATCACTGTGGCTGAGTGGAGGATGGGTTTGGAGGGCCTACACTAAGACACAGTGGCAGGGCGAGGAGTAAGGGCTGGACTGGAGAGATGCAATTGAGAGGACTTGCTAGCAGATTCCTTGTGGGAGGTGGTGAGATAAAGTTGTCTTTGAGTCAGTGTGGTTTTCAGGAGAGTCTAGTGGAGGAGAAACTTGCTGTTTTAAGGGCCATCCCTGGTGTTATCTTCTTTCTCACCATATGGGCTGCCAGAACTAGTGGGTATGACTGGTGGGAGTAAGTGGGCCCTTACATTTGGTATGTGTACAATGGCTAACACAGAAAATTCAGTTATCACCTGTATGCCAAAGACTCCCTGACCTCCTTCCCTTGTTCCAATTATGTATAATTATTTACTTATGCCTCACTTGGATGTCCCAAAGGCATCCCAAACTCAACCTATCTGAGATAGGACTGATGAAGATTTTATGTAAGCCTGCTCTGTGCGTTGGTTAATGATGTACTCATCCGTCTGAACATTCAGTGCAGGAGTAATGATTATTTCCTTTTCCTTTACTGCCCGTCCCCAACCTGTCACCAGCTCTTGTCTCATTGACTTCCTAAACATCTTTCAAACCCGTTTTCTCCCTCTCATCCTCCACCACCGTATATTCTACTCACATCTTCTTACCTTCATCTCTAACTTGGACTATTGTAGTAGCTTACTAACTGGTCTTACTTATCTGCTCTGACTCCCCTAATCCATTTTCCTCTCTGTGAACAGATTGGTCTCTTCAAAATGAAACCTCATCATATCTCTCCCCCAGTCAGAGCCCTGGAATTAACCACTTCTCCAAAGAACCCTGGTTTCCTTTGTTGAAGAATGGTATTAGAAACCAAAATCTGAGTGCTAGGTGGGCGTATTACGATTGGAGTACTGTTGCTCCTAAGTCCTTTCAGCAGACAAAGCTAAAAATTATTTACAACTATTTCTGCATCTATCTGTGTGTGTGTATCTCACACACACACACACACACACACCATGAGTTCATATCCATGATACCTCCAATTCCATTCAACACCATAGCGATTATTCTATCTTTTCTTCTCTTTATTTGAAGTGTTTCCTCCAACAGTGGAAGACCTGGCTCCCATCATCTAGGATATATATGCTTATTTGTTGAATCCTGGTATACACATAAAAGCAGTTTCAGAATTGCTAACCCATATCCCTGTGAGAGACAAACTTACTAACTAGAGCACAGTATTCACATACATTTCTTTTTGTCCTTACAGTATCCAGCCAAAATATGTTTTTACAAAGTTACTTAGGTCAGTTCTTTTCTTCACCTTTTAGTGTGGTTACCTAATTCATTTGTAATACAGTTAGGTTTGTTTGTTATTATTTATAATCCACTTTGAGTTCTTTCCCACATCCTAGTTGATTTTAATTGTTGGGCTTTTTTTTTTTTTTGTAGTGGAGTACTTTTTATTTAAACAGAAAATGACGTGTTTTCCTAATTACAAAAGTGGTTAATGTACATTACAAAATAATTTTAAAACAGAAAAGAACAAAGAAAAAATAAAAATCCTCCTTAAGATAAGCAACTCATCACTTTGGTACAAATCTATCTACTAGAACTTTCCTTTTTTTTATTTCAGAAAAGAGTGGGCATCCTATTTTGAGGTCTTCTTACATTATCTCCTTGTTTTCAACAAAAATGTTAGTAGCTGCTTAGTATTATATCAGATCATGAGTACAGCATGATTTGTTTAATCATGTCTGTGTTGTAGGACATATGAGCTAAATAACCTTTCATACACATTTTTGTGTACATCTCTAATTTTTATGGCTCTTTAAACATCCTGCCAAATTTCATTCCAGGAAGGTTACAAAAGGTTATTTCAGCCTTTCAAAAGCAAAAAACCAAAAACTCTCTCTGAACATTTAGGCAAATAGTGATTTTATTGAATCCTAGTTAGCAGGATGGAATTTTGTCATATTTTTACTGGCTCTGTGTATTTATTTTCTGGATTGTTCACTGATGTACTCTGTCAATTTTTGTATTGGTTTTTCATTTTCTTAATATTTCTAAAAGCTTAGCGTATAATAAGAATAGTAACCTTTGTCTATCATATATAATGAATGTCTTTTTTAAGTTTACCCTTTGTTTAATTTTTTCTTTTGAGATTTTTATCCTTGTGGTTTTACCTAAGAAAAGGTTTTTCCCACTTTAAGATCTAATAAACACATATATTTTCTGATTTTTACTATTTCAAATGTAATTTTTTATATAGTGATATTGGAACCTAATGACTTCTTTTTAGAGAACAGGCAGTTGTTCTAGCCATATAAATGAAATAATCTGCATGGAATATACAATAATATACATGGAAATGAGCCATGTCCTTGGAGCTGCAACTCTGGCAGGGGGCTTTGTGAGTAGTGGCTTCAGGAGGGGTACAGCATCTCTCTCTGGGTTCACATCCAGGGGCTCTAAGCAGCTCAGCTCCTCACCACAAATTAAAAATGCTATCTTTGTTATATATATTTTTATATATGGGTATATTTTTAGCTTTGTATTCTTTCTAACTGATCTATCTATATTAATACCCAAATCACATTATTTTTATCATCACTACTTAGGATCTAATATCATCCAGCAGTCTCTTCATTATTTTTCTTTTTTTCCCCTTTTTTATTGAAGTATGGTTGACATACAATGTTACATACATTAGTTTCAGGTTTATAACATAGTGATTGGACAATCCTATACATTATGCAGTGCTCACCGTAAGTGTAGCTACCATCTGTTACCATACGTTATTATAATAATATTGACTATATTTCCTATGCTTTATTTTTCATCCCTGTGACTTATTTATCTTGGAACTGGAAGTTTGTACCTCTTAATTTTTTCCTTTTAATAGAAGCAGTTTTAGGTTTACAGCAAAATTGAGCAGAAAGTGCAGAGTTTCCATACACTCCTGGCCCCCAACACACGCATACTCCCCAACTCAACATCCTATACCAGAGTGGTGCGTTTGTTAAAATTGATGAATCTACATTGATACATCCTTATCACACAAAGTCCACAGTTTATATCAGACTTCATGCCTGGTGTTGCACATTCTATAGGTTTTGACAAATGTGTAATGACTCATATCCACCATTATGGCACCATACAGAAGAGTTTCATTGCCTGTATTAGTCAGGGTTCTCCAGAGAAACAGAACTAATAGGGTATATATATAAAAGAGGTTTGTTCTAGAAATTGGCCCACTTGATTATGGAGGTTGAGAAGTCCCATGATCTGCTGCCTGCAAACTGGAGAACCAGGAAAGCTGGTGGTATGATTCAGTGAATCTGAAGGCTCGAGAACCAGGGGAGCAGATGGTGTGAGGCCGAGTCCAAAGGCCTGAGAATCAGGGGGATGAAGGGGCTGATGGTATAAGTTCTGATCCAAGTCTGAAAGCCTGAAAAGTAGCAGCACCTGGGCAGCTGTGTCTAAGGGCAGCTTTGTCCCCAGCTCAAGCAAAGAGAGCGAATCTGCCCTTCCTCCACCTTTGTTCTATTGAGGCCCTCCACAGACTGGATGTTGCCCACCTGCATTGGTGAAGGCAATCTTCTGTCTCAGCTACCAATTCAAATTCTTTCCAAGACATCCTCACAGACACACGCAGAAATATTTTATCAGCTCTCTGGGTGCCCCTTATCCCAGTGAAGTTGACACATAAAATTAACCATCACATTGGGGCGCCTGGGTGGCTCAGATGGTTAAGCATCTGCTTTCGGCTCAGGTCATGATCCCAGGGTCCTGGGATCGAGCCCCACATCGGGCTCCTGGCTCAGCAGGGAGCCTGCTTCTCCTTCTCCCTCTGCCTCTCTCCCTGCTCATGCTCTCTCTCTCTCTCTGTATCTCTGTGTCTCAAATGAATAAATAAAATCCTTAAAAAAAAAAAAAAATTAACCATCACATTGCCCTAAGAATCCCCTGTGCTCTGCCTATGTATCCTTCCCTCCCTTGAACCCTTAGCAACTACTGATCCATTTACTACTTCCATAGTTTTGCCCATTTCCAAAATGTCATATAGTTGGAATCATACAATAGGTAGCCTTTTCAGATTGGCTTCTTTCACTTACTAATATGCACTAGTAATATTCATACAAGGGAAGTAATATTTCACTTAGGAACATCCTCCATGGCTTGGTAACTCATTTCTGTTTAGCACTCATTTCATTTTTATTTCATTTCCTTTCAGTTCATTTCTTTTTAGTGCTGAATAATATTCCATTGTCTGGATGTACCACAATTTAGTCATCTATTCAGCTACTGAAGGACATCTTGGTTGCTTCCAAGTTTTGGAAATCATGAATAAAGCTACTCTAAACATCCACGTGCAGGGTTCTGGGTGGACGTAAGTTTTAAATCCATTTGGGTAAATAACAAAGAGAACAATTGCTGCATCGTCTGGTAAGAACAGTTTTGTAAGGAACTGCCACCCTATCTTTCAAAGTGGCTGTGCCATCTTACATTCCCACCAGCAGTGTATGAGAGCTCCTGTTGCTGCACATCCTTATCAGCCTTTGGTGTTGTCAGTGTTTTTTTGTGTTTTCACCATCTAAGGGGTGTGTAGTGGTATCTCGTTTAACTAATTGGGGCTTTAATGGTGTATGTGAAACATTAAAATGGTTCTAAGAGTCAGAACTATACAAAAAGATATACACAGAGAAGTATTGCTCCCCCTTACCCCACTACCTAGTTCCCATTTCCCTCTTTCTCCCCCTTTCCTGCCCAATCACAGTAGGTACTCAATCTCTTCAGTTTCTGGTTTATCCTTTCTATATTTCTTTCATACAAATGAGCAGATACAAGTATATTTCCTTATTTCCCCTTTGTCTTACATGAAGCATAGCATAGTTTAGATACTTCTTTACACTGTAAAATGGTTATTTTAAAGTTTGTTTCTGAAAACACATTATCTGGATAACCTGTGTGTCTGTTTTTATTGTTTCCCCCACTCCTTGAATACTATCTTGTCTCTTTATCTGCCTGCATATTTTTGATTGAGTGGTAGACATTTAATATAAAAATTTACGTGAGAAATAACATGAGACTTAGGATGATAGTAATTCCTCCAGAACCGATTTACATTGGCTTCTGGCAGACATTTAGGAGCATGAGCAATCCAAGTTTGAGCAATCCAAACCTTAATCTAGTTTCTAATACTGAGATGATGCAAAGCTGCACTCAGTCCCTACAAGGGTCAATTTACTATGAGCTCACCTTTCCTCCTAAGATATAGCCCTCCAGGGTTCCAACCCAAAGGAATGCTTCTTAGCAGGTTCTGGACTCCAGGTTTTGTCCTCCAAACCTTGAGGGGATGATTCCATTCTCCTAGGAATATATGACCCCAAATGCCTTGCTCATCTCTGTTGATTCTCCTGCATCTTGGCCCCATATATTTTTCTGTCTTATTAGCTCTTTGATGCCTTCAGATGGGTGGTTTTTAGTATTTTGTTTGGCTTTTCTATTGTCCTCAGTGGTGAGTATGCCTCAATTCTGCCATTACAGAAGCAGAAGTTCTTTCATTGCTTTTCATATGAGTCTGAAATGTTTCATTTTAGAGGTTGTATTTAGTTCTTTTTCAAATCTATTCTTTTCGCATATTTTTAAAATTCTTTTGTGTTTAATCAGTTCATGTGCATGGGTATGTGTGTATGTATACACTGTTCTATTAGCTAAGTTCTTGTTGATCTAATATTGCTATTGTGTCTGTTAACTCATTCACGGTAGATTGTCTCCTCATGCATTTTATAATTTTGGATTGTGAAGTCATTTTCAGAAGGACCCCTCTGTGTGGCCTGAGTTGAGGGAATGCCATATCAAAATAATAACTGTGTTTGCTTCAGTGAAGCATCCTGTACCACCATCTTGAGACCGGTTTTTATATTAATTTTTTCTGTGGGTTGAGAATAAATGAATATGAAACCCATGTGAGGCACAGGACTTGAGTTTCAAATTCTCAAGGGAGATTCTTTCCCCCATCCAGAACCCAGCCTAAGTTTCCCAAAGGATATAACCCCTCAAGAGTCCTGGCTTCATGCAGGGTCTTGGTTCTAGCTAACTTTCTGCCAGCAAGACCTTGTTTTCTGTCCTTATCTGGATATTAAAACACAGTCAGATATTTAGTAAGACCCACTGTTGCCCACTCCACCATTACTACCTGCCCAGACGGTTGCTGGATCAGCTCACACACTTAACACTGATTTTTGGTTTTCCCTTTGTTTTTGGCCTCTCCTTTATTTTTGGATTTCCTTTATTTTCTTGAAGGCACCATGGTGCTTGTAAAAGAATGTTTATTATATTTTCGTCAGCATTGTAGTGGGAAGGTTTCAGGTTATCTAACATTCCATTGCTAGAAATAGAAGCTAAACAGTTTTTTTCCCCCCTAATTAGAATCACTACTATCATGGTGATGCTACTAGGACAAGTCTGAGTATTTTACGTGAACAAATGAGCAGAACTGCCCCACTATGCAAGTTTGGAACAATAAATACTCTTTCCCTTTTCCCTTGTCTCCCCAAGAATCACCCAGAGAACAGTCTAAAGGCCGATCTGCCTGTGTCCACTTCCGCCCCAGTGAAGGCAGTGATGGAAACAGACATCCAGGAGTCTCCTCTGTTGAGAAGCCCAGAGGTGAGACAGTTGGTGAGCAGCAGTGTGACAAGGGGAAAGGCTTCTTGAAGCAGCCTTCCTGTATCAGGGTGGCTGGGCCAGACGAGGAAGGAGAGGATGCCAGTTGGGCAGCTGCAAGCCTTCCACGGCAGGATGGGCCCCGGAAACCCAGCAGGCGGCAGGACACAGCACCCAAGGCCAGATGTGCCTCCCAGAAAAGACGAGTTCAAGAGCTCCGAGGAGGAAGGCACTCCCCGGCTGGTTCTAGCCGGCCTGGCAGTGCCAAGGGGGAGGTGGTCCATGCTGGGCAGAATCCTCTCCACCATCGAACATCAAGAAACAAAATGACACAGGACAAGCTCGCAGGAGGCATCTGCTCAGACTTGCCACAGAACACAGAGGTGTTGAGGTCAGGAGTCAGGAAGTCGGGAACATCCACCCTGTGGGAGGACACTCAGATATCCAAGGAGACTGATCCAGCACCTGGTCCCCTCTCTGGGCAGAGTGTGAATATTGGCCTTCTCCCTGTAGAGCTGCGGCTGCAGATAATCCAGAAAGAAAGAAGCAGGAAAGAGCTGTTTCGCAAAAAGAACAAGGCGGCAGCAGTCATCCAGCGGGCCTGGAGAAGGTAGGATGAGGGAGGGGCCCCGGCTGCTCGGGATCTCTGCTTGTCCTGATACTCCTAAGTGACACGCCCTGTGCTCTGTTCTTCTAGTGAATTCCATGTGCTGGCATAACAAGGCCAATTTTACTGAGTGTGCCCAGAAAATTCACTCATGTGTAGGTCCTTGTAATTTACATTGATAAGCTATTTGGAAGATGGTTTTGCCAAGAAAATCAGGAAGCAGCCAGGATAGCCTGGTGTAAAGGAAAAGAGCCTCAATTTGTAACCAGGAAGCCTGAGTTTCCCTTTGCAAATAACGGGGCCTCTTTTTTTTTTTTTTGACCTTCTGTTTTCTCATCCGTAAAACAGGATTTAGTAATTGCTGCACCTGTCCTGTTTATATGGCAGGTTGCTAGAATGAGATCATGGGCACTTTGTGAATTCTAAAGCAGTACACGTGTAAGATATTTTATTTTTCTTTTTATGTCCTTACTACCCAGGAATTAGTCATAGCCTGAGTACCTAAACCAGGGCCTGGTCATAGTGGATTAAGTGGCTGACATAGATTACAAAACCCTGCGAAAGCACCTGCCAAGCTGGGACTGTGGGGTAGGAGCTAGGAGTAGTGGGGGAGGCGTCCTGACATACGGAGACAAATTCCTCCAGGGAGTCATTATGGGAGGACTGGAGGAGTCCTTTGCTGCAAGTTTTTCACATATTTCATCATCTCCTTCATCTGCAGGCCCCACTAGGGCCTAAATCTAGATGAGGCCTTAGTCATGACTGGTGTCTGGGGGAGGGCTGGAGCCGTTGCCCACAGGTGGGGCTCAGGTGGCCTCCATTTCCAGAGAGAGGAAGGGCATGGGGGAACAAAGCAAGTAAATCACTGCGAGCACAGGTGTGCCACATGTCAACACCCCTGTCAGGAGATAAAAGGGCCAGAGAGACGCTACTGTCGGCAGAAAGAGAGAGAGCAGAGAGAGCGGGAGAGGTTCTTGGGAGATCTGGGGAGAGGCCTCGGGGACTATGGTGCCAAGGACTGCCTGGCCGGGAGCCGGGCGATCTGCTCCATGCGGGCACGGCCTCTGCTACAGTGCATCCTCATGTCTGTTCGAGCTGCTGGCCTTACAAAGTCATCTCCCGCCTGATCCCCCTTCCTCTCCCAGCCACCTCAGGAAGCTGTCACCGTAGGGATCAGTGTCCCCATTTGTCAGGCAAGCAGATTGTCTCAAGAAAAACGACTTGTCCTAGTGATATAGATCAGGCACTCGAAGCTCTGACTCAAGGGCCTTTCCCATACGTTCTCGGTAAAGGTACTGTTTGCTGTGGTCAAGGTCACGGTGGCGGGAGCAGGCCTCATGCTCTTCACCTCAGAACGGGCTGGAGCAGAAGGGCTGCATGGATGGTGCTCACACTGGTCAAGGTAATGTGACAGGGAGATGATGTTATTACTGTTGCTAATTGATTAAGCGCTTGCACCAGGTGCTGTTCTAAGTAGTTTTACCTGTATTAACTGATTTAATCCTCCCAATAACCCTATGAGGTAGATGTTGTTCTTGTCCCCATTTCACAGATGAGGAAGCTGAAGCACAGAGAGGTTAACAACCTGCCAAGGTTACAGAGCTAAGAAGGGCCAGTGCTGGCTTGGAGCGGAGATAGTCTGTCTCTGAAGCCACAGATGGGAACGGTCCTTGCTCCCCCTCCTTGGAGAGTTCTACCAGACGCGCACTGGCTACCATCCCAGAGGAACTTTTAAGTATTTCAGCTGAAACCTGGGATCTAAACAAGCCAGCAAGGTTTCCCACATCAGGCCCCACAGCTGATCCCTAGCCAAAATGCCTTCCCGTCAAACTATTCTTTGACGTCTTTGAAGAGTCAGAAGCTGACAGGTCCTGTCCGTAAGTGTCCATAGCAGCAAATGAGCCTTCAGTCATTCCCCCCAAGAACACTGGGCTCACAGTCTGTGTGCCCATCTGGGGAGGCAATTACACAGCCCTCTGGCTGCACCATTGTGCAATTCTGAGACCTGGGACATTGACTCCCAAAAGGACTGTGGGATGCTGCACATTGTGGGAAGTCGCATGTCTGGTGACAGTAAAAACACTCTTATTGATTCTGTTATATAGCCTTATGCATCCTCCATTTTAAGTACAGAAGCCCAAAGTGTTGTCCTGGGACCTTTGACACCAAAGCTAAGGAGCAGTGAGGGGTGGGGTAGAAAACAGGGCGTGGCACATAACTGCCCCACAGAGGCACTGTCATTACAGGAGACGTGTTGAGGACAGGAAGAGGCCGGCTGGGAAATGTGCAAGCATAGGGTGAGCAGAGGGAACCTTGGGCCTGGAGAACAGTGAGTGGGGCTGAGTCTTAAAGTGTGAGTCTTATTACCAATCAAGACTCTTTTTTCAAGATTGAAACGAGATAGTGTATGATCTAAGTGAAGCTGGAAAGTTGCCGTGGCTAAGAGCAGTTGTATTAAACACTTCCTTTTTACCTGAACATTTGTAAGTTGCCTTCCTGTCAGCTCTTCTCCAGCATGTTGTAAGGTGAATTAGCAAGGATGGGCTGGACCATAAGAAGAGCCGTGAGCCCTGGGCTGAACGGGATGACGGGGCATCTTAGGGCTCCCAACAAACCGGGAGTGCTATTTTCCTTGAGGATGGCAGAACAGAGGCTATTACTCTGAGCCCTGGAACCATCCTGTCGTCTGGACACAGACTCAGAAGTCTGCATACCAGAATTGATTAGGTGGAAGTTGTACCCAGTGAAAGCCAACACCTGGGCTTCCCAGTGAGTTTTCTGCCCTCCGAGAAGAGGGTGTGGAAGATGCTTGGCATCACAAACCAAAGCAGCTAAACTATGGAGCAGTACTGCCCCGTATCTCCAGCTTTTCTCCAGAGTTGGCTTTTTGGGAATGTGATATATATTCTAGTAGATGCCATGGTTTGGCATGCTACAGGAAAAAAGAATCATGCAGTTTGAGTGAAATCGGCCTTGAGGGCAAGAGAGAAGGGCTGCACCTCGCATCACAAGGAGATTTTTTAGCGGACTTTAGGAAGACCTCATTTCTCATTTGGTGTATTGTAAAATCAGGCATGGGGCCTGTCTCTGCAGCATCTTTAGGCTCACTAGCAGTTAATCAGCTACCAATCAGATAAAGAACACTGAAGCAGCTTTCCTTGGGAGGCTCCAAAACAGCTGTGTTCATTAAGAAGTTTAGGAGTGCATGTGGGATAGACACGATCAAATAAACACTAGATGTAAAGATAGCTATCATCCCCATGCCCCTCACCTCTCTCCCACTCCAGGCCCCACCCTCCAACAGAATGAACTTAGTAAAATACAGCTCTTACTTTTGCCACCCCTTTTTTTTTCCTTAAGATTTATTTATTTTAGAGAGAGAGCCTGCGCACGGGGGAGAGGGGCAGAGGGAGAAGGAGAGTTATAAACAGAGTCCTAAGCAGACTCCACACTGAGCACAGAGCCCAGTGTGGGGCTCAATCTTACCACCCTGAGACCATGACCTGAGCCGAAATCAAGAGCTGGACACTTAACCAACTGAGCCACCCAGGTGCCCCACTTTTGCCACCCTTTTTAAAAAAAAAACCTCTGCAGATCCCCACCAAGTACACAGTACAGAACAAAGTCCTTAGCAGGATTTGGCTGTTGGGTCAGACAGCACTGAATTTGAATGTTGGTCTCTCCTGGCTCTAGCTGTGAGATCTTCTGCAAGTTACTCAGCCTTTTCCCCCACCAGTTTTATTGAGATATAATTGACTTACAGATAACTGACATACAGCCTTGTGTAAGTTTAAGGTGAACAGCATAATGACTTGACTTGCATATAGGATTCATATGAAATGATTACAATAAGTTTAGTTAGGATCCATCATCTCATGTAGATATTTAAAAAGCAGGGGAAACAAACTGGTTTTTTTCCTTGCCATGAGAACTTAGGTAGGATGCTCTCAACTTTTATATATACCATAAAGCAGTGTTACCTATAGCCATCGTGTTGTACGTTATATCCCCAGTACTTACTTATCTCATAACTGGAAGTTTGTATCTTTTGATCACCATCACCCAATTCCTCCTCCCCTCACCCCCTACCTCTGGTAACCACAAATCTGATTTTTTTTTTAAGATTCTACATATAAGTGAAATCATACAGTATATCTCTTTCTCTGGCTTATTTCACTTAGCATAATTCCCTCAAGGTCCATCCATGTTGTCACAAATGGCAGGATTTCATTTTTTATGGCTATTGTATATATACCACAATTTCTTTATCCATTCATCCATGGATGGACAACTTAGGGATGTATCCATATCTTGGTTATTGTAAATAGTGCTAAAGTGAACCTGGGGATACAGATATCTCAACATAGATCCCAGAAGTGGAATTGATGGATCATACGTAGTTCCATTTTTAGTTTTTTTTTTTTTTAAAGATTTTATTTATTTATTTGACAGAGAAAGACACAGCGAGAAAGGGAACACAAACGGGGAGTGGGAGAGGGAGAAGCAGACTCCCTGCCAAGCAGGGAGCCCGATGCGGGACTCGATCCTGGGACTCCAGGATCATGACCTGAGCCGAAGGCAGTCGCTTAACCAACTGAGCTACCCAGGCGCCCCATTTTTAGTTTTTTGAGGAAAAGCCATACGGTTTTCCATCGTGGCCATGATGTGATCTCTCATTGTGGTTTTGATTTGAATTTCCCCTAGGATTAATGATGTTGAGCACCTTCTCATGTACCTGTTAGCCATTCATGTATCTTCTTTGGAAAAATGTCTATTCAGGTCCTTTGCCCCTTCTTTTCAATGGATCATTTGGGATTTTTTGCTATTTAGTTGTAGGAGTTCTCTATGTTTTTTAGATAATAACCTCTTTATCAGATATATGATTTGTAAATATTTTTTTCCCATTCCACAGATTCTTTTCATTTTGTAGATCATTTATTTCACTGTGCTTAAGCTTTTTACTTTGTAGTTCCGCTTGTTTATTTTGTGTTTTTTGGATCATGTCCAAAAAAACCATTGGCAAGACATCTATCAGGGAGCTTTTTCCCCTGAGTTTTCTTTTAGGAATTTCTGATCTTACATTTAGGTCTTTTTAATCCATTTCTAGTTAATTTTTGTGAGTGGTGTAAGATAAGGGTCTTGTTTCATTCTTTTATACATGAATATCCAATTTTTCCAGCACCATCTATTAAACAATTGTCTTTTCTCCACTGAGTATGGTTGGCTCCCTGGTCAAATATAGTTGACCTTGTATGCATGGGTTTATTTCTGGGCTCTTAATTCTCTTCCATTGGTCCAGGCATCTGTTTTTAGGTGGGTACCATACTGTTTTGATTATTGTAACTTTATAATATAGCTTGAAATCAGGAAGTATAATGCTTCTCCCTTTGTTCTTTCTCAGGATTGCTTTGGCTACTTGGGGTCTTTTATAGTTCCATATAAATTTTAGAATTGTATTTTCCTACTTCTGTAAAAAATGCCATTGGAATCTTGATAGGGATTGTACTGAATCTATATATGGTTTTGGGTACTATGGATGTTTTAATAATATTCTTCCAATCCAAGAACACACAGTTTCCAATTATTTCTTCAATTTATTTCATCAGTGTTCTGTAGTTTTCAGTGTAGAGATCTTTCATCTCTTTAGTTGAATTTATTCCTATTTTATTGTTTTTGATGCTATTATAAATGGGATCATTTTATTACTTTTTCAGATAATTTGTTGTTAGTGTATAGAAATGCCACTGATTTTTGTATAATTTTGTAAAATGCTTTTTCTGCTTCTATTGAGATAATGTTTTTCTTTCATTCTATTAATGTGATGTAGCACTTTGATTTTATGTATGTTGAACTATCTTTTCATTTCAGGGGTAAATCCCACTCAGTCATGGTGAATGATCCTTTTAATGTGCTGGTGAATTCAGTTCCTGCTATTTTATTGAGAATTTTTGCATCTATATTCATTATGAGTATTGGCTTGTAGTGTCCTTTTCTGTCTTTGGTATCAGGGTAATGCTGGCCTTATAAAATGAGTTTGGGAGTGTTCTCTACTTTTTCTTTGGGAAGGGTTTTAAGAGGATTGGCATTTTTTTTTTTTAAGCAATCTTTATATCCAACATGGGGCTTGAACCTACAACCCCAAGATCAAGAGTCACATGTTCTACTGACTAGGCCTGCAGGCGCCCTAACATTAATTCTTTAAATGTTTGGTAAAATTCACCAGCCATCTGGTCCTGAGCTTTTCTTCATTGGGAGGTTTTTGATTACTGATTCAATCTTCTTACTAGTAATTGGTCTATTCACATTTTCTATTTCTTCTTGACTCAGTGTTGGTAGGTTGTATGTTTCTAATAACTTCCATTTCTTCTAGGTTGTCCACTTTGTTGTATAGTTGTTCATAGTAGTGTCTTATGGTCCATTGCCTTTCTATCTTATCAGTTGTAATGTCTCCTTTTTCATCATAATTTTGTTGACTTGCATCATCTCTTCTTTCCTTGGTTAGTCTAGCTAAAGGTTTGTCAACTTTTTTTCTCAAAGAACCAACTCTTAGTTTTGTTAATCTTCTCTATTTTCCTGCTATTTCATTTATTTCTTCTCCAATCTTTATTATTTCCTTCTTTCTGTAACTTTGGGCTTTGTTCTTTTCCTACTTTCTTAAAGTGTAGGAGTAGCTTATCTATTTGAGCTCTTTCTTGCTTCTTAACATAGGCATTTATTGCTATGAAGTTCCCTCTTAAAACTCGTTGCTGCATTCCATTAAGTTTTGGTGTGTTGTATTTCCATTTTTTGTTTGCCTCAAGATACTTTATTTTCCCTTTGATTTCTTTGGTCCATTGGTTGCTCAGGAAAATGTTAATTTCCATGTTATTTGTGAATTTTCCAGTTTTCCTCCTACTACTGATTTCTAGTTTCATACCACTGTAGTCAAAGAAGATACTTGGTATGGTTCCAGTCTTCTTGAATTTGCCAACACTTGTTTTGAGACCTAAGATATGGTCTCTCCTAGGAAATGCCCCATGTGTGCTAGAGACGAATGTCTATTCTGCTGTTGTTGGATGGAATGTTCTATATGTCAGGTCAAATTGATCTATAGTGTTATTCAAATCCTTTTTAATATTTATTTATTTGACAGAGACAGCAAGAGAGGAACACAAACAGGGAGTGGGAGAGGGAAAAGCAGGCTTCCCGCCAAGCAGGGAGCCTGATGTGGGGCTCGATCCTAGGACCCCGGGATCATGACCTGAGCCGAAAGCAGACACTTTATGGTTGAGCCACCCAGGTGCCCTCTTTTCCTTTATTGATGCTCTATCTGGATGATCTATCCATTGTTGAGTGTGGGGTATTAAAGTTCTCAGCTATCATTGTATTGCTGTTTATTTCTGCTGTTAGCTGTTTTTGCTTTTATGTATTTAGGTGCTCCAACGTTGGGCGCATAAATATTTACAAATGTATCTTCCTGATGGATTGACCTTACTATCATTATATAATGGCCTTGTCTCTTTTTACCATTTTTAAAAGTCTGTTCTTTCTGATATAGCTACCCGTGCTTTTTTGTTATCACTTGCTTGAAATATCTTTTTCCATCCCTTCACTCTGAGGCAGCATATCATTGGATCTTTTTTTTTCCAATCCATTCAGCCATTCTGTATCTTTTGGAGGATTTAATTCATTTACATTTAATTATTGATAAATAAGGACTTACTATTGTAATTTTGTTAATTGTTTTCTGGCTATTTTGTAGAACTGTTTCACCTAGTTTCTTATCCTGTCTTGTGTGTGTTCTGATGTCTTTTGTTATCTGTATGGTTCTTTATCATGTTCTTTTGTGTGATTAGCACAGGTTTTTTTCCCTTGTTAAAAAATATCTTCTAGTTGTAACACCCAAACTGATAACAACTTAACTTCAATAGCACTCCTAAACTTTATATTTTCACCCACACACGTTAGCTTATTGATGTTGAAGTTTACATATTTTTTATATTGTATATCCAATAACAGACTACTGTCATTGTATTTTTAAGTTTTTAAACTTTTTACTTTAAAAAATTTTATTTTAGAGATTGTGGGGTGGGGGGCGGAAGAGGGAAAGGGAGAGTCTTAAGCAGACTTCACACTGAACACAGCCCAACTCAGGGCTCAGTCTCATGACCCTGAGATTATGATCTGAGTCGAAACCAAGAGTCAGACTGCACCACCCAGGTGCCCCTAAGTTTTTAAACTTTTACACTGGAGTTGAAGTACATTATGCACAACCGTTATCATATTATAAATTCTAATTCTGACTATATGTTTACCATTACCAGTGAGTTTTATGCTACTTTTTCTTTTTTTTAAGATTTTATTTGACAGAGAGACAGTGAGAGAGGGAACACAAGCAGGGGGAGTGGGAGAGGGAGAAGCAGGCTTCCCGCCGAGCAGGGAGCCCGATGCGGGGCTCGATCCCAGGAGACTGGGATAACCTTAGCCGAAGGCAGACGCTTAACAACTGAGCCACCCAGGTGCTCCACTACTTTCTTATTTATGATGTTAACTAGCATCCTTTTACTTCCACTCGATTCCCTTTAGCATTTCTTATAAGGAAGGTCTAGTGATTATGGATTCTTTGTTTTAGTTTGTTCTTTATCTCTCCATTTCTGAAGGACAGCTTTGCCAGCTATAGAATTCTTGAGTTTTTTCCTTTCATATTTTGAATATATCATCCTGTTCTTTCCAGGCCCGAAAAGTTTTTGTTGAGAAATGCATTCATAGTCTTATGGAAGTTGTTAATATATGTAACTTCTTTAGCTTATTTCAGAATTTGACTTTGGCAATATAATGTGTCTCAGTGTAGCATTATAGGTTCTAGAGTTCTTTGGGTTTCATGGATCTAGATACTCATTTCTCCAGGTTTGGGAAACTTTCAGCCCTTCTTTAAATATATTTTCTGTCTCATTCTCTTTCTCTTCTGGAATTCCCATAATGCAGTTATGCTCTTCATTTTGCTCCTCTGACTAGATAATTTCAAATGTCCTGTCTTCTAGGTCACTGATTCTTTCTTCTACATGGTCAAGTCTGCCTTTGAAGCTCTCTATTGAATTTTTCAGACCTGTATTTCTCAGCTCTAGGATTTTTTAATGGTTTTTGTTGTTGAACTTCTCATTTTGTTCATGCATTATCTTGCCAATTTCATTTGGTTGTCTGTGCATTCTTGTAGTTCCTAAACTTCTTCAAGGGGGTTCTGAATTTTTTGTATAACAATTCCTAGATCTCTATTTATTTAGGGTTAGTTATCAGAGCTTTTCCAATTTCTTTTGGCAGTGTCATGTTTACCTGATTTTTTGAGTCTTGATTCCTCATGTTGCTGAGTAGGTGGTCTTCTCTTCCAGACTTTACAGGTTTGCTTTAGCCAAGACAGTTCTTCCCAGGCAGCTCAGTTTGGGTTTCTGGACATGTCTACTAGTAACATCCTTGGGCAGTGGAACTTGCTATTAGAACAGTCTATTTTGGGTCAAGGAAACCTCTGAGTGTGTGCTGCTGCCTGAGAACAGTTGGATAGGATTGCTGGGTTGGTTCTCTGCCCAAGTGAGGCTTTAGGAGGGGCTGTGCGGTTGCCTGGGGTTTCTGGTCAGGCTTACTAGATGGTTGGCTGGCTGGGTACTAGACTTAGCAGTTGGTGGGGTGATGAATTCACTTCCCTGAACTGGCAGGGCAGCAGGCCTGCACAGCTTGTTTGGAGACTAAGTAAGATTGTACATTGATTTGCTGGCCAGATGGGGCCACCAATTTTGCTCTGCAGACAGGGCAGAGCTAGGCTGTGCTTTCTGTTTAAATGCCACTGTAAGAAGGGCTGTTGGATGGGCTACATAGCTTCCTGTGTGCTTTGGCTAGGTTTCCTGGTCAGATGGGCTGAAGGCTATATTCAGCAATGGCTAGGGCTATGAATTACCTTCCCTGCCCATGCAGAACTGGAAAACTGGCTCAAAGGCCTAAAAAGCTCTATGTGGTTGACTCAAGCTCTCTGGCTATACAGAGCCACTATCTTTGCTCTGCAAATAATCAGCTCTGCCCGCTGCACCTCCCTGCTTGAGTGTTGCAGGGCTATTCAGCTTTCTAGGTGTTCTGGCCAGGCTTTGATCAGGCAGGGCCAGGAGCTACACTCATGTGTGGTCCAGGCTATGCCTCAGCTCCCCTGCCTGAGCCGAAGCAGACCAGACTGCAAGGTTAGCAGGGCTCTTTGAAGACCCCAATCAGGCACCCTGCTGTGTTCCCTGGTCAGATTGCACCTCTGTTTTGGCTCTGCAGATAAGCAAAATTAAAGGTTGGGACTACTACTTGGGCACCGCAGGTAGGAACTTGATCTGCCAAGAT
Source organism: Neomonachus schauinslandi (assembly GCF_002201575.2). Taxonomy (NCBI): domain Eukaryota; kingdom Metazoa; phylum Chordata; class Mammalia; order Carnivora; family Phocidae; genus Neomonachus; species Neomonachus schauinslandi. The sequence continues at coordinate 62,788,593 of NC_058415.1, forward strand.
CCACGTGCTGGTTGCTTTAAGCTCTTCCCTTCTCCATCAGTCAGATTCCCAGTGGTCAAGCCCTACCAATTCCTTGGCAATCCCCATGGGTGAGACCAGCATGGGGGCTCCCAGGAAGTGACCCACAATGCTGGTGGTGGGGGAGCTGGATTCCACCCTGGGTTCTCTTTTCCCATTTGAGGAACCGTACAAAGGCTCAGGGCAGACATTTTGGTGTGGTGCTACACCAGCCTGGTGGAGGGGTAGTACAGTCAGCATGTAGCTGTTCCTCATGTCCTAATGCAGTGTGTCTGGTCTCTGTGGTGCAAGGGGCTGCAGCCTCACTCCCATGTTCTAGGACTTTCTCCATAGTGTCTTATCTGTGAATAGTTAATTGTTGTTCTTGTAAGAGGAAGCCAAGTCAGGAACAATCTTAACATCCCATCTACTCAGCCTTTATCAGACTCATCATGTCTGCCTCATGGATTTATTTTCGGTTTAATCATAAGGAAAATGCCTGATATGTAACAGGCTCCGAACAAATGTTGGCTCCTTCCAGTTTAGCATAGCATTCCATTCTTCCTTCACCAAATACACAGTGCTTTATATACATCTCATTACTGATTTTCCTGGCACCTATGCCCACACCTCTGCTTATGCCAGTTCTGCTGCCCAGAGTACCCTTCTCTGCCTAGTAAGCTCCTATGCATCCTTTAAAACCCAGCACAAACACCAGCCTTGTAAAGCCTTACCAGACCACCACCAATTTTTCAGTCCCACATTATCCCATGTCATCTAGCTCCTCATTCTTGCATAGTACTCCTCATACTGCACTTACTTGTTTACACACTGGCCTGACCGACCTTGAAGGCAGACTGAACTCCTAGTTCAGAAGTGTCTGATGATTTAAAAATCAACATTAAACATACTGCCACTATAAAGTAGGAATGGGAGCTTAAATGAATCTCCCAGTTGAGCAAGTACTATTCCTATAGCTTCCAGGAACGTTAAGGAAACTTAAGTTTCACAGTACTGTGATCTTAAAGCCTCTCCCCTTTTCTGACCCACCAGCTACCAGCTTAAGAAGCACCTGTCCCACCTTCTGCAGATGAAGGAGCTTGGAGCCAGAGATGGGGACAGATGGAACCAAGAGTGCCTGGCACTGCTGCTCCAAATTTGGAGGAAGGAACTGGAACTAACCCCCCCCCAAAACCACTGCAGTAGCCAGGACCACCAAGAGTTCATCCAAGAGCAGCTCAGGCACAAAGTCCACCAGGCACTCGGTACTCAAGCAAATCTATGGTAATTGTCCTTTGGGCACTCTGTAGTTGACAAGCACCCAGAGTGTTGCATCAGTATCTGAAATGGCATTTAATTACAATGGGCAAACCTCCATTCAGGTAGGAACTTTCCTATTCTACTTCTAGGCACCAAGAGAATCCTCAGCACCCACATTTAATGCCTCCCCTCCAGCAATTCTGGGTCAGAATTGGTTTCATGATGCATTCTGACATCTCAACCCAGAGAGCCTTCCAGCCAAGAGGTCTGCTGGCCTTCATTACTGAAAGCCTCATCCTTTAAACTCCTCCAGACCACTGCTTGGGACTTCCCCTTACATTACCCATTTGGAGGGCTCCAGGAGCAGGAAGACCCTGTCTGCCTCACTTTGACTTTTCTGATGCTAAGATAGTACAGGGTTGCCCTTCTGTGGGAATGCCCCAGACCCATGCACTACAGTAAATACTTATTCAGCAGATGAGCTGTTTTAAATTGAGACATTTTCAGCTCTGGAAAAAGCCCATCCAAATAAACTCAGCAGAGAACAAGCCTGGCTAGCTCCCCAAAAGAAAAATGTTGAGCCAAGGCACCTTTAGGAACAGACCTGCAGCCCAGGCAGCAAAATTTCAGGACCTTACCCTTGGCCTACATGGTATTTCCACACCATACCTAATTTATCTTGGCAGATTCCAACAAGCTCAAGCCTTTACCTCAATAAGGAATTTAGAACTTGGTTAGGCTGTGGCTGTCATGGTCAGAGAGAAATGATCATTGCTGGTTGATTTCAGGTTGTTCTCAGGAAGGGAAAGTACCTCATCCCACAAGATCTTCCAGAGCTCATTCTGTGCTACGTCTCAATTCAGGTAAGGTAGCCAATGCACTGGCAAAACAGATTGGGGAGATGATGTGGGGAAACATTTGCCTTGTTTCATCCCCAAAGGTGGAAGATAATACAACAGATTGCCAGGGGTTTCCAATGGTCATTTGATTTGAGGTGTGCATATTTTTCATTCCCCTTTCATGGAATTATTACTGCAGTCAACATGTCTCCATAAGAGGCAAGTTATTTTCACAACCACAAGTTATTGTTAACATTACCTCCAGTAGAGTCAATAAATGGGACCTATTATTGATCACTTTTACATACTTGTTCACATAAAGGAAAAGGGAAATGAAAATACTGTCATTCTTCAAAGTAAGACCTTGGGAATTCTTGCTCCATACTGGTTTACATTAAGATTCATCTCCTTCTCAAAGTTGAGAAGTTCCTTAACCACAAATTCTGGCTTTTGCCTTTCATGGCCCTGTGAGGAGGACATTTAATACTTAATAACATGTCCTGCTCAGGCTTCACTGTGCATAATTTCACTCATACAGAAGCTCAGGGAACTTTCTTTTCAGCCATAAGACAAGAGTGTTTTACTCAGGGCCCCCTTCATTCACACCAGCATTAAATTTGGGTGATAAGTTCAGTGCTGTCAGCAGTCAATGTCAGATCCAGTGCTGCTCATGGGTGGCTATGGCAACACAGTCCCCCCATCTTTGCCAATCTAGTCATCCTGCAGGAACAGAGTGCAGCTGGGAAGGTGAACAATGACTGTCAGCATGAACTTTAACATTCATTTAGTTTTTGATGGGGAGAAAACCTGGAGGTGGGGGACAGAGTAATTACTGCCCAATCTTTAATAAGAGTTGGGCAACTCGTGTAATATAGGCAGGCTGATCAGGGAGTAGTGGGTAGGGTAGTTACAACTGTAGACCTTGATTCCTTTGAAAGTATCCACGTAAAAAAGAAAACTTTTATTATACTCGAATGAACTGAAAATTAGTTTCAAAAACCATGGTTAAATGGAACCACCAGAGAAGTAGCATTTAGATAATCAGAACAATTTTGTACTTTGTCTCAAGAGAAAAATCCAGGACTATCAGAAATCTTAAAAAGTGAAGGGCTTTAGAAGCACAAAATGTTTTTTAATGAAAGGGCAGAATAAACAAATACAAATACTTAGTGGTTTCTTGGGATTTCACATAAATAGCTTGTTTGTCCTACATATCTAATTCTGACTGGCTTGAAAACAGACAAGGACTGAAGAAAATCTTTTCCTAACCCTAAACTTGGGGGAACACAAAGTTTTGTTAGGTCCACCCATCCACATTAAGCATTAACCAGTGAATCAAGCTGATTGTCAGGGCTAACTAGTTTGTGTTTTATACACAAAACATGTCTGAATAATTTCCATGGAAATGGGCACAGAGATTTCTGCAGTGTAGTATCACAGATGCCAAACTGAACCAAGAAGCTAACATTAATCTTGGTCTTCTCCATGAATAAAAATGTCAGTTCATTTTTTCACTTTGAGAATTCCATGGGGTTAAGGATCTTCTGATTTGTTCACTGTCCTGTTCAATTGTAGAAAATTATTTGGCACATAGTAGGTGTTCAAATATTTGAGTGAAAATTGTTGTTCCTGTTCTCCAATGTAGGGAGAGGATTTAGTAGTGCCTTTACCTCTTTAAAGAGGAAGCAGAAAGTCAGCTAGATATCGCAAAGTATATATATAGCGTCCCTGGACTGTTTCTCCACATGCATTTGGGAGACTTCACAATCCCTGTTCTCTCCAGTCCTTCAACAGCGACCCCTGCATACCACCTACAACATAGCGGCATAATACTGATCAGAGCACTTATATATATATTTTTATATACATATGTAATCTCCTAAATTTGGGGGGCTCATCTTTTTAAATATAAAAGAACTACCTTTAGAAAATCCATTCCAATGAATGGAATAACCATGGCTCAAGGGATTACTGGTACTGATAACCCCCTTGTATGAATGCAGCATTTCTGCCCACCCACAGAAGGGTATGCAAGTAACTCAAGATTGGATACAGTAAAGGCAGCCAAAAACAGAGTTCCAGAGCAGTAGTTCACTGTGAAAGAACTTTAACAGTAATAAAACCAGGAGAGAAATAGCAAGACATGTAACTTTTTAAACTACTCCCCTTTCTGAGGCGCCTGGGTGGCTCAGTTGTTAAGCGGCTGCCTTCGGCTCAGGTCATGATCCCAGGGTCCTGGGTTCGAGCCCCGCATCGGGCTCCCTGCTCAGCAGGAAGCCTCCTTCTCCCTCTCCCACTCCCCCTGCTTGTATTCCCTCTCTCGCTTCTCTGTCGAATAAATAAATTTAAAATATATATATTATAAACTACTCCCCTTTCATGTTCGCTTCTTTGCTCCACAGAAAGTTAGGAGCAACAGATAGCAATATGGCCTCAACAAGTTCTCTTGACCATTTGGGGCCTCAGCATCCTCATTTGTCAAATGATTGATAGGGTTGAATCCATCACTGTTTTCCAACTGCAGCATCTTAAGGCCTAAAAAAATACATTTCAAGACTGATATGCCTATCAAGACTATCATCTTTTTTTTTTAATTTTATTATTTATTTGACAGAGACAGAGATAGCGAGAGCAGGAACACAAGCAGCGGGAGTGGGAGAGGGAGAAGCAGGCTTCCCGCTGAGCAAGGGAGTCCGATGTGGGACTCGATCTCAGGACCCTGGGATCATGACCAGAGCCGAAGGTAGACGCTTAACGACTGAGCCACCCAGGCGCCCAAGACTATCATCTTTAAAGATAGTTTTCAAACAAGCCTATTTTCTACAGTGGACTATAGCCCACTGTGTGGCCCATGGAAAGTTAAGCTATGTATTTGTAAGTTTGCATTGTTGTATGTTAAAAGCACAGAGAAAGCTATACCAGTTATTCCAGACAGACTGAAGACCTAGGTCCCAGTCACAGCTCAAGCACCTGGCCCCTTCCAGTCAAGGTTTTTCCTTTAAGAGAGGTCATGTATCTTGGAGGATGTTGGAAAATGTGAGGCTAATAAGTCATCCTGTCTCTCTGACAAACTGGCCATCACCTTACCAGCCCCATGGATAGCCCATATCTAAATCCTTCTTCCTCACCAGTAATGAACTCTTCGGTATTAAAATTAATAACCTGATTAACTCTGATATTTGCTTTTAACAGTGAGCAACTTGCCGTGTATACACCTCCTTGAGAACAGTGGAAGATCAAAGAATTTTTCTTATAACCTGCAATCAGCTCCTCAATCAAAACCCAAAATAAAGCTTCGACCACCTCTGGAGGAAGACTGTGTCCGGGGTAGCTGGAATAGCTAGTGCAGAGTTCTGATTCTCTGCTGATTATCTTTTACGTCTTGAGACAGTATTAATCCTCAGGCCTAAAGCCTTAGGCTGAAAACATGGTAACAACTGAATGACCATATCCGGATGTTCTTCCTCTCTCTGTTCTTTAGTTTGTGCTACAAGGACCACGGTACACTGTGCCTGTGGAAAGCTTCCTGGCCGTCTACCTTCCATTCAGTCAGTACGGCTGTAAAGAACAACTTATAATTAACAGTAAAGTCTGAGTAAAACTCAGAACATAATGAGCACTAACATGAGATTTCTGCCAGCCAGCTGGGGCAGCCCTGGGTTTTTGGCCCTGGTAAAGAACCTAGATGAGATGGGTGGGGAGGAGCCTATTATATAGCAGCCATCTTCATTTCACTACTTTTCTCCAGTCTCATCTTATTCCAGCATTATCAGTTTTAAATTTTAGACCAGAATCATGACCCAGAATTTACATTTAAGAATTGTTAAGACAAGGGGCACCTGGGTGGCTCTGTCGCTTAAGCATCTGCCTTCGGCTGAGGTCACGATCTCCGGGAGCTGCACTGGGCTCCATACGCAGGGGGGAGTCTGCTGGAGATTCTCTCCCCTTCCCTCTTGCCCCTCCCCTCCCGCCACACCCTCACTCTCTCTCAAATATATAAATCTTGGGGCACCTGGGTGGCTCAGTCAGTTAAGTGTTTGCCTTTTGCTCGAGTCATGATCTCCAAGTCCTGGGATTGAGCCCCTTATCAGGCTCCTACTCAGCGGGGAGTCTACTTGTCCCTCTCCCACTCCCCCTGCTTGTGCTGTCAAAAAAAAAAAAAAAAACCTCTAAGACAGTAATAGGCACTCTGTTGATTCCTTGCATTTTATAGTTCCCGTGTTAGCCTCCGAAGGCCTCAGGCTGCTGCTGAGCACCAGCAGCAGTATCACAGCAGCGAGGAATTAACTGGGGAGGTTTACAGACCAGACCATTCATGCATAAGGTACCACCACTTCAGGCCTTACCATTTTCTTGTATTTTCTGCCTGACCTGTACAGGTGAGCAATCTTGTCAAAATGCCATTCCTACTGGCTGGGAAAACTGTCCTAAAACTACACACATTTTAACTCTAAGAACACCTGGCATAAATACAATCCAGTGATCGTAGGCTTTTTCACATTTTTAAGAGCAGTTAGGAATGTAAACAGAAGGACGAAACAGTGACATACTAGGCTCAAATATTTCTAGGACCACTTCCATTTTCTTAAAATTACTGCCCCCCCCTGTCCTGACAGTAAGAGATTAAGAAGCAATAAAATGTTAATTAGCAAACTGTAAAAAATTATTTCATAGTTATGAAAATAATGAATACAGTTGACCCTTGAACAACCAGGTTTGTGTGAATCCACTGAACGTGGTTTTTTTTTTTTCCCCAATAAATACATATGGTATCGATAAATACAGCCATAGTACTGCAAATGTGTTTTCTCTAGCTTGCTTTATTTTAAGAATTAGAATCTAATACATATAACAAAATATGTGTAAACTGATTATCAGTAAGGCTTCTGGTCAACAGTATGCTATTGGCAGTAAAGGTTTAGGGGAATCAAATTTTATACATGGATTTTTTTACCGGGGTGGGGGGAGGGTGTCGGGACCCCCTAACCCTCCCCCAACATTGTACAAGGGTCAATAAAATTGCTATCTAGCTTGTAATTTTAAGAATTAACTAGATCAAACCAAGTACCATTTAGGTATAGGAAAACCCCAAACAACTGTAGCACTATCTTGAAATCTTGCTCCTGCACAGAGGGATAGAAAACTGCTGTACATAATAGGACTCCATAGTGAGAAGCTGAATGTCATGATAAGGGCAACTGTTCCCAAATAAAAAAACTGGTTTCTGTTGCTGTCTGAATGAACTGGAGCTGAGACCACACAAAGATTCTGCTACTTTCTTGGCAAATAATAGAAGGTACTGTATTATCACTCTGTATTTTGTAAATATTTAGTTCCTATGAAATGCAAAATACACTAACCACCTGTAACCAAGTATCATGTACTAGTCCAAGAAGCCAGCCTATGTTTTCCTACCTTAGTGCAAAGGAAGGTTCATAAACAACTACTTTAAAAGTTCAGCTTTAATGACAAACATTACATCAGTCTCTCTTCAAAATTAGATGTGAATAAACAATTTCAAACAGGAGGTACCACGATGCCTCTTACTGTACTCAATAGACTGTACTCAGTGCACTGGGCCCCTGGGGATGCCCAGTGATATACACATTGAAGCAATAATGTAAGTCTGTGAGCCACTGTTCCTGAATACCTCCACTCTTCAATGTCTGCAGAGAAAAACAAGAGTAATTTGAGAATTGTATCAAAACTGTTACGCTATCTGACAGTATTTTTCAAACCCAAATGAGATCTCAGAACCACTGCACTTCATCTTCCATCTATCCATCACCATAGGAAATCTTATTGGAAATGGAGATTTCTTAATTGGGCACTGGCAGTGAAAATTCCTAGTCACACCCCCAAGTACAAGCAGTACACCAGTTTCTGGTTTCATCTGTTCCCTCTCAAATACTGCTAGGAACTAACGAAATTTCACCATCAACCATCTTTACACTCTGGACTTCCTCCGCTTGGCATGGCAGGGTCTCACAATCTTTGCATAACATCAACTGAGAAAAATTCTATAAGGCCGACTGACAATTTCTGTCATTCTCTTCCCCACAGAGGTGGGCTAATTCTCCAACCTCAGAATAATCCAAAATCTTGACTGTTCTTCCCTTATATTTCTGAATTACTCTGTTGCCTCTTCCATTACTTCTAGAAGGCTACTGAGAAAATTCAGAACAAGAACCTGTTATATATACCCAGTTAAGTTCTATTACTCTGAAGTATTACTATATATTAATAAAGCCCCAAATACCTACATGAAAAAAACCTCTAACTCTTCCAAACCAAAAACACTAAAGGAATCCTAGACAGAGATGCCCCTGCAAACACAGAACCAACCATGAGACAAAGCTGAAACCTGCAACTTCTCAACTTCCTCTTACAGTGAACTAAGTGACTAGAAATTGGGTATAGTTTATTCCTGCTAAATAATTTTTTTAATGACAGCTAACATTTGTTGAGAACTTAATGTCAGTTACACGAAAAACTACGTGAATGATCTCATTTTATGGTCACCAAAACTCAATGAAGTTGGTGTTTACAGCTAGGTAAAACAACTGACAGGTTTAAAAACCATGCCAAACTATCACAGTTAATCAGAATCCTGGTAGGAGTGACTCTGATGCCTGTACCTCTTCTAACTAAGCTGCCTGCCACCTTAATTCAATGTGACTACTTTATGGCTTTTATTACGGACCCTAGATCAAAGACCTCCCCCTGGTTAAGTGGCAGGTGCTAGTCATCAGGGGAAGCCCTGGGAAATCACCAAAATGGGCTTAATTCCAGGAGTCAGTCAATGCACAGGAGACCTAGCCTCCCAAGAGCAACACCCCATGCCCTGCCCAGAAATCCTTTTTCTAGTACTAATAGTACAAAGCCCTGTTCCACACTTCTTACCGTGATATTCTTGATGATCTGCTGCACCAAGATGGCATTGGTTAACATATGAGTCCTGAGGGGTGCATGCTGAAGCAGCAGGCGAAGCAGCTGGCCCACAACAGGCAGCTCCTCAGGCCCAGCTCTGTTCACCCGCAGGCTCTGCAGCATCAACCTGAGGACTCGAGGCAGGAGAGCCAGGATGGAGACACAGACCCCCCACAGCTTGTCCCTACAACAACAGACAAAAATGAGTCAGAGAGCCAACACACACAGAAAAAGTACCCTTTCCATATTTCCTAAAACTGAGAAATGTCCTTTTAAGATACGTGTTTTCTGGGGCACCTGGGTGGCTCAGTCGTTAAGCATCTGCCTTCGGCTCAGGTCATGATCCTGGGGTCCTGGGATCGAGCCCCACATTGGGCTCTCTGCTCCACGGGAAGCCTGCTTGTGTTCCTGCTCTCGCTCTCTATCAAATAAAATCTTTAAAAATAAAAAACAGGGGCGCCTGGGTGGCTCAGTCATTAAGCGTCTGCCTTCAGCTCAGGTCATGATCCCGGGGTCCTGGGATCAAGCCCCACATGGGGCTCCCTGTTCCGCGGGAAGCCTGCTTCTCCCTCTCCCATTCCCCCTGCTTGTGTTCCCTCTCTCGCTCGCTCTCTCTGTCAAATAAATAAATAAAATCTTTAAAAAAGTAAAAATTTAAAAAAAATTAAAAACCTGGTGTTTTCTGATAAAACTCCACAAATCAAAACTAGTAACTGGGTTTCATCAGAGCTAATTTTAAGCAAATCCAATGAATGAAGGTGCTCTCCCCCAGTTGAATGAGTTCTAGGAAGCCTAGCAATCAGCACTTTCCTGGGCTTAACAGGACATTCTTGAAGCCCTGGGTGATCATATAGAACAGAGAATTAGCCAAAGAACAGAATAATCTATATATGCATAGTGTTCTCTACCACTGAAAATTATTCAACTATTAATACAACATCAAAAATCAAGGGGCATCTGGGTGGCTCAGTTGTTAAGCGTCTGCCTTCGACTCAGGTCATAATCCCGGGGTCCTGGGATCGAGCCCCACATCGGGCTCCCTACTCTGCAGGAAGCCTACTTCTCACTCTCCCACTCCCCCTGCTTGTGTTCCTTCTCTCGCTGTCTCTGTCAAATAAAAATCTTAAAAAAAAAAAAAAAAAAAATCAAGAGTAAGACTATCCCACTGATAAAAAGAAAAGAAAAATGGGTGCCTGGCTCAGTCAGTAGAGCATGCAACTCTTAATCTCAGGGTCTTGAGTTCAAGCCCCATGCTGGGGGTAGAGTTTACGTTAAACAACAACAGGGGCACCTAGGTGGCTCAGCTGGTTAAGTGTCCAACTCTTGGCTTCGGCTCAGGCCATTATCTCAGGGTTGTGCGATTGAGCCCCGCACTGGGCTCCACACTCAGCTCACGGAATCTGAGATTCTTTCCCCCTCCCACTGCTCTCAAGTGCGCTGTCTCGCGCACTCTCTCTAAAATAAAATCTTAAAAAAAAAACTACACATACAGACAAAACAAAACTTCACGAAACTTTAAGACTGTGACCTGAATTCTGAGCCTCTTCAATGTTTTAAAGTGGGCAGATTTGTGGAAGAAGGTGCTCACAAGGAAACAAAATAGATTTCAGAAAGGAGCCAGTTAGGGGACTGTTACTGCATTACTAGGTCATGAAAGGCCAGAAATAATAAATCCAAATTTTAGTAAGAATCATTCTCTTGGTATTGTTACAGAGCAGGAACGAAAATGTTTTATGATAAAGGTAAGTGGACTTGCAGCTAGCCTAACCACAATCTAGAAGAGTATCAATTAAATGGAGCAATAGAGTCCACTGGCTGTTAAAGGCCCCGACCTTAGTCGGTTACAGATTCTATATCAGGAGTGCATAATCCTCCTAGTCCCCAAATCCTTCAGAGAACCTGACTACCTCCAGATGTAGAAGCAGCAGTCCTTTCACAATTTGATCAACCTCCCCAACTTCATACACAGCAACTGCATCAAAGATGGATACCGAATCCATTCTAAGCCAACCAGATCCTCTTATTGGAGACTTTATTCAGCCCGTTGACTCATGCGTAGCCAGGTTAGGAGAACCACGTGCAAGGAGAATAAAGCCAGACTGCACACACAGCTAATAAGGAGGCAAAGGCACAGAGATAAAGACTACACAATCTAGAAGAAAATGTAGAGATAACTACTTTGGTTCCTAATGAGTTTCAATTCCTGCTTCCACATTCCTAGCCCTTGAGTTTTCTAAGTTACCCCATAATGGTCCAATATCCATTTTCTATTTTAACTTAAGTGGATTTCAAATAATTGCTGATCAAAGCTGTGCTAAAGAGCTCATAGATTCTATACAATACTAAATATAAGTTTAGTGAATGGGTCAATAAAGTTTAGAACTCCACCTTAAGACACACAATTAAAACTGTCAAGCCAAAAAGAAATACAAGAGACCTGGGTACCACAAGCAATGGAAGAAATACCATACGAACAGCCATTCCTAGGGTTTTCTAAGAGTTGTCATGAGTGTACTCATTCTAAGTGTACGCATTCTACAAGTGTTTAAAGGACAGAACTGGGGGTCGCCTGGGTTGCTCAGTCGGTTAGGCGTCTGCCTTCGGCTCAGGTCATGATCTCAGGGTACAGGGATGGAGCCCTACAGCTGGCTTCCTGCTCAAGGAGGAGTCTGCTTCTCCTTCTCCCTCTGCCCCACCCCACCCCCTGGAACTCCTGCTCTCTCTTATGCACATGCACACTCTCAAATTTAAAAAAAAAGGACATAACTGGGACCAATGAAATTGAGGTTTCAGAACTCAGAGTTGTAGTTCTAAAAATCACTCTAAAGAAACTGATGAAAGTTCAGTATTTTGCATACAATTTTCAGGAGTTCACGGGGCGCCTGGGTGATTCAGTCGGTTAAGTGGCTGCCTTCGGCTCAGGTCATGATCCCAGGGATCTGGGATCGAGGCCCACGTCGGGCTACCTGCTCAGCAGAGAGCCTGCTTCTCCCTCTCCCTTGTCCTGCTGCTCTGCCTACTTGTTCTCTCTCTCTAGCTCTCTGTCAAATAAATAAATAAAATCTTTAAAAAAAAAAAAAAAAGTTCAGGTAACTCCACAAACTTCGGACATATTCCAATCAGGTAACAGCAACCTCCCCTTCTACTCCAAACACAGAGAAATACAGATAAAATACTTTTTTAAAAAGTACACAGCCAAGCTCAAAAGCCAGAGTGGGTGAAATCTCTAGGTGCCAGAAACCACTACAGAAGTCATACAAAGATACCCCGATAGAGGTACAGAACTGGATGTGGGATTTTAGGGCTGGGTTTTCAACAGCTTAGTATTGGAAGCTGAGACTTTAGGCCCTAGGTGTGGGAGGCAGGGAGCTACAACTGGGATCCCTGTGTATAGCTGGAAGACAGGACAATGCACATGTAAAACTGACCCACAGGGAGGTCTCCATAATCTGCACAGAACTCTCACAAAAGATGCACTCAGAGAAAAGGTGTACAATCCAAACCATGAGTTTGTTCAACCCCATGAAAAACAATCTCCAGAGACTCACCTGCTCCCCTACGTAAGGGAGAATTCCCATGCCAGAGAATAAAAGAAAAAACAGAAGAAACAGACAGGAACTTTAAAATAATACCAATAAATCAGGAAAAAACAAGAATGACAAAAAGCCAAGTAAAAACCCCAACAGAGCTAAGAAAAGAATAGAGCTGATGAAATTAAAACTCAAAAGAGTTAAATAAAACATACAGCAAAGTGGAAGATGTTCAGAGATAGAGGACAGATTGAGAAGCTCCCTTCATTTAAAGGAGGCTGTAGGAGAGAAGAGAAAAACGGGAGGTAACAAAAATAGTAACAGCACTTCCCAGACCTGAAGGAAAAACACCCAGTCTTCAGATCAAAGAGTACACTAAGTCTCAAGAAGCAGGTAATAATCAAACCTACATTAGGATACACCTTGATCTGCAACACCACAAAAGTTAAGGAGAAAACAGTAAAACTGCAGAGAATAGACTACCTACAACCAGGAGGGCTCAGTGACAGCCGATTTTTCCATTACTAACAATGAGTCCAGAAGACAAACAGTATAGTTTCTTCAAAGTCCAGTGGCCATGGTTTTAACAACTCAAACTGAGTGGTCAAGCCTGATGTTTTGGCCAGCTCTTGAGAAATCAAAGCCTCCTAATAATTTGACTGGCATTCTCATTATTTATAACCTTACAAACACCTTCTCAGGGAAGGTAGGAGTAGCCCAAAAGGGAATTTAAGCACCTACCACTCTGGATGGCAACACATCCTTGTGACTAAGTAATGTCACCTGAGAGATACACAGAGTCCTGGAAATACCAACCATTTCAATATCTAGCATAAAACATTTAAAACTGGGCATTTTAAACAAGCAAAAAATATTTCATACACTCAATTTTGTTCCATCCAGCCACAGAAAGTCAAAAGTGGGATGTTTCTCCATAAGAACTTGTAAAAGATCTTTAAAACCCCCCATCAAAGTATTCAATAAAGGGGCTATATTTCAATGACAGGAAATAACAAATAGCAACATACACATTTCATAAATAGGGACTCTTATTATAACATGTTTTGAACCCTAAGAAGTTCCTTGGGATTTATAAAAGCCTTTTCTTGACCTATGAGACCAAAAGTCTGATGATATGCAAGAAAATCTTCAAATCTGTGTTTTATTTATGTGTCAATTTTAGAGTCTATTTACAATAAAATCCATTTTACTTTTTATTTATTTGACACAGAGAGACACACAGCGAGAGAGGGAACACAAACGGGGAGTGGGAGAAGGAGAAGCAGGCTTCCTTTGACGCAGGGAGCCCAATGCGGGGCTCGATCCCAGGACCCTGGGATCATGACCTGAGCTGAAGGCAGATGCTTAACGACCGAGCCACCCAGGCGCCCCAACAAAATCCATTTTAAACATACACACTTAGCAAAAAAAAAAAAATCTAAATGTATGTTGACAGTAAAATGGTAAGTTACTGCACATTCATGTAACAAAATACTGTAGATCAAATGTACTGGATGGATCACAGCCAATCATACTCACATCCCATATTTATAAACAGTGTTACTGAAACACAGCCACACCCATTCATTTATATGTTCTCTGTTGCTGCTTTCCTATTGCCAGGGCATTGCTGAATAGTTCTGACAAGAGGCTTTATATGGCATGAAAAACCTAAAATATTTACTATCTAATTCTTTAGAGAAAGAAGTTTGCTTAAGCCCTGGTATAGAGAAACAAAAATGAAATTTCTGAATCAACATGAATGACTCACAAATGATGATGACAATCAAATCACAAAAAATACATATAGTACTATCCCTTTTATATAAAATTCTTAAAATATGCAAAACAAAATTGTATTGTTTACAAATACACATAAAATTTTTAATAAAAAGGCAAGGAAATGATTAACACATGTAAAAAACAAAACCCCAGGCTCAAAATGGTGTCACTTAGGTGAGGGCCCCAAGTCAGCAAACCAAGACTTAATACCTAAACTGCAGTTTCAGCCCCCCAAAAATGTAACCTTTAACCAGTCAACACAGGAACTTTCTGATCAGCACAAAGAAAAATTTATTGATAGACCCCTTCTATTCCCCTTGGGAGGGCCACCCTGCCTAAACGATGGATTCTTTGGTAATAATTTCCTTTTTCCCATTCCCTATCTACTTATAAAAACCTTTCCTTTTCTATAGCCCTTGAGAGCTCCCCTCTACTCACCAGATGGAATGCTGCCCAATTAGTGAATCAATTAATAAAGTCAATTAGATCTTTAAAATTTACTAAGTTGAATTTTTGTTATTTAACACACAAAAGTGATCTCTGGGGTGTGTAGGAAAGGTAACTGTAGAGGGTACACAAGGTGTGTGCTGACGACGTTCTATTTCTGAACCTGGAGATAGGTTAAATGGATGTTCAGTTTATACTTAGACTCTTTAAACTATATAAATGTTTCATACATACATACGTTTATTTTTATGATATGTGAAAAGTTTAAAAAAACTAGAAAAATACCAAAATGTTAACAGGCAATAGAACAATTATTTTCTTATATTGATATTAGATTTTTAAAAATCTGTATTTCTATAAAATCGATTTCTATAAAAAATTTTAACAGGCATACCAATAAGAACATAGCATGAGAATACTTTTTTAAATTAAAGTGAAATATTCCAAACTATGCTAGAACCTTTAGTCTGAAGAGCTATATATAAGAGCTATATCATATAAGAGCTAAAGAATAACTAATACAGGGCGCCTGGGTGGCTCAGTTGGTTAAGCGACTGCCTTCGGCTCAGGTCATGATCCTGGAGTCCCGGGATCGAGTCCCGCATCGGGCTCCCTGCTTGGCAGGGAGTCTGCTTCTCCCTCTGACCCTCCTCCCTCTCATGCTCTCTGTCTCTCATTCTCTGTCTCAAATAAATAAACAAAATCTTTAAAAAAAAAAAAAAAAAAAAAAAGAATAACTAATACAAACACTAGCATCTTAGAAAAATTTCCTTAAATCCAAGAACTTAAAAATTCTACTCTGGTTAGCTCTAACGAAGCCCAAAACAAAATACAAAGGCTTGTACTTATTAACAAGTGCATTCTTCTAAACGTAGATAGAATTTCTTTTCTTGCTAGACCTATAGCAACATTAATAAGGAAAGCTCCCAAAGAAACTTTATACCATCTAATTTTTCAAATCTGTAGCTTAAAGGAAAAAAACAAAAACTAAAAATTCTCATCACAATACAATGGGAATTTATGAAAGAAAAAAGAAAACGCCAGTTAGGTTTACACAAATTCTGAAAGAGAATTTAGGATATTTCCCAAATCTAATTTTCTTTGACTCTTTGTTTTAATTTTTTAAATTTTTAAGTTTTATTTACTCTTATTTATTTGGTTGGGGGAGGCAGATAGGAAAAAAAATTAAAGTTGAAGATATTACCTCTTTCTTAGATGTTCTGCTTCTCCTTTCTCTAAAGTGAGCAGAAAATAAAGAAGACTGTAGCAACAAGAAGCCAGAAATGGCAGGAGAGTCTCACTAAGTACACACGTATGATCCAGGAGCTTACAGATAACACCCAAAACACAGCCAGCTGTACTGTCAGGAATTACAGTCAACCCAACCTAGGCAGAGAAAAATGAGATTAATGACCTCTTCACAACAGTCCTCTCTCCTGGATAAAACCAAACCCCATTAACTGGAGAGTTAACCTAACATCACTTCTACTGAAAAACAGTACATACATAATACATGCCACCTGCCATACCTTAAGGTCCTGTTTTCCCTTAAGCATTTAATTACTACATTAAATAACTTTGAAAGCATGCCAACTCAAGAAATACTATTAACTTAATCCACTGCCTCCCCTCCATGACAAAGTCTACTAAAATTTTCAAGACATTACAATTTCTGATGGTCAGAAATACCATCATTTAAAAGGATTATTTCATGCCCCCCCCCCCAAATCTTGATACCAACAATCACATTTACATGATCTTTATTAGATTCTTCAGACTAGAAAACTCTAATATCTGGCACCACCTCCACCCCAGGTAATTAAATGTACAAACCAGAGTTCATTTTACAATTAGCCTTCCCCTTCCCTTAATTTAGCTACTCATTCAGACATGACTAAGTGAAACACCCAGGGGTAAGACATCACTATACTGAACACCTGACTGCTTCACTGCCCCAAAACCTCGATAAGGGACATCATGGTATATGTATTCATTTGGACTCTACTGTAAACTGTCATTAAGGTAGACTCTAACTTATAATTGTTACGTGTGCACAGTTTAAATCTCCTGGGAACTACTGTTGAGTCATCACTGAAGTCTGCAGGCTCTGATCAGGCTGTCTGAATATAGTGGCCAAGAATGACTATTGTGTTGATCTTTTAACTAGAATAATGAATGCAGTCCGATGAGGACATAAATATCTGGAGGGGAGGTGACAAGAAAAAAGGTAGGGATCCTTAGAGACACAACACATAAGGACTGGAAGTTCGACAATCGAGAGAAAAGAGTACTGGGAATTCAAAACAGTATCCTTCCAACTTAAGGGAAATAACATTTTAAAGGAGAAAAGGGGGTTGGAATGTGCCTATAAAATGACCCAAACAAGTGAGAGTGCCTAGAAGATAAAATGTGGGAGCCGTCCCTTGCACTATACGTAATTATAGTAAGCCAGAGATCCAAGTATAAATGTTGGAGGAAGCTAAAAAGCAAAAACCCAGGCACACCCAATGGAAACAAGGAACACCAACTGTCCAGAAGACAAAATAGTCTCAAGGCTGAGCTCGCTGCTTCTAGTGACCAGGCCTTGAGCCAACTGTTAGGATACATCCCTACTTGAGAACCCAAATCTTTAAGGTATAAATTAGACCCCAGTCTGGATTCTGGATTCCCAATACACCAATACCAAGTACATGTTAATTAAAGCATTACAAGTCAGAAGAACCTAAGGTATAATTTTAAAGCCCTTCATTGCAGATGGAGAAAGTAAGGTCCTGGAAAAGGGGGAATTTCCCAAGGTTACAGAATTAATACATAACAGCCAGGAAAAACATCAAGATTTCCCAGTTCTTGTCACAGCATCATGCTATGAGGCCATGGAATTATTAAGCTTAGAATTCTGGACACACACTCTCTCCTCGCCTATGGCAAACCCACTATTAACCAAGGATTCTCTATGATTTTTTCAGTAGCAAAACAAAACAAAACAAAAAAATGTAAGTATATTTACCAAATGCTTACTGATGGCACTCTGCAGGATGTCAAAGCTCTGGCTTCGGGCAGGGATAACCAATAAACTGTGACAAACTGTCTGTCAGAAAAGGAGAAAACCAGTAACCAAATTGGGACATTTTAGGTCAGAAACAAGCTCTACAGACTTTTTTTTAACCTACTTGCCCTACACAGAACAGGAAACTTAACAAAAAATCACTTTGAAGATACAAATGTCAAAGTTTTGTAAAACAATCGAGTCTCATATATGGGATAATTCTCCAAACAATTCATTAATTAAACATTTACTGGACACTGAGCTAGTCCTATCAGGTGCCAGGCACAGGAATGAAAGACTGAGGAACTCCTCTCTCACAGCCCTAAAAAAGTAGCTTCAATCCACCAAGGTAGAGACCGTATTTCTATTATAAGTACTAAAAGAGAAAGATCTGAATGATGTGAACAAAGGGCTGACAAAAGCCTTTTTTCCGTTTGGTAGAAAAATGTACCATAGAAAAACACTTATGATCCAGAAACTACTAATATCCTGTTCAAATTAATTATAATGCTGCCTCCTATTCCCCAAAGGTAAAAGGAAGAGAACAGTCCACAGGAAAAGAAAATATAAGGAAAGTGGGAATCAAATCCTTAGTATTTTTAATTTTCTAAGTTCTCAAGGAAACAGGAGGAAAGGACAACATCAAGTCCTTCAGAGACATCATTACACAATTCCAGAAGCGGATGGAATGCAGTGCCAAAGTGAAATATGTGAAAGAATCACATAGAAAGACAAAGACAAAGCTGGTGGAAATAAGAGTATCACTCTAGAGCACTGGGTGTTGTGTAAGACTGATGAATCACAGACCTGTACCCCTGAAACAAATAATACATTGTAAGTTAATTTAAAAAATTAAAAAATAAAAAATAAAAAAAGAGTATCAATCTAGCAAGAGGACAAACTAAATTCAAGGAAACTGTCAATCAACCCGGAAAAATCAACAGCTCTATGCATTATTTCGACTGTCGAACTACCAGTCCTTAAAACCTCTTATAAATTAATAGCACCCAGAGTTTTCACATGGCAATTTTTATTTTCTTTTAACAATGTAAAAACGTAATTCTAATGCCATCGTCCTACTTCAAAACAGTGAATATTTTCATTAATAAAGGATAAATCACATTTGAAAAGGCCCATTTGCTAATAAATGACCATTTAATCCCTTCCTTTCCACCACCCCTTTCCCTTCCAGAGCAACTGGGTTGGGCTGAATCAGGTAAACATCAGCACTGGAGTAGGTAGGAGAGATGCAGTGACCCAGGGAAGGCCATTCATGAATAAATAGAGGCAGACTGTCCCCAGTGAGTTGGGAGTTCAAATGGGGTCAGGAAGATGCCTGCATGGACAGGGGTGGAACCAAAAGGAGATGAATTATAGACAAAGAAATTGATCAAGTAAATTATATTAAGTATAATGGAAGCCAAGATTCTCACCTTCAGAAAAGGCAGGTACAAGAGGAAAAGAAGACAACTAGAATGAACCCTGGTGTTAAATTGCTGATTTCTGTCCATGACAGTCTGGGAGCACCAAGGTCCAATAGTGATGACCACACCCAGAGTCCTTAAGTTGGTTTCAAAATACCACTCTCCACTTAACAGAAAACTGGGCTTCTTTAAAAAAATACCTGATTGCAGGGCTGGGACAGGGAAAATTAAGTATAAATCTGGAACAATCTGTGGTACAAGAAAGTAAAAGGAAGTACTAAGAAAAAAATGAGCACATGTCAAAAGAACAAAGCAGCCACTAAATTTTATAGTGACTCACTGAGTAAAATAGGAAACCATACTAACACAAATAAATAGAGACTAATAAAAAATGACTGGGATTAACACTGTTTCAAAATATCTCCTCATAAATTACTAATTACAAAGGAGAAAAAGTAAAGAGTGGAGAAGTGGGGCAGACAGCACTTAATCAAGAGATCAAAGTGAGGATCTATCTAATGGGACAAATTGAAACCAAGCATGACCTGACAGGATGCAATCAAAAAACCACAGCAACACTTGTGTCATATTCCTACCAAATTTGTATAGCCTGAATCTAACCATGAGGGAACACAAACCCAAATGGGAGGAAAATTTTACAAAATAACTGTCCCAATGTTCTTCAAAGTATCAAGGTCAACAAAAGACCAGGAAAGACTGAGGAACTATACCAAATTGAAGGAGATGAAACAGACATTACAACTGAATGCTATGAATAATTTGGAGTGTTTTCTTTTGCTATTCCCAACTTGATCTATAGATTCAATGCAAATCCAATCAAAATCCCAGCAGAGCATGTGACTCTTGATCTCAGGGTCATGAGGTTCAAGCCCCTCATTGGGCACAGAGCTTACTTTAAAAAACAAAACAACGACAAATTATTGGGACAACTGGCAAAATAGGATTGAGGTTTGAGGATTAAAAGACAGTAACATACCAATCTTAATTTCCTGATTTTGATGACTAGATTATAGTTATATAACCGGAATGCTTGTTTGTAAGACCTACAAACTAAAGTATGGGCTACGGGCATTATGTCAAACAGTCCATAAAGTTCTTTGGGGGCGCCTGTGTGGCTCAGTCGGTTAATGGTCTGCCTTCGGCTCGGGTCATGGTCCCACGATCCTGGGACTGAGCCCCACGTTGGGCTCCCGGCTCAGAAGGGAGCCTGCCTGGCAGTCTCTCAACAATCATCAACCAATACTACAAAAGGTAAAAACGAGACAAGACAGCCCACCTCTCTTAAACCAATCAACATAATGACGTGACAGAATTAGCAGATAAGAACTTTAAAACAACTATTACTACAAATATGTTTAAGATAAAGAAGGGGCACCTGGCTGGCTCAGTTGGTAGAGCATGTGACTCTTGATCTTGGGGTTGTGGGTTCGAGCCCCATGTTGGGTACAGGGGTTACTTAAAAAAAAAAAGTTAAAGAAAAAAGAGATAAAAAATACATTATCTAAACTTTAAAAAATTCACTTGTTGGTCTTTGTTCATAAATGACATGAACTGGCTATGTAGAAAATCTTTAACAACTGACAAAAAAAATTCCTGGAACTAATAAGTAATTATAGCAAGGTTACAGGATACAATGTGAATATATTAAAGTCCATCACATTCCAAATACCAGCAATGAACAAGTAGAATTTGAAATTAAATTTATATTAGCACCCCAAAAACCAGAAATACTTAGATATAAACCTAACAAAATATGTACAAGGTCTGTAAGAGGAAAACTACAAAAATCTGATGAATGAAATCAAAGAATTAAATAAACGGAGGTATTTCATGTTCATGGGATAGAAAGATTCAATAATGTCATGATGTCAGTTCTTCCCAACTTGATCTATAGATTCAATGCAAATCCAATCAAAATCCCAGTAAATCATTCTGTGGTATCAACAAATTGATTCTAAAATTTATTTAGACAGGAAAAAACCCAGGAACAGCCAATACAATATTAAAGGAAAAGAACAAAGTTAAGGGACTGACACTACCCAACTTCATAACTTACTATACAGCTACAGTAATCAAGATACTACAATACTGGTCAAAGAACAGAGATTAATGGAACAGAATAGAGAACCCAGCGACAGACCCACCTAGTCAAGTGATCTTTGACAATGAAACAAAGACCTTTCAATAAATGGTGCTTTAACAATCTGTATGCAAATAAATCTAGACTCTTCACAACAATTAACTCAGAATGGATAGCAGACCTAAATGTAAAATGCAAAATACAAAACTATAACTGGCTTAGAAGATAACACAGGAGGAAAAACCTAAATGACCTTAAGTATGGTGATGACTTTTTAGATACAACACCAAAGGCACAATAGAGGGAAGAAAGAAATGGTAAGCTGGACTTCATTAAAATTAAAAAATTCTGCTCTGCAAAAGATAATGTCAAGAGTAGGAACAGACAAGCCACAGAACTGGGAGAAAATCTTCGCAAAAGACCTATCTGATGAAGTACTGTTACCCAAAATATTCAAAGAACACTTAAAACTCAACAAGAAAACAACCCAATTAAAATATGGGCCAAAGACCATAACAGATACCTCACCAAAGACATATGGCAAATAAACATGAAAATATGCTCTACATCATGTTATAAGGGAAATCAAAATTAGATAATGAAATGCTACACACCTATTAGAATGGCCCAAATCCAAAACACTGACGCGAAATGCGGGCAAGGATCTAGAGCAACAGAAACTCATTCACTGCTGGTACGATTGCAAAATGGTACAACCACTTTAGAAGACACTGTGTTGTTTCTTAGAAAATTAAATGCACTCTTACCATATGACCCAGCAACCATTTCCTTGGTATTTACCCAAAGGAGTTGAAAACATGTCTACACAAAAACCTACACATGGATGTTTATAAACCTATACAGCTTTATTCATAATTACCAAAATGTGGAAGCAAAAAAGATGTTCTTCAGTCGGTGAACACATAAACTGGTACATCAATGCAATCTTTCTTTATTCAGCATTAAAAAGCAGTGAGCTATGAAGCCACAAAAAAAACATGGAATAATCTTAAAGAATATTACTAAGTGAAAGTAACAGCCAATATAAAAAGGCTATATCCTGTACAGTTCCAAATATAGGACATTCTGGAAAAGGCAAAACTACAGACAGTAAAAAAAAAAAAAAAGAAAATCAGTGGTTGTCAGGGGTTGGGGAACACGGAGGTGAGCAGGCACAGCACATAGGATTTTAGGGCAATAAAGACACTCTGTATGAGATTAATGGATAATATGGCATTATACATTTGTCCAGATCCATAAAATGTGTAACACCAAGAGTGAGCCATAATGTAAACTCTGGACTTTGGGTAATTACATCAATATAGAATCATTAACTGTAACAAATGTACCACTTTGGTGGGGGATGTTGATAATGGAGGAGTCTAGGCATGTGTGGGGGAAGGGATTGTATAGGGAAAATACCTGTTCCTTCACTATTTTTCTGTGAAATTAGAATTGTTCTAAAAAAAATCTTAATTAAAAAAAAAATCTTTGGTTGGATTTAAAAGATTAGATAATGCAGAAAAAATCAGTGAACTTGAAGACACAGCATACTTTCTGAAGAGACAGTGGAAAGGGTGTTTAAAAAAAGTCTCAAAGGCCTACAGGAAAATGTCAAGAATCTAACATACATGTAATTGGAGTCCAAAAAAGGGACCCAAAATATTTTTTTGAAGGAATGACTGACACTTTTCCCAACACAATAAATTATATGCCTAAAAAAACTTCAGCCAGGGTGCCTGGGTGGCTCAGTTGGTGAGGCGGCTGCCTTTGGCTCAAGTCATGATCCCAGGGTCCTGGGATCGAGTCCCACATCGGGCTCCCTGCTCGGCGGGGAGCCTGCTTCTCCCTCTCCCTGCCTCTCTGCCTACTTGTGCTCTCTGTCAAATAAATAAAATCTTAAAAAAACAAAAAACAAAAAACATTCAGCCAACATTAAGCTATTAAAAAAAGAAGGAAAGAAAGGAAAAAAAAGGACGCCTGGGTTAAGTGTCTGTTTGGCTCGGGTCATGATTCCAGGGTCCTGGGATCAAGCC
This sequence comes from Neomonachus schauinslandi, assembly GCF_002201575.2. Lineage (NCBI taxonomy): Eukaryota > Metazoa > Chordata > Mammalia > Carnivora > Phocidae > Neomonachus > Neomonachus schauinslandi. Next base: position 62,811,985 of record NC_058415.1, read on the forward strand.
CCGCATCCGGGTCCTTGCTCAGCAGGGATCCTGCTTCTCCCTCTGCCGGCTACTCCCCCTACTTGTGCATGCACGCGCTCTCTCTCTGACAAATAAATAAATCTTAAGTAAATAAATAACACCAAGGCATTAATACAATCAAGCTGCTGAAGAAAGTGATAAAAGGATTATCCTGAAAACATGTAGAGGAAAAAAAAAGATATTACATACAGAAAAACTAACATAAGAATGACCTTATAAAATATTATTACACATTATATTACGATATGAGTATAGTATAATTTGAAGGTAGGCTGTCTTAAGTTAAAGACCAAACACCTAAAAACATAAAAAAGAGAAGCACAGCTAATATGCCAAGGTGGAGATAAAATGGAATGCTAAAAATACTCAAACTATGAAAACAATGAATCATGGTATCTTACTACAACAGGATACCACAGCAATGAGAACAATGAATGACTGCTTACATATTAACATATAACTTTTATTTTTTAAATTTATTTAAATTCAATTAATTAACATATAGTGTATTATTAGTTTCAGAGGTAGAGTTCAGGGATTCATCAGTCCTATGTAACACCCAGTGCTCATTACATCATGTGCCCTCCTTAATAACATACATAACTTAAAGAGTGTACTAAATAAAAAGCGAATTACTGAAAAATATTTCACTTTTTAAAAGTTTAATACAATGTAAATCTAAACCATACAGTTTGGAGTTATGTGCTAATATGGTAAAACAATAAAGAAACAAGAGTATGATAAACAAAATTTAAAACAGTGTTAACTCTGAAGGGAAAGGGGAAACGTACACAGGGTTTTCAAAAATAAAAATGTTCAGGGGCACCTGGATGGCTCAGTTGGTTAAGTGTCTAACTCTTGATTTCAATTCAGGTCATGATCTCACGGATCATGGGATCAAGCCCCATGTCAGGCTCCACACTCAGTGGTAAGTCTGCTTGAGGATTCTCTCCCTCTGCCCCTCCCCCGACTCTCTAAAATACAATGTTTAAAAAATAAAAAATAATAAAAGTGTTCTATTTCTTAAACTGGATTTATGTTTTATTACTATTATTCAGAGATTATCCATGTTAAAAAACGTTCTTTCACAGCCATCCAATATTTTTGTAAATGACAACATTAACCTTAAAACCTTTCACTGGCTCTGGAATAGAAGTCTCCATTTGTAAAAGGTATCTCTGTACAGAGATTCCTGTTTCCTTTATGATCCTTCCGTGTTAACTAGAGTTTCCATCATTAACAGGAAGGTCACACAATTCTTCCTTCAGTGCTCAGAAGGAATAATCACAAAGATACTAAACGAAAATGGCAAGGTCCAGATTAGCAGATAAAGTATGTTACTTCTATAAAAGAAAACCAAAATAATATACTCAGTCACTTGTGTAGATAGAAGGTATCTGAAAGAATATATTTAGAAACTGGGAAGAAAAAAGGGTTGCTGAGAGGGAATGGAAGAAGACTTTTTATTATCTCCATTCTGAATTGTATTTTGTGAATAATACCTACTAAAAAAATGTCTGATTTTCTTTTTTTTTTAAATCACTTTGGTCTAGGCAGGTAAAACTACAGAACAAATGAGCAATCCCACTGTCCTAATAACTTGTTCAAGTGAAATAATTAAAAATAAAATTATGCATTAAGGATGTGAAAAACTATGTGTATTTCAAATATTTTTACATGAAAAGGCCAACTTAAATAACAAAATCTATCCAAAAGAAAATTGAAATCTTCGCTTAAGAACTTCAAAAACGAAAATGTGTCTTTGAGATTTTTCCTAATTATGTCTTAACATTTCAAAGACAGCAACCTGGAAGTTTAAATACACGTCCTTGCCAAATGTTACTTCAGAAATACAGCTGATAACATTTTTATGACAGTTATATCTTGGCTTTACACAGACAATGTGCTTATGAAAAATTTAAATTATCAGATAAAGGTTATATGACTTGTCCAAGTTGCAAAACTAGACAATGGCAAACCTATGCCTGGAATAGGGAGCCCACTAATCCCCATACAGTGCTTTCTCAAATACATCATAATGGTTTAAATACATTAGATACAGTCTGTCCTTTAAAACTACTCTTACTGGGGGGCGCCTGGGTGGCTCAGTCGTTGAGCGTCTGCCTTCGGCTCAGGTCATGATCCCAGGGTCCTGGGATCGAGCCCCGCATCGGGCTCCCTGCTCGGCGGGAAGCCTGCTTCTCCCTCTCCCACTCCCCCTGCTTGTGTTCCCTCTCTCGCTGTGTCTCTCTCTGTCAAATAAATAAATAAAATCTTTAAAAAAAAAAAAAAAAAAACTACTCTTACTGGGGCCCTGCGTGGCTCAGTCAGTTAAGAGTCTGCCTTCAGCACCGGTCATGATCCCAGGTTCCTGGGATCGAGCCCCCCATCGGGCTCCCTGATCAGCAGGGCATCTGCTTCTCCCTCTCATGTTGCCCCTCCCCCTGCTCATGCTTGCACTCTCTCTCAAATAAAAATAAAATCTTTAAAAAAAAAATAATATTTTTAAAATTTAAAAAATAAAACACAAAAACAAACTCTTACTATTGTTGCAAACACAACCCCACCAATCCAGTATTCAAGGCCTTAACCTTACGAGGCCTGTTTTAGCTCTCTTCATTTACTATGGAGTAGATAAAATTTCAGATGCTAAACCAATTCATTATTTCTTTTCACTTTTTAAAATCCAGTATTTTTAAGAACCTACACATAAACACACTACCAGGCACTGTGGCAATGAAGATAAATATAACTGACATACTTAAGTATTGTGATCAGATTCAAACAAAGCCAGATGAGAAGCGCATTAAATATCTACAGAAGGTACAGTCCTAACAGGAAAAACATTAAGGATATTCAGAATAGAATGAAAGAAGTAAATAACAGATCAGTTGAATAAACTCAATTGGTATATCAACAAACAGAAGTCGGCTGTAATTTGAATGTGGAGACTAACCTATTGAGAACAGTGACAAAGAGGTTTAAAAAAAACCTTTTGGACTACCAATTATAAACTATAAAAAAAGATTATAGTCAGTGTCCTCACCAGAGGCCTTCTGAATCATTAAAAGAAAATTAGCCTGGGGCGCCTGGGTGGCTGAGTTGGTTAGGCAACTGCCTTCGGCTCAAGTCATGATCCTGGAGTTCTGGGATCAGGTCCTGCATTGGGCTCCCTGCTTGGCAAGGAGCCTGCTTCTCCCTCCGACCCTCCCCCCTCTCATGTACTCACTCTCTCTCTCTCATTCTCACTCTCTCAAATAATCTTAAAAAAAAAAAAAGAAAGAAAAAAAGAAAATTGGCCAGCAGAGAACGTAACATCAGAATTTGCAAAAAATGCTTGAAACCAAAATTACTTGAGATGACTTAAGTGCATTCTTACTGGGTAAGCATTTTTCATGCAGGAAAGGAAACTGAAGAAATAAATAACAGAAATTAATTATTATAGAAATGTCTTAGAAAATCAAATCCTTAGTATTAATGTTTATGATGTTTTTGCATATTTAGTTTACATATTTGTAACATGTATGACAATTTGGCCTATTAGGGTAAAAGTTCAGCCTAATAATTCCAATTTAAAACATGTAATTTAGAATTTAGACTTGTAATTTTAATCTGATTTTTACTATAAGCAACACCAAAACTTAAGTTATAAAGATTTATATTTATAAAGTTTAATTTATTATATATTTAATATTTAACATTTGTGAAGGTCTGTCAGAAAATTGAACTACTTGACAATTAGTGAATATACTTAAAAGCTATTTAAATGATTTAAAATTTTAACTAAGTTTGTAAAAGGAATAAAATATAACAAAGGTCCCATTTTTAAAGATAGCTTAAATTCATTATATTTATCTTAAAAATAAGATTTGTAGGTTGAACTTTAAAACTTAACGAAAGTGAGGGATTTATATTAATTTTAACAAACTATGTACTAATTCTCAAAACCAAAGGAACTACAGAATCTTTTGTTTTTTAAAAAACACCACCTCCAAGGATACCAAATCCAAGTAGTCTTACTCATCCTTCAATACCTGAGTCAAATTCTCCCTTTTCCATAGAAGCATCTATCCTATTCTATTCTATACTAGATAAAAATAAATTTGTCTCTACCATTCAAATTGCTAATTTATTCTAGTCTAGTAGTGCAACCTATAATGAAAAACACTCCTCTTTTAGAAACTTAGATCTCCTATCCAAGATCATAAGCACTCTCAGAACATGGATCCTCTCTTACACTACTCTTTATCTCTAAGAGTACCTCCTATAAGGCAATCCTAATATATAGTAACGACTGGTGGTTGATTAACAGAATTTTAATAATCATGAGTTTCTTTTCAAATGCACTATTTACCTCTGTTACATCCCAATGATGTAAAAACTGATCCAAGTCTGTAAGGTAAAGCAGCACAGGGGAAAGCTGTGTCTGGATGACATGAGGAACTCCTCGAAGGCTCTGGAGCCAAGTCAACTCCTCTTTTGAAAACCCTAATTTGGAAATAAAGAAAGACAATAAAAAATAAATAAATCACAAAGCAAATGACATTCTTCATATTTTTTAAAAACAGACGTTAACATGTACCTTCAAGTTAAATTCTTCTTCATGCTACGTTGTTTTCTTTGAATTTCTTCATTTCATATATTTTAAAAAAATGAATTGCTAGCAATGGAGGCAGTAAAATTCATATAATTATGTACACAAAGAATGTGATCTGGCCCAATATATGATACAGCAAGAAACAGGTTTTACCCCTTATATTAGGAACTTTACCACGTTTACTTTAAAAAAACGTGAAAGGCATACACTTTCCCCATACTGGTAGGTTTAAAATAGCAAATCAACAAGTAAAATGATGTATGATTTCATACATATACTATCTCTATATTTTCTGATATAATAGCCCTTCAAGTGTTTTAAAACCACTCTATCCCTCCTAAACCTTTATGGATTTTTTAAATAATACATGTGTAGTTCCTTTAACCATACCTTATACAACAAAATTTGGTTCTCTTACCACCCCTATTACATTTGGTCTAACCCTCATCCACAACCTGACAGTCTCTCCTGCAAAGACAGTGCTCAGAATGATCAGAATACCGGCGATATGGTCTGCTTTGATGTTCAGATCACTGTATTTCCAGGACACGGCTGAAAGAGTCCTCGTGTAGTTTGATGGCCACATCACACTACTGACTCCTAATGAGCTTTCCAAAACCACTAAACCTTCTGACTGTACTACTATTAAAACATAAAGTCTGTGCCTCCCATCTCAAATGTGCACATCCAAAACTATCAAATAAACTCATTTATCTTGTATGCAGTCGTTATCTTGCTGTATTTAGCTCATTATCAGCACTTGTCAAGTTCTTTTTGGAGTCTGACTTAACCTATCCATTAAGTTTCCTAACTTCAGGTCTTCAGAAAATTTCAAATAATCTCATCTTCATCATTTAAATATAAAACAGAAATGCTGAAATAGTACAATCATTTAAAACAATAGTAATACTTATACATATAGCTTACAACATTTATAGATTCATCTTACTAATTTTGCTTTGAGAGCTAATGGAATGTAGAAAATGGCTAATCGAAACCTGATGTACATTTCTATCAGGTGGAACATTTTAAACATGTTTAAGATGGATATTTGTTCACCAATTTTTTCAAAGTATGCAATGGGGTTTGCATCTGGCTATCTGAAAAAGAGTCAAGTAGGGGCTCCTGGGTGGTTCAGTCCGTTAAGTGTCTGCCTTTGGCTCAGGTCATGATCCCAGGGTTCTGCTCAGCAGGGAGCCTTCTTCTCCCTCTGCCCCTCCCCTCACTCGTGCTGGCGCTCTCTCGCTCTCACTTTCAAATAAAACCTTAAAAATTTTGAAAAAGAGTTAAGTATAACCAATTCACTATAAACCACGATAATGAAGTTGAGAAATAAGACCAACAAAGAAAAATATAATCATGTGATATTCAAATAATCCCCAGAGTACATGTACTCTAGAGAGTTTTAAACATAAATCATGTATATCCCTGCCTCAAGAACCTGACAATGGAGAGTACAAATATTCCTTCAAAGATTTTCAATTAGTCAATAAAAATCATTTCAAGATAGATTATTTATCATCTTCAAAACTTAGACCCAAACAGCTAAGACAACATATCTTAGGAGAATTTTCATGCTAGGTTTTGCCTTTCCTTAATTTGGCAGGTGAATGTCTTTACCTGTAAGTGTTGAAAATAAGAAGCTGAAATAGTCCACGTCACTCATCAACCAGTCTTTAACTGAATACTTCCATCCAGAAAATGATGATCTATAATAAACAATGAGAGAATTATTACCAGAAGTGACTGAGTTAAGACTCTTTAGAAAAATAGCACATTATATAACAATTTTTCTTTATTGAAAACAATCTGCATCAATAACTTAAAAACCCAGAGTATATATTCACTTTATATGTAAAGGCTCAAGTACCATAATATGGAAAATTTAACTTCTAACATATTTTATATTTATGTAAAGTTTTCATGAAAAAGCATAATTGGTCCATATATATGGTGTAACTTAGAAAATTTCCACACCACTTGAAAATCAGACTCTAAGGAGCCAAAATGAAGTCTTGCTTTTTAGTAGTAGGTATGGCTGCTACTTGATTTTTATAGTTTTACCTTGCTTACATTTTAAATGAGCTAAGTTTAAACAAGCTCCAGCTTCCTACCTAACTAAACAAAAACTATCTTGATTAGGTAAAGAATATTCCTTGTAAAGCCACTCTACGATAATTGTGTGTTCCTATACTTTGCAAAGGTGTAACTGGGCCTACTTCGTAATAGTGCAGCTCAAGTATTGGTAGGGTACTTAGGGAATAGCTAAATGTAAAGCAGCTTCTCATTAAATGAGGATTATCTGGTTCCTGCTCTGGGATCAGTTTCCAGTGATTCCTTTAAAAACTCTCTTCAAGTTAAGGCTAAAGAAAAAGCAAATTTCAGCCTTAGATATGGAAAGAAAAAGGGGTGGGAGGATGCTGAGAACGATCAGATCCAACAAGCTACAAATTTTATCACAGCTATCCAAATAAAATATCTGACAAAATTAGGAGTTTCTAATTCAACTAAAAGCACTTAATTATTTTTACTGTTAAAATAGTTGTGTTTAGGGCGCCTGGGTGGCTCAGTTGGTTAAGCGACTGCCTTCAGCTCAGGTCATGATCCCAGGGTCCTGGGATCGAGTCCCACATCGGGCTCCCTGCTCTGCGGGAAGCCTGCTTCTCCCTCTCCCACTCCCCCTGCTTGTGTTCCCTCTCTCGCTGTGTCTCTCTGTGTCAAATAAATAAATAAAATCTTTAAAAAAAAAAAAAAAATAGTTGTGTTTATATTTATTAATATTCTTTAAATTTGGGGAGTTTAAATAATGGAAATACCTTTCTGAGTATTATTCCCACAGTAAGGAAAGGACTGTAGAGGGAATATCAAAAGGTAAGAGTTTACAAGAAAGTCAGAAATGCACAATGGAAAGGAGTACAAAATGGTAGTTAGAAAGCAAATAGGCTTTTGAACCCAGGGGAAGGGGGGGTCAACTGTGCCATCCAGTGGCTAAAAGAGGTAGCAAATCCATTTAAGAGTCCACTTTGAACAAATGATAAGCAACGTAGCATAATGTCCTTAAAATTATAACCATATGTACTGTCCAAGCCAGAATACTTCTGAGAGTAAGATGGGGCAAAAGAAGTAAAGTGAATCTGTTCCTGGCAGAGCAGGTCATATATTCGCCACTTAAAACCCAAGCCAAATTTCTTAGTCCCAAAATTTCTCCCTTGTCAAAGATTTTTATCTAACAACGCAGATTACCTCTCAACATTTATGTCTTATGTGTCCCAATCTAGCTGTAAATAAACTAGGGGCAGAAACGGTAGGGAATGAGCAAAAGCAAATGGAAAAATACAAGCAGAATGCTATGGGGTGAAAAGTCAAATTCTAAAAAACTGTAAGTGAGCAATAAAAAAGGAAGGGGCAACAACTCTATACCTTCCAAAAGATAAAATGTATACAAACAGTTTTCACTGGATGGGTTTTTCACACATGAAACAAACTATATTCTTTGGGGTGAACTCACTCTGATAAAGACAAACGGTGTCAGAACTACAAAACCTAAATTGAACCTATCTCACAATCCAATTAATGTAATAAAAAAAATCAGAATTAAAGGACTATTTCAGGAAAATTAATCTGGCAATACTGCACAAGATAGATGGGATATTATAATAGTACAGGTAGACGATTATAAAAAACAGCGACTTTACAGTCATGGTCAAGGAGAAAAGGGGCTATTTTGAAGTAAAAAAAACAGATATGAAATAACCCAGCATTACGTCTGAAGGAAATAAACATTGTTAAATTCTGAATCTAGGAATTGATACAATGATAATGTCACTGGTCCAAGAAAGTTGAGAAGTCCTAATTTTGTATTATTTTTTAAAAGAGAGATTAGTTTGGGGGTGCCTGGGTGGCTCAGTCGGTTAAGCGGCTGCCTTCGGCTTGGGTCATGATCCCGGGGTTCTCGGATAGAGCCCCACATCGGGCTCCCTGCTCAGTGGGGAGCCTTCTCCCCTGCCTGCCATCCCCCCTGATTATGCGCACACTCTCTCTCTCCCTCGCTCTGTGTCAAATAAAATCTTTAAAAAAAAACTGGTTTGAATGAGAACAATACATCTACAGAAAGAGAAGTCTACCTAAATAGACTCTGCTAAAAGGCAAAATTTAACTTGGCCGACTTTTAACTACAATGACAATCTGCTGTTAAGGATTATGAAGCCCGGGTAACCTGGGTGGCTCAGTTGTTAAGCGTCTGCCTTCGGCTCAGGTCTTGATCCCAGTGTCCTGGGATCGAGCCTCACATCAGGCTCCCTGCTCGACGGGAAGCCTGCTTCTCCCTCTCCCACTCCCCCTGCTTGTGTTCCTGCTCTCACTATCTCTCTGTCAAATAAATAAAATCTTAAAAAAAAAAAAGATTATGAACCCCTACTATTATTTGTAAATTCATTTTCTTAACAGTTACCACAAATCTCCATAAGAAATAAGTAAAAATTTGAAAACATTCTTGACAAAAATTATTAAGCAAAGTGAATCATAACTAATGTTAATAAAGCCATTAAATATAGCTTTCAAGGAGAATCAGTTTCAAGAAGTGTTCAAAAGGTTAATTTAAATCAATTTTAAAACAGATCCTTCACGAGTTATATCAAAGGAACAGAGTGCCCTCTACTGGAAGTTAATAAACACAAAACCACTTCAGGAGCAGAAAAAGAACATCTAATTTTTTTAAAGGCCTAACATTGAATAAATGCTTACTAGACAAGGAGCAGGATTTTTGTTCCCCTAAGAAAGGAAAACATGGGAAACTAATAAATGCTTAAAATACTTAGAAATAAGACCAAGTCGTTCTCTAATGCACATGCACACAGAAATGTAACACTGAATTTTCACATATAAACATGCTGCAGATAGCGCTCTTTTGCTAAAAGGTTATCATCAGTTATGAATCGCACTTCAGGTGACTAGATTCCAACATATGTCCTATACTGGTAAAGAGAGACTGTCAAAGAAGCTAAAGAAAGTCTACTAATAAAGTGAGCTACTCCTACTTAACTGGGCTAGGTTTGTATGTATAAGAAACCACAAGGAAGTCAGTCTTTAAATTCTTTAGGTACAGCCTAAATTTCAATTTCTGCCTAAAACCATATTAGACCCTGTCCATGAGCCACAATCAGTAATAAACACTACTGAATACTAAAAATATTATGCCTGGGGCGCCTGGGTGGCTCCACTGGTTAAGTGTCTGCCTTTGGCTCAGGTCGTGATCTCAGGGTCCTGGGATCCAGTCCCTCACTGGGCTCCCTGCTTGCCCTGAGCCTGCTTCACCCTCTCCTTCTGCCCCTCCCCCTACTTGTGCTCTCTCTTGCTCTCTCTTTCTCATGAATAAATAAAATCTTTAGGAATGCCTGGGTGGCTCAGTCGATTAAGTGATTAAGCATCTGCCTTTGGCTCAGGTCATGATCCCAGGGTCCTAGAACAGAGTCCCACATCGGGCTCCTTGCTCAGTGGGGAGCCTGCTTCTCCCTCTGCCTGCGCTCCCCCTGCTTTGTGCGCCCTCTCTCTGACAAATAAGTAAAAAATCTTAAAAAAAAAAAAATCTTTTAAAAATAAATAAATAAGTAAAAATAAAAATATTATTCCTAAAATACAAACACAAGGTGTTTAAGGATACTTTGAACACTTGCAATATGAAACACTATTAATTGGTTATAAAACATTTAAGAGTAGGGGTGCCTGGGTGGCTCAGTCGGTTAAGCATCTGCCTTCAGCTCAGGTCATGATCCCAGGGTCCTGGGATCAAGTCTCTCATCAGGCTCCCTGCTCAGTGGGGTGTCTGCTTCTCCCTCTCCCTCTCCCCCCTGCTCGTGCGTGCGCATGCTCTCTCTGAAATAAACACTAAATGTCTAGTAATCTAAAAAAAAGAAATTTAAGAGTAAAATGATACAGCCACTGTGGAATACAGTATAGCAATTCCTCGAAAAATTAGAGAATTACCATGTGATCCAGCAATTCCACTTCTGAGTCTACAGCCAAAAGAATTAAAAGCAAGGACTCAAACAGGTATTTGTACACCAATGTTCAAAGCAGCATTATTCTCAATAGCCAAAAGACGGAAACAACCAAGTGCCCATCAACAGATAAAATGTAGTATATACATATAATGGAACATTAAGTCAGCTTTTTTTTTTTTTTTTTTAAAGATTTTATTTAGTTATTTGACAGAGAGAGATAGCCAGAGCAGGAACACAAGCAGGGGGTGTGGGGGAGGGAGAAGCAAGCTTCCCACCGAGCAGGGAGCCTGATGCGGGGCTTGATCCCAGGACCCTGGGATCATGACCTGAGCCGAAGGCAGATGCCTAACGACTGAACCACCCAGGCACCCCTAAGTCAGCTTTCTTTAAAAGGAAATTTTGATATATGATACAACATGAATGAACCTTAAAGAGTTATGCTGAGTGAAATAAGCAAGACACAAAAGGACAAATATTGTATGATTCCACTTATATGAGGTACCTAGAATAATCAAAAGCATGAAGACAGAATAGTGGTTACTAAGGGCGTCTGGGTGGCTCAGATGGTTAAGCATCTGCCTTCGGCTCAGGTCATGATTCCAGGGTCCTGTGATCGAGCCCCACATCGGGCTCCTGGCTCGGCAGGGAGCCTGCTTCTCCCTCTCCCTCTGTCTCCCCCCCTGCTCATGCTCTCTCTCTGTATCTGTGTCTCAAATGAATAAATTTAAAAAAAAAATCCTCAAAAAAACAAAAAGAATAGTTGTTACTAAAGGGCTGGGGGCAGGGGGAATGAGGAGTTATTTAATGCACGCAGAGTTTCAGTTTGGAATGATGAAAAAGTTCTGGAGATGAGGGCGGCTGGGTGGCTCAGTCAGCTGAGGGTCTGCCTTCAGCTCAGGTCGTGATCTCAGGGTCCTGGGATTGAGCCCCACACATTGGGCTCCCTGCTCAGTGGGGAGCCTGCTTCTCCCTCTCCCTCTGCTGCTCCCCCTGCTTGTGCTTTCTCTCACTCTCTCTCCCGTTCTCTATCAAATAAATAAATAAAATCTTAAAAAAAAAAAAATTCGGAGATGGACAGTGGTGCTAGTTGCACAACAGTGTGAAAATACTTGATGTCACTGTACAGTTTTAATTGTACATTTAAAACTGGTCAAAATGGTTAAGTTTTATATTATGTATATTCAACCACACACACACAAAAAAGAGATTTCAAATGATTCCTTGTCTGAGTCCACAAACATATGTATTTCACCAGCTACATTAAATTTGTAGGTCCCTGAAAAGAAGGTGTGTATCACAATTCCATAAAACAGAAGGATTTAAGAACAGTACTCTCTCACGTGCCACTGAACCCTTACTTCATGCTTTTGATAATTTCAAATCTGTAAAAATCTATACAATTATAGACAATTTCTATCTATACAAATCACTAAAAAACTTAACAGTCTTACTTCAGTGAGCTTACTCTATCTAGCAATACTATCAACAGCTTTAACTGTTGCATTAAGAGCAAATGAAGTTAGTAGCAGTATGTAACCTTAGAAGTGTTCTGTAGTTTACATATCGCCAGTAAAAGGCATGGGGAAAAAGACTATATACTTCAAATACAGCTCACTTGAGAATGCTACCTCATGTGCAGTATCCCAATAAGCATGGCAGCCAAACTTGAACTGAGTCTTCCCATAATACAGCAACGACTTAACCGAGAAAGTAAATCAGCGGGCAGACTGGGTAGAAAATATACAAGCTGGACCAAACGCTGCTGAGACTCTGCTGGGAGAACCACCACAGTGCCTTCTTGTGGATCTAGTGGGGTAGGTACACATATTCAGTTCATAAAAGATGAATTTATAAAGATATAAAAGATACACAGAGGTTAAATCAATAAAGATTACTTTTTACTGTGTTAAACTGAATTCCAATGTATCAACTACTTAAAAAAAGTTTTATCATAAAGTGTATGTTTAACTTAAACTATTTTCTAAAGTAAAACAATGAATATAATCATTATTTTAAGATATATTTAACACTGTAATAATTCCATAATATCCAAGTATCAGTTTGAAATAAGAACTTTGATAAGGGTAAAGGGATTGAACACAAAGTAAAATAGTAAAAAACAAGCACTTTTGCTAAACAGTGACAGTTACAATAATCAACCTAATTTAAAGCAAAAGATAATACACACAAGCAATATTGAAAAAAAAGACTTAAAAATATAACCCCAAAAAGGTGGAAGCAAACCAAATGTCCCTCACTTAATGAATGGGTAAGTATAAGTGAAAGATCCATATAATGGAATACTAGTACTCAGCAATAAAAAAAAAATAATAAAGTTCAGATACATGCACGCTATAGCATGCATGAATGCTGAAAACAGTACATTAAATAAAAGTAGCTAGATTCAAAAGGCCCCATATTATAATATTCCATTTATAACAAATGTTCAAAATAGGCAAATCCATAGAGACAGAAAAGTAAATTTGTGCGCCAGGAGCTGGGAAGGACTACTAATGGGTATAGTTTCTTTTGGGGGTGATAAAAATATTCTGGAATCAGAAAGATTGCACAACTTTGGGAATATGTTAAAAACACTGAAATGTACATTGTAAAATGGCAAATTTTATGATATGCGAACTACATCTCAATAATAGATTATTATATACGTATATATCCTGGTATGCTCTTATTGGTATTTTTGCTTAAAATGTGAAACAGTTCCAGAGATGAATAAAAAATATATAAATACATGGAAGTCATACAAGATATCCATTATGATTAAGTAATTGTGCTGCCAAAGCTTCAAAGGAATTTTTTAAAAATTCCTGATCAGTTCTGAATTTGTGAACAGCAGGTGGCTGAAAAGACAATTTTAGAATCCAAAAAGCATCTACAACCACTAAACCTTCTAAAACTATCCTAATAAAAAATACTTACTATTGAAAATGAATTTACTGTTTGAAATTTTATTTTGTTTTGGCAATTTAACCATGGTATAACCAATTTATAATAATTTAAAGGAAAGGCAAACCTAAAGCGTTCTCCTTAGAAACTTCCTTCCTAAATCAGGGTAGATCAATGGCTACCTACACAGTTAAACTCTTACCATAGATTCGTAGAGCAGAAGCTTGTAAACTTTTTAGTAATTCTCTATTTGCTCGTGCTGCCGCAGTATGGATGATATCAATAAGCTGTGTTGAGAGCTCAGGATTTCGGGAACCAAGGTGAGCAAGTTGCAATGGTAAACCAGCCAGCCAACGGGATAACACCTTACTACGATATCTAAGAAACACCAAATAAGAAAAAAATAAAGTATAATTTCCAAAGACAAGGGAAGTTTAAACAAAAAAAATTTTTTTAACCTGAATATACCACAGAGTAACAACTCATCTACCAAGAACACATGTACTCATTTAAACATTTGAGAGCTTCTAAGAATGGCAGCATCGTTTATTTAGCTATAGCATTTTCCAGGGTTTTACCCACTAAATTAAAAAGACCATGTAATTTGGGGCACTATCTAAATTGTACATTTATCTTAAAAAACACAGACACTACTACTCTTTGTACTATTTGTTAGCTATTAAACTATATTAACTCATTGATGCATTCAATAAATGGTGCTCCCAGACTAAATGGCTTTGAACCTGTGTTATTTTTAGTTCTTCAGTACACAGCTGACCCTTGAACAACATGGGTTTGAACTGCGTGGCTCCACTTACAAGCAGGTTTTTTTTTTTTTTAATAAATATATTGGAAAATTTTTTGGAGAACAATTTGAAAACCTCACAAAGTGCATAGCCTAGAAATACTGAAAATATTATATTCTTCTTAGAAGTTAGGGTGTAACTTTAAGAATATATGTAACATAGGGGCGCCTGGGTGGCTCAGTCGTTAAGCATCTGCCTTCGGCTCAGGTCATGATTCCAGGTCCTGGGATCGAGCCCCGCATCGGGCTCCCTGCTCCGCGGGAAGCCTGCTTCTCCCTCTCCCACTCCCCCTGCTTGTGTTCCCTCTCTCGCTGTGTCTCTGTCAAATAAATAAATAAAATCTAAAAAAAAAAAAAAAAAAAAAAAAAAAGAATATATGTAACATAAATACACCTAAGAAGTCAGATGTAATTGTAAGACTATAATATATGTAACATAAAATATATGTATAACAACTGTTATTATCGGTAAGGCTTCTAGTCAACAGTAGGCTATTAGTAAAGTTTTGGGGGAGTCAAAAGTTACACACAGATTTTTGACTGTGCGCCAGGGGGTGGGGTAAGTGGAGGTATGTGTCAGTGTCCCTAACCCCCACATTGTTCAAGGGTCAACTGTACTTGTACCTGGTAAAGCTTCAATGTCTCTTTACTCAGGTAACAGCAATCACTTTTGCTGCACCTCAAGAGCTTAATGATTTAAGCATGACCTTTTTGTCACACAGACCTGAACTTAAGTCCCAGCTCTGTTTCCCATTAGTTATAGGACACTCACCAACTTATTTAACCTAAGCTTCAGTTTCCTCCTATAAAACGAAAGTAACAGTACCTACACCTCATAGTAGTATGAGATTTAGATAAATTATGAAAAGCACCTGGTTTGTACTAAAGACTCAAATGTTTCAACTACCTATGTATGCTGAGGTATCCCCAACCCTTATCTTCTGCCTAAAGATATCTTCCTATCTGAAATATACTTCAAACTCACATCAAAAAATTAATTCCTTAATTCTCTTTGTGTTGTCCATCTCCCTTGATAGCACCAAACTAAGCCAGAAACATTCACATCTTCTATCGTCCTCATTCTTATACCATATAACCCAATGTAATTAAGGGCTAGTGGTTCAACCTCCATAATTTTTATGGAAAGCAAAAGAAAGGCTGAGGCTGCTACAGGTTATTCCAACTGTCCTTAAGATATAAACGGACAAGGGGAAATACAAGCTCAAAGAGGCTTTTATCTGCTTGGCTATATACAAAAAGATTACTGGCACCATTATATATGCTTCTTTATACAATTTTATATCTTTTCTTACATGCAACCAAACGAGATGAAAAGTGAACTCCTCCAAAGATTTTATCACTCTTTTGTCCTATTTAAATAGACTAAAAAAAAAAAAAAAACCCCACAAGAAAAAGAAAGGCAAAATAAATGAAACTTTACCTGACTCTGTAAGATCTCAGTTCTTCTTTTTGATAGATTTTACTGAAAAACTTCAGTAACAAAGTCCGAACTGGAAGGAGAAGGCCTCTCTGCTGATACAATGTATAAACTGCCTTGATGAGAGACTCTGTAGCCTCTAAAAACAAAAACAACTTCATATGAAGCAAAAATATTTCTTCACCAGCTCTAATTCCTCTAAAAGCACAGAAGCACTTTACTTTGTTCCTATGACAAAGCAGATCTTAGTCACAAACTGGTAACTACCCCTGAAGTCCTGTAGCAATGACCTACTATAAAAGTCAAACCAACCAGAGATTATAGTATAAATTTTCCTAAGGGACAACAAACCTATGTAGTGATGACAACCAGGATATTAGAAAAATGAATAAGATGGGAATCAAACAGGAAAGCTTTGTTTTTCAATGAAAAGAATTAGTAAGTCACACTAAAAAAGAACTTAATGTGACATAACTTCAGGCTAGAACAAAGGTAAAGCGCTCAATTTCTAATCAAACTAGACCAGAGAAGGGTATTTCTTAGGCTCAATGGCATTTCCTCTTAGTAATACCTGTCTTAATTTACTCAAGTCTGTAATCTACTAGAAATGTTACCATATTGCTTCAGAGTGCACCTACTCACTGATGAAGAGATTCTCTGAGCCATAAAAAACTTCAATGTTCAAGTAGATAGTCCTTTATACTTATACAAGCTACCTTTTATGCTTGAATGTAATTAACCTGACTCATGGAATGTCTGAAAGTGATTAATTCAAAGCTAGACCCTAATAGCATGCATAAGAGCTCCTCTCTTAAGAAGACAAAGCAGTAACACCTACCTCTGTTGGGTTGTATCTGCATTAATCTCCATGATACCCCAAGCAATCTGTTCAGCTGCTTACTATTTAGCCTAAAGCCATCTTCAAGGGTCTCTGTCACAAATTTCCTTATCATTTCTATCCAATTGGAATCCTTCTGCAAAGTTGAGGCATTTGCCAGGGAGACCATGATATCAGACAGTGTTAAATTCAGTAATAGATGATCTACATTATTGGAGAGAATCGTGCAATGCTTGATGCTAAAAATAAACAAAGACACACACATCTATAAAGTGTTATATCTACCATGCCTGCTTCACTTAGAATACTTAAAATAATCTATCAATGGGTCAAAATATTTCCTTCTAAAATAAACTGCCAAGACGACAGGTACAGAGGCAAGGTTTAGGCCATCGTTTTATGAATAAACCATTCCTTTAGGTTGTTAAGAAGACATGAATTTGTATACTGCTCAGTTCATTACCCAAATTCCTCTTCACACAAAAAGTAAAGGCCCTTATAACAATGCTTGGTAATCCTAAACGTAATCTGGAGATAAGACTTGAGAACCTCAACATGCTTAAAGATTTTTTTAAAGCAGATACTTATATTTGGATGTAGGTCACAGGAGATCTTGACTCTGCTTCTAACTCACCACATAATCACTAATTTCTCCTAGCCACAATTTCCATATGTGTGACTTAAGGAGACTGGTCCAGATAAGCACTGTTCTGAAACAACTTACACGATACACGTATTAAAATCGTTTTTTTCTAGCCAAATAAAACAAATTTCTTTCAAAGCTTCAAAGAAATTTCAAAAAAGAAATCTCAAAAAAAAAAACTCAAATAAATACTTTCAATAAAAACAGAAATTGCAACTTAGAATATAAATACCTATTTCAGACTATGGCATATTCAACAGCAAAGACTATTTATTTCAGGTTTCAAAAAATGGAAAGTTAGGGGTGCCTGGGTGGCTCAGTCGTTAAGCGTCTGCCTTTGGCTCAGGTCATGATCCCAGGGTCCTGGGATTGAGCCCCGCATCGGGCTCCCTGCTCGGCGGGAAGCCTGCTTCTCCCTCTCCCACTTCCCCTGCTTGTGTTCCCTCTCTCACTGTGTCTCTCTGTCAAATAAATAAAATCTTTAAAAAAAGAAAAAAATGTAAAGTTAATTTAAAAATCTGACCAATTTTAAAGGAAAAAGTTAATCTATATCAAGCATGAGCAAGGACACAGTAATGAAGAACCAAGAATGCATGGGAAGGGAAATAAAAGAAATCTGGTGCTATCAGAGCATCAAATGTAGGGTTAGGAATGACAGATGAGCCTGGAAAGGTAAAATGGAACCAGATTACAGAGTCAGGGAGGCTAAGGGCACTAAAATTAATTCTGCAACCACATGAGTAACATGGTTGAAAACTTATTTCAGATGGGTGATTTGTGGAGACAGAAAAGGAAAAATCAGAGTTACAAGACTATAAACAAAGAAGCAGGGGCGCTTGGGTGGTTCAGTTGGTTAAGTGTCTGCCTTCTGTTCAGGTCATGATCTCCCGGTCCTGGGACTGAGCCCCACGTTGGGTTCCCTACTCAGCGGAGTATGCTTCTCCCTCTCCCTCTGCCTCTCCCCTCACTAGTGCTCTCTCTCTCAAATGAATAAAATCTTTTTTTTTTTTTAAGATTTTTTTTTTAATTTATTTGCGAGAGAGAGAATGAGAGACAGAGAGCATGAGAGGGAGGAGGGTCAGAGGGAGAAGCAGACTCCCTGCTGAGCAGGGAGCCCGATGTGGGACTCGATGCCGGGACTCCAGGATCATGACCTGAGCCGAAGGCAGTCGCTTAACCAACTGAGCCACCCAGGCGCCCTCAAATGAATAAAATCTTAAAAAAAAACAAACAAACAAAAACAAAGAAGCAGTTATTTGGCTGTTGTAGCAATCTAGGCAAGACAGGATGATCTCAAGAACCAAGGTCAATGTTGTATGGACTGGGAGAAGGCGGGACCATTTACGAAGAATAAAAATTAGCTGGATTTGGGGTGCCTGGGTGGCTCAGTTGGTTAAGCGACTGCCTTCAACTCAGATCATGATTCTGGAGGCCCGGGATCGAGTCCCACATCAGGCTCCCTGCTCAGCGGGGAGTCAGCTTCTCCCTCTGACCCTCCCCCTCTCATGTGCTTGCTCGCTCTCTCATTCTCTCTCAAATAAATAAACAAAATCTTTTAAAAAAATTAACCGGATTTGAAGTTTGTTGAAGTGTATACATGTATATGAGTTTGGGGATGGTAGCAATTGGAGGAATCAAAAGTTTTAGCACTGGTGACTGGATAAATGAAGGAGCAGAGATCCAGAAAATAAATATTACTTTTGATATGTGGAGCTTGTAGTGTCTCTGGTATAATTCCAGGCAGAGATAGCCAACAGACAACTCAAAGTACAAGTCTGACACCAGAAGAAGTCCAAGCTATTTAATGAAAATTACTCACATGACCACGCCTAGCTGCAAAAGCAGCAGGAAATCCAATTATTTTGTATAGACCTATTCCTAAACACTGGAATTTAAGAAAGGAATGAATGAGAATGGGACAGATAACTAGCAGTCTACACACCACAAACCCAAATTACTACAAGGTTTTTTGCCAAATTGCCCAGTGCCCAAAACCAAAGCACATTTTAACATTAACTAGACCACACAAAAACTTAATTGCCACATTTCTTCAGAAGTAGAGCTTACCAAGATCTACCCTAGGTTTATCTCAAGCAGCATAATCTATTACTGTCTGGAAGTTCTCAATGGACACTTCAAACTTGGGAGAATTCATTCTGCTCCTCCAATACTTTATACAAATTTTTAAGGACTAAATATGCCAACCATCAATTCTGTAAGGGAAGCACGTTAATGCGGATACTCCAATTTTCAGTAACAGTAATGTAGGTGGATTACAAACTAATCCCCTTCCTGAAAACAACATTAAAACTAGATGAAATCAGGGCGCCTGGGTGGCTCAGTTGGTTAAGTGACTGCCTTCGGCTCAGGTCATGATCCTGGAGTCCCTGGATGGAGTCCGCATCGGGCTCCCTGCTCGGCGGGGAGTCTGCTTCTCCCTCTGACCCTCCCCCCTCTCATGTGCTCTCTCTCATTCTCTCTCTCTCAAATAAATAAAATCTTTAAAAAAAAAAAAAAAAACTAGATGAAATCATTTTTTAAAAACCTCAAAAGTATTCAAGAGCTAAAAAGATAGGGCGCCTGGGTGGCTCAGTTGGTTAAGCGACTGCCTTCGGCTCAGGTCATGATCCTGGAGTCCCTGGATCAAGTCCCGCATCGGGCTCCCTGCTCGGCAGGGAGTCTGCTTCTCCCTCTGACCCTCCCACTTCTCATGTGCTCTCTCTCTCATTCTCTCTCTCAAATAAATAAATAAAATCTTTAAAAAAAAAAAAAAAGGGAGGTAAGAAGATAATGAACATTTTACTGAGTCCCAACATCTATGAAAAAAAAGCAAGATACTAGCACTCAAGGCTTTGTCCTTAGGGTAAATGCCAATTCCAAAGAAAAAGCTGCAAAACTGATGTAACCTTTTAGTGGCCTCACGGAAAAATCAGAGCCCAGGGCCTGCCAAACATGGGGACTTTCATATATTATCCAGGGAAAGGTGAACTGGAAATAGAAACAGCTCTTAGATAAAACTTAATTCCAATTTTGCTGTATACCAGTGGTTTAAATAACAATTCCTCCCAACTAGTTCAACACAATTCAAATCAAAATCCCAGCATTCTATCTGTAGTCGTCAATAAATTGATTCTGAAGTTTATATGGAAAGGGAAAAGACCTAAAATGCCCCACCCAAGACTGAGGCAGAACAAAGCCAGAGGACTCATTCTACCCAATTTCAAGAGTTACTATACAACTACAGTAATCAAGACATCATGGAATCGGTAAAAGAACAGACACATATAGATTAATGGAACAAAGAGCTCCAAACAGACCCACAAAAATCTAATCAACTAATCTCTAACAAAAGAGCAAAACCAATTCAATGGAGAAAGGAGGGTCTTTTCAACAAATGGTGCTGGGAGCAAATGGACAGAAATTATACAAATGAAAAAACAAAAACTCAGTGGATTTGTATCTGAGCTCAGCTAAACAAAGCTTAATAATTAAAAGCTCGCGGGTATGAGGTAAAAAAGAAAGAAAAATAGAAAATTCAGTAAGTAGGTCTAACATATGTTTAATCAGTCTTTACCAGAAAGGAAAAAAATGGGACTGCAGTAATGCTTTTAAAGCTAATCAGAATTTATCAGATCTGTTTAAAGACATTTCATACCAGATTTAAGATCTGATTTTTTTTTTAAGATTTTTTATTTATTTATTTGACAGAGAGAGAGACAGCGAGAGAGGGAACACAAGCAAGGGGAGTGTGAGAGGGAGAAGCAGGCTTCCCGCCAAGCAGGGAGCCCGATGCGGGGCTCAATCCCAGGACCCTGGGATCATGACCTGAGCTGAAGGCAGACGCTTAATGACTGAGCCACCCAGGCGCCCCTAAGATCTCATATTTAAGAAGTTCACTGAACCCCGGGCGCCCACCTGGATACATCATTGTGAAACTGCAGAAAATAAAAAGAAAAATCATGGGGAGTGGGAACAGGAATTTTGTAAACTAACAACAGTTAGACTCATAGCTGACTTCTTAATACAGCAATGAAAATCAGCAGAGAGTAAAGTCAGTGTGCTCAAAGAAGTGCCAAACCTAGAGTATTACACTCTGCTAAAACACTCTCTAGAAATGAAGAAAAATTATTATTTTTAGACAAAACAAACAAAACACAACCTCCAGCAGATTCTAAATGATCCCAGATGGATGGAAACAGATATATGAAAAAATGAAGAGCAAAAAAACCGAAAATACACTAATAAAACTCAGGTGGTGGATACAAGTTCTCCAAAATACTAATTTTTGATGGAAAGCTCAAATGTTATCATTGGCACAAATACTGTCAGGTGTTTTCTTGGAATTGACAGGCTCTTTGTTCATTTTGAGAAAATAACTGCCAAATACCCAAGTCTGAATAACCATAGTTTGTCTGTCACTCATTCTTTCAAGTTAAAATTGTGTCTGTCACAGAAAGTACTCACAAGTATAATAATCACAAAAATGTATTTCTTAAGACAAACATCATCCTGTATATGCAGCCAAAATATTTTACCCCAGTTCCCCCATTTCATCACACTGAATATGGAAAAAAAAAAAAAGTGTTCTCAAGGGTCATGACTTAATAAATTTAGTAACTTTTACTGCTTCATTAAGGACCTTTTTATGTGAAAGTGGCTCTGGCTTGCTCTTTTAAACTGTGAGTGCACAGTGATGAAGAATACAATGTTTTACTAGTACAGTTTGGTGTCACTGCCTTAGTTGATGCTAAGATACTGGCAGTTTTACCCACCACTGTTTTTGTACCATCAGTGTAAATGTCAGAAAAATCAAAAAGGCAAATAATGTCTTAATATAATTGTAAAAACAGTCTAACTTTATAGACCCAGAGGTCACAGACCACCCTTTGAGAACTGTTTCTTAGATAAATGACGTAAGAGTAAGCCAGCTAACTATAACTGTCTCACAATAGCAACAATGGTCTACTGTTCATAGGATATCCCAGTAAGCTTCCCTCCCCCATACCCAACCAAATCTGTTCTGTTTATCTTAAGGTTCTCCCAAAGTAATACCCATCTCTAAGAATTTCAGATTTTGAAAAAGAAAAAAAAGAAAAAAGAATTTCAGATTCTGGATTTTCAGTGGCATCCTTATTTTAAACCAGTTAGGAAAATGTTCTATATATAAACACATCGAACAAAGTTCCTTTTTACCAAATAAACTTTACACTGTTCCAGATGATCTTTTCTTTTACCCTTAACAAAGATTTCTATTCAATTTAACTTTAGGAAACTCAAATTTCTTCTACAGATAAAACTGCAAGTCAATTTCCTTTTGAATTCTGCCTCCTTACATACTCAATTCCTGCTCCACTCTTTCTCTGGGCCCTATTCTGTCCTTATTTTCCCACAAAGAAATCTATTTGGTAGTAATTTTTTCTAAAATTTAATCATTCACATACTGTCTGAACATTTACTGTTTCTTTAATATAGCTCACTTTTTAAAGACAAATAGAATTTCTAAAAGAAACCTGTCAATACCATAAGCAGAAAACCAATCTTTCCTAATACATTTTGCAATAAATTCCCAACGACCCAACCAGCACTTAATCACCCTCAACTTGCCAAATCAAAGCTCTCCATTAACTCTCGAAAAATAAACTAATTTTCCCAGCATAATAGTAAATCTTCCCAACTAGCAGACTACTGTAGTCAGTACTGAACTTCTGCTCTCACAAGTTGATTTGTAGGCCAAAGGCAAGACTTAACTGTATTGTAAACAGAAAGATTCGGGGCCCCCAACAGAAGACAAGACACAGCTTTCATGACACAAGTCATTTTAGGTCCCCAGCTATTTTCCTATTTTCCCTGGTCAATACCCCACTGGCTCTACCAGCCTAAGCACATCTCTTACAGCACATCCCTAGGAGGTGTCAAAATAACAAAGAAATACAAAAACCTCAGTAGTTAAGGATTTTAAGGGAACTAGAGGAATGCAAAAACTAACAGGCCAGTAAATAGGCTAACTGTAACAGAAATAATAAATCAGTGGTGAAACTCCCAGTGCTGTTTCAAAAGTAAGCAAGGCCCTGCATTCCTTACCTAAGATAAGGAGCTCAAGACTCCATCCAGTTTATACCCTAAGAGCTTGCCCGAAGCCCCTTCCCCTGTCTGACAGTTATCTCTGCTTCATTATAATGTTAAAGTCTCCACCCCAGGAGGGACACAAGGTTCATAACATAGCATGCATGTACAGGCATGCTTCCTAATAATGTCTGCACAAACTTACGCCTGCCTTCACATGTGATGACAAAGCTCCCCTTTCTCAATATTCATCCTAAACTCTAAATAAGAAGAACGTGATCACCCATACTCAGGGAATCAAGGCTTTGGAAGTTATTCCCCATGATTTCCTTATCTGCAGCAAATAGGTTCTGTTGTGTGACAACTCCACCTGGTGTAATCTCTATATGTAACCCACCAAGGAGTGAACTCATGTTATTTCGGTTACAGTATTTGTTCCCAGTACATATTAGAATTACCTTGTTGGAATAATCACCACATAGATTAATAAATTTTGAGCACAAAAAGAAGTTTTCTTAGGGGCACGTGGGTGGCTCAGTCCATTAAGCGTCCGACTCTTGATTTCGGCTTGGGTCATGAGATTAAGCCCCACATTGGGCTCTGCGCTCAGTGTTGAGTCTGCTTAAGATTCTCCTCCCTCTCTCCAATCTCCCTATGCCCCTCCCCCTGTTCTCACTCTCTCTTTAAAATAAATAAAATCTTTAAAAGAAAAAGAAAGAGCGTGCCTGGGTGGCTCAGTCAGTAAAGCGTCTGCCTTCAGCTCAAGTTATGACCTCAGGGTCCTGAGATCAAGCCCCGCGCCGGGCTCCCTGTTCAGTGGGGAGCCTGCTTCTCCCTCTCCCACTCCCCCTGCTTATGTTCCCTCTCTTGCTGTCAATTAAATAAATAAATAAAAATCTTAAAAAAAAAGTTTTCTGAGAGAGGACTAGACTGCATTTTTTTAAATGTCAATATTTTCAATGACAAAATTATAGCCTTTGATATAAATGAAAGAATTGAAAGCAGGAACTCAAATGGACATGTGAAGATCAATATTTATTCACAGTAACCAAAAGGTAAAAACGACCCAAACATCATCCACTGATAGATCAACAGATTAACAAAATATGGTATACACGTACAATGGAGTATTATTTACCCTTAAAAAGGAAGAAAACCTGGAAGCAACCAAGAGGTCCTTCAGTAAGTGCGAGAATGGATACATAAACTGTGATACATCCATACAACGGAACATTATTTAGCACTTAAAGAGTTCTCAAGTGATGAAAAAAACATGGGGAAGGGAAGGATGAATAGGCAGAGAACAGAGGATTTTTAGGACAGTGAAACTATCCTGTATGATACTATAACGGTGGATAAATGTTATTATATATTTGTCAAAACTCACAGAATTTGTAATACCAACAGTGAACCCTAAGGTAAACTATGGATTTGGGATGAAAATGATGTGTCAATGTAGGTTCATAGATTGCAACAAATGTTTAAATCTGGTGCAGGATGCCAACAGTGAGGAAAGCTGTGCATTTCTGGGAGCAGGAGTACATGACAATTCTGTACTTTCTGCTCAACTTTACTATGAAAGTAAAACTGCTCTAAAAAATCCAATCTATTTTTTTAAAAGTGAAAAAAATGCTGGTACATGCTACAATATGAATGAACTCTGAAGACATTTTCCTAAGTGAAATTAAGCCAGACACAAAAGGAAAAATATTTTCTGGTTCTGCTTATATGAGGTACCTAGAAGAGTCAAATTAAGAGAGACAAAAAGTAGAACAGTGGTTCCCAGGAGCTGGTGATAGGGGACTGTGGTGAGTTATTGTTTCATGGGTACAGACTTCCAGTTTGGGAAGATGAAAATAATTCTGGAAATGGATGGTGGTGATGGCTGCATAACAATGTAAATATACTTAATACTACTGAACCATATACTTTAAATGATTAAAAAGGTCAAATTTCATGTTATGTGTATCCTACCACAATAAAAATCAATAATATCCTTTGTAACTCTGTATTTTAACTGAAGATGAAAAATTTAGACATCAGGTCAAAAATTAACTGGGGTTACAATGTTGTCTCCCCTAACTTTAACTTGTGTTGCCCTCCACAGGTTATCTACTAAGTATTCAACGCAGCTCCTTATGGAAATAAGAGAGAAGCCCAGTGTTCCTGAAAATGAATCCCTGGGAAATCTTCTGAAGAATAAGCTAGCTATATTGCCAATCTATTTTTGCTAAAAATTCCACAACTGCAAAGTCAGCTGGGAATATGACAGAATAGGAGGACACTAAGCTTGCCTCCTCCCATGGATACAACTAGATAACACCAGTATCAGTGTAAATTACCCAGGAAACCACCGAAGAAGACTGGCAGAACAAATTCCACAGCTAAAGTCAAGGAAGGGGCCACATTAAAGAAAACAAGAAGAGCAAAGACACGGTCTGGAAGCAAAATGGACCATGGCCATTTGACACAATGGAGAGGGAGGTGGTAGCATGGAAAAGGGCAGAAAACAGACTTTCACACTGTGAAGTCCACAAACTGGGAGGATGAATCTCCAGAATATTTGCCTTTGAAAGTGAGTTCTCAAAACTAGCAGGACTTAAAGCCTGGAATTTTAGAAATTGCCGGACTCGGCTCTATCAGAGCCCAGAAGGCGTTAGGAAGCAGAGTTCAGCGATAAAAGAGATAGCAAGACAAAGAGCCCCTGCAGATATAGTGCAGAACCAGCAAGTGGAAAACTCCAGGGGCAGACAGGAGGGAGAGTGATCTGCTCATCTCAGAGCATGGTCAAGAGAGGCAGGGACCACAGGGAGACTCTAGGAACAAAGGACATGGCAGACACCATTTCCCTCCCCACCCCCCAGCAAAAACAATGGCCACCTGCGGGAACCAGCGTGGTGCCAACCACTCCTAACTTGCTTCCACCAAGTTTATTCACATTCCACCCACCCCCCACCACACACCACCCCATCAGCAGATATGCCCTTCCTAGTCACACTGGCCTGAATCCAAGAGCTGCAGGCCCCTCCCCCAGAAGCCCAGCACAAACCCTGACAATGCCACATCTCCTGACACCCAGGAGGACCTCAGTTCTGGCAGTGGCAGACTTTTACAAGCAGACCACCACACACCTTGTTAAAATGTGCCCAAACCCTGCCGGGGATCAAACACTGCACACAATATGCCAAGAGAGCCTATGTAAACTACACTGAAGGAAAGAGGCCAAGACTAAACAGGAGAGCACATGCAACACACATAGGAGACACTCTGAAGCACCAGGCCCTGGGAAACCAGGACCTCTTCTTCATAAGGCAAACCACAGCAAGAGACCAAAATGAAGCAAATACAAGTAATATGCCTGATAGAGAATTTAAAATAACAATCATGAAAATACCAGACTGGAGAAAAGAGTGGAAGATATCATAGAAACCGTTAATACAGAGATAAAAAAGAACCAATCAGAGATCAAGAACACAGTAAATGAAATTTAAAATACACTCGATGGAAGAAACAGCAGGCTAAACGAAGCAGAGGAATGAATTAACAACGTGGAAGGCAGAGTAATAGAAAGTAACAAGCTGGGGCGCCTGGGTGGCTCAGTCGTTGAGCATCTGCCTTCAGCTCAGGTCATGATCCCAGGGTTCTGGGATCAAGCCCCGCATCGGGCTCCTTGCTCCGCGGGAGGCCTGCTTCTCCCTCTCCCACTCCCTCTGCTTGTGTTCCTGCTCTCACTGTCCCTCTCTCTGTCAAAGGGACAGGGATAAATAAATCAAATATTAAAAGGGACAGGGATAAATAAATCAAATATTAAAAAAAAAAAGAAAGTAACAAGCTGAGCAAAGGAAAGAAAATTATGCAAACTGAGAAAAGTCTTAGGGAATGCAATGACTCCATCAAGCATAATAACATCTGCATTATAGGGATCTCAGAAGAGAGAGAAAAGGGAGAAAATTTATTTGAAGAAATAATAACTGAAAACTTCCCTACTCTGGGGAAGGAAACAGAGATCCAGATTCAGGAAGCAGAGAGATTCCACCCCTCCTCCAAATTCAACCCAAGGCCATCCACACCAAGACACATAGTAATTAAAATGGCAAAAACTAGCGATAAAGACAAAATTTTAAAAGCAGCAAGAGAAAAAAAAGTCAGTTACATAAAAGGGAAATCCCATAACGCTAATAGTGAATTTTTCAGCAGAAACCTTGCAGGCCAGAAGGGACTGGGGCAAGATATATCCAAAGCACTGAAAGGGAAAAATGTGCAGCCAAGAATACTCTATTCAGCAAGGTTATCATTCAGAACAGAAGGATAGATAAAGCGTTTCCCAAACAAAAACTAAAGTAGTTCATGATCAGTAAACCAGCCCTATAAGAAATATTAAAGGGGACTCTCTGAACGGCAAGAAAGACCTTATGAGAATATAAAAAGTAAAAATCAGAGGGGGAGCCGAGATGGCTCAGTCAATTGAGGGTCTGACTCTTGATTTTGGCTCAGGTCATGATCTCCAGGTCAAGAGATCAAGCCTGGCATAGGACTCCACACTCAGCACAGAGTCTGCTTGAGTTTCTCTCCTTCTGCCCCTCTACCCCTCTGCCACCGCTCTTTCAGGAGCACTCTCACACCCTCCCTAAAATCAATCAATCAATCAAATTAAAAACTCAAAAGCAGTAAGAATAAATGTATTTGTAAAAATCAGTTAAGGGAGAATACCTGGCTGTCTCAGTCAGTTAAGTGTCTGCCTTTGGCTCACGTCATAATCCCAGGGTCCTGGGATGAAGCCCCATGTAGGGGAATCCCTGCTCAGCAGGGAGCCTGCTTCTCCCTTTCCCTCTGCCTACCACACCCCCTTGCTTGTGCTCTGTCAAATAAATAAAATCTTAAAAAAAAATCAGTCAAGGGATTCATAAAAGGATATTTTATATGAAACCATATACCTGAAACATGGGAGAGGAGTAAAGCACAGGTTTAAACTTAAGCAACAACTAATATAGACTCCTATATCTACAAATCTAATGGTATGTACAAATCTATGTTATGTACAAATCTAATGGTAACCACAAATCAAAAACCTGTAATAGCAAAGAATAAAAGGAAAGGAATCCAACTATATTACTAAAGAAAACCAACAAACCATGAAAGAGAGCAAGACAAAAAAAGATCAGAGAAAATCTCCAGAAACAACCGCGAAACAAGTTACAAACTGGCAATTAAGTACATACCTCTCAGTAATTACTTTGAATGTAAATGAACTAAATGCTCCAATCAAAAGACACAGGGTGACAAAGTGGATAAAAAAAACAAGACTGGGGGCGCCTGGGTGGCTCAGATGGTTGAGCATCTGCCTTCAGCTCAGGTCATGATCCCAGGGTCCTGGGATCAAGCCCCGCATCGGGCTCCCTGCTTGGCAGGGAGCCTGCTTCTCCCTCTCCCCCTACTGTTCCCCCTGCTTGTGCTCTCGCTCTGTCAAATAAATAACTAAAATCTTAAAAAAAAAAGATTTTATTTATTTGACAGAGGGAGAACATAAGCAAAGGTAGCAGCAGGCAGAGGGGAGAGGGAGAGGCAGGCTCCCCACTGAGCAGGGAGCCCGATGCGGGGCTTGGGGCCGAAGGCAGACGCTCAAAGACTGAGCCACCCAGGTGCCCTCAACAATATATTTTTAAAGTATCATATACTACGATCAGGTGGGATTTAGTCCCAGGAGGCAATGGTGGTTTAACATTCGCAAAACAAGATGCGCCTGGGTCGTTCAGTCGGTTGGACGTCTGCCTTCAGCTCAGGTCATGATCCCAGGGTCCTGGGATTAAGTCCCACTTTGGGCTCCCTGCTCAGCAGGGAGTTTGCTTCTTCCTCTCCTTCTGATGCTCCCCCTGCTTCTGATCTCTCACTCTCTCAAATAAATAAATAAAGTCTTTAAAAAATATATACATATGTTTGCAAAACAAGGGGCACCTGGCTGGCTCAACTGGTAAAGCATCAACTCTTGATCTTGGGGTCGAGTTCAAGCCCCATGTTGAGTGTGGAGCCCACTTTAAAAAAATAAAATGTTAAAAAATATATATTCACAAAACAATGTGATACATCACATCAATTAAAGGATAAAAACCATATGCACATTTCAGCAGGTGGAGAAAAAGCATCTGATCAAGAACAATATCCATTCATGATAAAAATCCTCAATAAAGTCCAGAAGAAACATAGCTCAACATAATAAAGTCCTTATATGAAAAACCCACAGCCAACATCATACTCAATGGTGAAAAACTGAGAGCTTTTCCTATAAGCTCAAAAACAAGACAAGGATATCCACTCTCACCCCTTTTTTTCAACATGGTAATGGAAGTCCTAGCCACAGCAATTAGACAATATAAAGAAATAAAAGGCATCCAAGTTGTTAAAGAAATAAAACTCTATTTGCAGATGACATAATACTATATATAGAAAACCCTAAAGACTCCACCTAGAAACTACTAAAACTGATATATGAATTCAGTAAAGTCACAGGATACAAAATCAATGAAGAGAACTCTATTGCATTCTTATACACTAATAATGAAGCAAGCAGAAAGTGAAATTAAGAAAGACAATCCCATTTACAATTGCACCACATAATAAAGTATCTTGGAACAAACTTAACCAAAGAGGTGAAAGACCTGTACTCTGAAAACTTTAAAAACACTGATGAAAGAAATTCAAGACAATGCAAAAAACTGGAAAGACATTCCATCCATGCTCATGGGTTGGAAGAACAAATATTGTTAAAATTTCTGTACTACACAAAGCAATCTACAGATTTAATGCAATCCCTATCAAAATACCAACAGTATTTTTCACAGAACTAGAACAAACAATCCTAAAATTTGTATGGAATCACAAAAGACCTCGAATACCCAAAGCAATCTTGAAATACAAAAACAAAACTAGAGGTATCACAATTCCAGTTACACTCAAAGTTATATTGCAAAGTGGTAGTAAAACAGTATGATAATGGCATTAGACACATATATCAATGGACTAGAGCAGGCAAACCAGAAATACACCAACAATTATATGGTCAATTAATCTTCGACAAAGGAGGAATGAATATACAATAGGAAAAAGTGTCTTTCAACAAATGGTGTTGGGAAAACTGGACAGCTACACACAAGAGAATGAAACTGGACCACTTTCTTACACTATACACAAAAATAAATTCAAACTGAATTGAAAACCTAAATGTGAGACCTGAAACCATAAAAATCCTTGAAGAGAGCACAGGCAGTAATCTGACATGGACTGTAACAACATTTTTCTAGATGTCTCCTGAGGCAAGGGAAATAAAAGCAAAAGTAAACTACTGGGACATCAAAATAAAGCTTCTGCACAGAAAAAGCAATGATCAACAAAACTAAAAAGCAACCTACAGAATGGGAGAAGATATTTGCAAATGAGGGGCGCCTGGGTGGCTCAGTCATTAAGTGTCTGCCTTGGGCTGTCATGGTCTCAGGGTCCTGGGATGGAGCCCCGCATCAGGCTCCTGGCTCCGCGGGGAGCCTGCTTCTCCCTCTCCCACTCCCCCTGCTTGTGTTCCCTATCTCGCTGTGTCTCTGTCAAATAAATGAATAAAATCTTTAAAAAAAAAAAAAAGATATTTGCAAATGACATATCCAGTAAAGGGTTAGTATCCACAATATACAAAGAACTGATACAATCAATACCTAAAAAACAAATAATCCAATTAAAAATGAGCAGAAAACATGAACAGAAATTTCAAGACATCCAGATGGCCAACAAGCACACAAAAAGATGCTCAACATCACTCACTGTCAGGGAAATGCAAACCAAAACTACAATGAGATATCACCTTACACCTGTCAGAATGGCTAAAATCAAAAACACAAGAAACAGGTGCTCTTGAGGATGTAGGAAAAAAAGAGCACCCACACGCTGCTGGTGGGAATGCAAGCTGGTGTAGTCACTGTGGAAAACAGTATGGAGGTTGCTGAAAAAATTAAAACTAGAACTACCCTATGATCCAGAAATCACACTAGTGGATATTTACACCAAAAACACAAAAAAACTAATTCAAAGGGACACACACACCCCATGTTTACATTATTTACAATAGCCAAACTATGGAAGCGGTCCATCAATAATGAATGGAAACCACTTTATAGAAACACAGGCCCACCTCAAGAAGCAAGAAAATTTTATTAGATAACTTGTTTTTACATTTATTTGCTCTCACTTGAGGTAAACATTTTAAACAGATTCCAGGCTTACAATTTTAAACTCCATCTTCTAATCCATAAGCCTTTGTGTTTTTTTCCTCCCATTATCCCTCTTACTGATACTGATACTAGTTTCATTACCATTTCCTCATACATAAATGATACAACTAGATGACCTTTAAGATACTCTCGCTTAGAGATTACATAGTACCTCTCCCAAATATTCAGGTCAACAAATTTTATTAAATTATTTACATAATTTGATACCTGATACTCACTTTGCATAAAATATTCACTATTTTTAGAAATTAAAAGAAAGGAAAATTTTAAGGCTTAAAGTGACTTGTTCAAGATTAGCCATACTACTGCTACTTTTAGTTTTATTTCACAAAATTTAGATATGAACCCCTCACAGTGTAGAAAGTTCCAGTTTAAGGCTAATTATTTTTTAGTAATTTCAGGTTAAAAAATTTTTCAAGTCTATACAGTGGAAGGAATCACAATACCTTTTATTTGTCTCTTTCCTTTTGTGCTTGGTTATTTCTTTTAAGGCATATGGAAAATGACTCATAAAATGGTGTTTGAAATCAATAAGATAATTCTTTCGAAGCCACGACTCCTATTAAAATAAGCGAGTATTAGAAAATCTATAAAAAACAATTATTTAAAATAATCAAATTTAAGCAGAAATTTGACTTAATATTCAACTATAAATTTACTGTTATAATAAACGTTTTGTTCATGATAGAAGACGTAAATAAATTTTAAAATCAGAATAAAATATTAGGGCATCCAATTCTCACCCATAGATCTTTTTGGTGCTTAGTAATTATCTTTACTTGCATTTTATCTACTGTTTAAGAGAATAAAAAGGGAGAAAATAAGATGTAAGAAAATTCTTAATCTGAACCACTAATGCAATATATATAAAAAATATATATAAAAAATATATCAGAAAGTCTTCTCCTAATGTTCTATTTATACAGTAACTATATCCCAGGAATTCTATTATTTCCAATTAAACATATTTAACATTGTCACAAAGCAAAGCACTTCTCCAAAATTCTTGCAGTATTCATGAATCTGTCTTTCTCTCCTACTTAAAACATTAATTCCAGATCACAACACTCTTATTTCCTCCTATTCAGAGAACCAACCATTCCATTTTGCCAGGGATTGAAGGGTTTCTTGGGATATGGGTATTTAAAATAGCTGGTCACCCAACAGCTCCTTAGTATCCTTTTCTGGATTCTTCTCTTTATCCTAATCTATAATTGTATACTCAACATGTTCTTTTGGACTTCTAACAAGCATCTCAAATTTAACATGAATTGGGGTGCCTGGGTGGTACAGTCCGTTAAGCGCCCAACTCTTGGTTTTGGCTCAAGTCATGATCTCATGGGTCATGGGACTGAGCCCCGCGTTAGGTTCCCCACTCAGCAGGGAGTCTGCTTAGGTTTCTCTCTCCGTCCCCTCCTCACCCCTGCCCCCCCCATGCACTCTCTAAAATAAATAAATCAATCTTAAAAAAAATTTAACATGAATAAACTGAACTCTCACCACCAGCAGTCACACTGTCATTTGGACCATAACACAGGATTGTCCTTGCTTCTCTTGCCTTGACTATGCACATCAGCAGTCCCACTGGCTTATCAGAATCCAGTTGCTTCTCATAGCTTCAATCACTAGTTACCATTCTACTCCAATCAACCATTTTACCTAGATTACTGCAATAGCCTCCCAACTGGTCTCCCTACTTTTCCTGCTGCCCTACTCAAAAGTCATTTCTCTGCATAGCAGCCAGGGTGATTTTTTAAAACA
The DNA here is from genome assembly GCF_002201575.2 of Neomonachus schauinslandi. Lineage (NCBI taxonomy): Eukaryota > Metazoa > Chordata > Mammalia > Carnivora > Phocidae > Neomonachus > Neomonachus schauinslandi. The sequence continues at coordinate 62,845,324 of NC_058415.1, forward strand.
TAAATCTTGCTTCAAAATAATACAGGAAGGGAGAAAGGGAATAAGTGTATATGTAGGGCAGAACTGGTAATCCATAGGAGGGATGGTGTGAGTTTGGGCCATACAGTTCTGCTAGAGCTAGATGCTGACCACAGGGAAGTTCACTAGTGTTCTATTTGCAAATTCAACATATTAAAGTTAAATACACATAATTCAGATCATGCCACTCCCCTGCTGAAAACCCTCCATTGTCTTTTCATCACACTCAGGTTAAAATCCAAACTTGTTACCATGGCCATAGGGTCCCACATGATCTGGCCCGTCACTTTTTCTCACTCATCTTCTACCATTATCCTAGTACCTCACTTGCACAGGCTTTCCTGCCATTCCTCAAATATGTCAATCTGTTCTCACTTTCAGGGGCTTTCCACTTGCTAGTCCCTACTGGAAGGTTGGGAAGACTGGAAGGTTCTTCCCACAGGTCTTTACAAGACTTGCTCCTTTAACTTCACCAGTGCCATTCAAAAGTCATGAAAACATTTCCTGCCCACCTATTTAAAATAGCTCCCCCTCATTCTGTTCGAGCACTTGTTCTCTCTTTACCCTGCTTTACTTTCATCTTTCCTTTTAGCATTGACATTATATATTTATTTCCATCCATCAACCCTACCAGAAGGTAAGTATACTGTGAGGGCAAGCAACTCTGCAATGATGGAATTTTCTTCATCTGTGTTGTCTAATATAGCAGCCACTAGCCACATGTACCTACATGAGCACTTCAAATGTGGCTAGTATGACTGAAGAACTGAATTTTAATTAACTTAAATAGCCACATTTATTGATGCTCAACAAATCCTTGATGCATGATTGCATCTGACCGTTCTTCACAAATTCTAATCTTCATGGGGAAAAGACATCAGCAATGAGACACATAAAGATTACAATACAATATAAAGCTAAGATATAACATAATTTCTATAATAATTATAATACTGACCCTGAGGCTATTAATACAAGACCGCAAAGACCCCAAAATCCAAGTAAATTAAAAAGTTAAATTGCATTTCATTTTTAAAACTAGCTATAGATTAAGGATACACAGTGTATCAGAAATAAGCAACCTCAGTAAGGACGAGTATTCAACCACTGCAAATACGATTTAATGTACCTTGAGATTTCTTTTTAAAGCAAATATCAGAGAGTTCAGATTTTTAAAAAGGCTTTAAAAAAAAAACACTATTTAGGTAGAAACGAGATTTTTCAACTGTGCAGCAAATAAACACATTTAGCAAAACCTAAAAGCAAACAGTTATCCTAAGACTGTGCCTAATCTAGATGCCAATTTATCAACAGAAGACCTATACATTTTCTGAGAGAAGAGCTACAATCCAGCTTGTGGGACACAATTTGCATTTAAGGCCAAGGAATGCCATTTCATCCCTCCTTTAAAGTTTGAGCTGTTACAGGTCACATAATATTAACTACTATTATTAACTACTAAGCTATAACTGAAGGTCAGTGAGAGAGGGGAACAGTGAGAATGGTAATGAAAAATAAATTATTGCATTTTAATGTCACCTTGTACAACTCACATATATATTTATACTTTGTCTCTAAAATAATGGATATCCAATTATTACAGTTCAACATAAGCCATTTTGCCAAGGTAAATTAAAGAATTCTACCAGTGTATGCTTTTAAATACTATTTCTATTTGAATTAAACTTCCTTCAGTTCATTTGAATTTTAAACAGTAGCCCAATTTAGTATTCTATGTTGCCTTCAAAGGTCTATGCAAAACAGTCTTCTGAACTTAGTGTCCTGCATTAATGAACTGCTAATAAATACAGTTGTATTAGAATAGCATGGAATAGTTTTAAAGCATACAACTTTAAATAGCCATAAAATTAAGGCAGTGGTTAGGTCTTTTGACAATGTTATCTGAATGATAGTGGATGATATAAAACTAGCATAATTAATGAATTTGCATTTGGTCCTACCATTCTATCTAGTTACAAATACTATTACTAAAGGAATAACAATACTCAGTGTCCATATGTCACCAAACACCAAAATGCCCAGGATCTTTATTCCTTAGCCTTCTAAAAATGAAGGAAAGACTAGTACTTAAGATTTATGTTGATATCATTACTTTTACTTTCTATCCCAGGTTCAGATAAATCCATTCAAGACTGCAAATAACATATACTTTTCTAAAAAGCTGTATGCATTACTACTGTCACTAGCCTACATCACAGACTGCCATAAAAGACAGTAAGCTTTCCTTTCATAAAATCATACATCCTACCCCCAACCCCGATCAATTTCTTGCCAATGTATGCAAATGAATCATGAGACAGGCTCAAAATTGTAGTCAATAAAATGCCATGCTATTTGAAAAAGCAATTCATTTAACAACACTACAGATGATGGGTAATGGGTTAATAGTGTTAGAGCAAGCTCTTAAAATACATACTTTAGTATGATTCCATAATGCTTTTCAAGATTATCCAGTACTACTTTTAAGTTAACCCCGTCTTATTTAATACGGCCTATTAGCTTGAAATAGAAAGAATTAAACAAAACCAAAAAACTGCATTGTCAGTTTCGTACATATGTAGGCAACTTCAAAGATTCACACCTGCCTAGTCAAAAGTCCTTGCAGGAATTCTAAAAACCAGATGCTTCGAGCTTTGAAGTATTGTTCCTGCAGCTGCCCTTTTTAAGTGTGCTATCATATTAATTTAACACCAATTAATCTCAGAGCTTGTTCTTCCTTACTTGCACGATGGACTATATAGTATATTCTCTATACTACAGCACTTTAAAAAAGCTGCCACCAGGGCGCCTGGGTGGCTCAGTTGGTTAGGCGACTGCCTTCAGCTCAGGTCATGATCCTGGAGTCCCGGGATCCAGTCCCACGTCAGGCTCCCTGCTGGGCAGGGAGTCCACTTCTCCCTCTGACCCTCCCCCCTCTCATGTGCTCTCTCTCTCTCATTCTATCTCTCAAATAAATAAAATCTTTAAAAAAATACAAAAAAGCTTCCACCATTCAATTCTCCCCCCAAACAGTAGGTATATTTAATCATCACAAAACACGTCTTTTCCCATCAGCTTTTCTAGTAAAAATCTGCATAGACTTAAAATCTTAGGTTAATTTCACTAACACCAAGCCTACAACTACAGCTTACCTACATATAGTAAATATAACTTTTACAGATGTTTTCTGATCTCATATCCCTTATCAAGAGAAAACAAAAGAGCATGCACTAATCAAGTCTGTATGTAACTTCTCTAAATCATAGTTTAAAAACAACTCAGGGTTGGTTATGAGATCTTCACTGTGGTCCATTTCTGCTAAAATTGGCAATGTGGCACACACTGGAAGTACTTAATAAGCAACATTTTTAATCCCATAAAAGGCCTCCAAAAGTAGAATGTTCCTACATAATCAATCTGCCATAAACAATGCATTGTAACACTACTGTGAATTATATCTAATAAAAGCAAATGAAATCAAGCTCACCAAAAAAAAAAAAAAGAAAGAAATCAAGTTCATTAAGTTATGTATTTCCACAGGGCACCTGGGTGGCTCAGTCGGTTAAGCATCCAACTCTTGATTTCAGCTCAGGTCATGAACTCAGCCCTGCGCTGAGCCCCTCGTCAGGCTCCATGCTCAGTGCTGAATCTGCCTGAGATTCCCTCTTTCTCTCCCCCCTCCACTCCTGCCCTCCCTCCACTCAGCACTCTAAATAAATAAATAAATGAATGAATGAATAAATAAATAAACTCCCCCCCCCCACCAAAAAAAGTTATGCATTTCACTTAAATTAAAAATATTCAGAGAATCTCCTAAACTATTTTAACTTGCAGTTTAGGACAAAAGCAAGAAACAAGTTTATAGTCACACCATGGGAATGTTTTTAGAAAATGCATAGCCAATTGGCAATAATATACTGTTTTCTAATCTGCCCATTTTTGATAACTAAGAAAATAACCCCTTAAGTTCTCACCAATTTATGAGTTTCATCATGTTGTTTAGAGAGTTTCCACAGAAGGGAAATAATATTAAGAACTTGCTGCATAACCTGCAGAGGTTCTCGTTCTATACCATTTCCAATAGAAGCAGCTAGTTGTGGAGGCACAGCTTCAATCCAGCATTCAATTAGCAATGGAATTATTATCTCAATAAATCCTTTCAAGTTTTCAGTAGATGAGAGGCCTTCATCCACACTGCCTAGTCCTCCAACCAGGTACCTAGTAAGGAAGGGTAAGAATGGAAAAAAAATTAATGATTAAAAAATATTATTCCTTGCTTAATTTAAAATATTAAGGTTCAAGTACCAGTAAAAATGAAGTTCCCTGAATTGATAATTACATTGATCAAGACTAGTAAGAAAATAAAATTCTAAAATGACAAAGCCAAGAAAAACTATCAAGTTTTACTTCTCTTTTAGGCTTTGCTAGAAATGAATAAATTAATTACTTTCAAATGACTCCTCCCATCAGTAAATAAAATCAAATCATGAGTAACTATATGAAAACTATAAAAGACAACTGCATGTCTTCCCACCATTAGCCATCAATGGTCAGCAGTTAAAATTCAATATAGGAAAACTGAGCGTGGACATAACTGAAATCCTTCTTACCGTAGCCTGAACTGTGAACTGACATTTGGCTGTGAACCCCCATTTTCATAAACCTGGATGTGCTGCTGGTCGTTGGCATGTTCTTTCCAGTTGATAAAAATGGAGTTGCTAGTGGCATGGGGATTTTCTTTTTGTTCCTGAAGTCCTTCACTTTCTCTCAACCTACTGGATCCATCTGCCAAGGCCTGAAGGAATTTACTGAGTCTCACTAAGACTTTCAGCCTCCACTGCTGAGAAGTGAGTCTCCGATTAGGATTTACAGAAAGTATCCAGGACTGGGATCTGTCTCTATTTATCAGTCCTTTGGACAGCTGCTGATGAGAAATAAGTTCTACAAAATTCTTAAGCAATATACTGCTACGGCCAGTAATTAAGGCTGGGTACTGTTCCAGCAGAATGTCCAAAACTTTTAAAGAGTCCTCCTGAATTCCTTCAGTAATGTGAGTCATGGCACTAGAGAGATGGGCACTTACCAAAGGAAAAAATGGAGAAATTTGTTCAGCTCGTATTTTGGGGGCCAGGAATTGAAGAAGTTGAACTGCTGCTAATCGTACATTAGCATCTTTATCTGTAAACACAGCAGTCACTTCACTTAATATGTTTGAAAGGTGTGCATCAATTATAAATGGGTACTGAGACAAAAGATCTTTAAGTCCAAGAAGAGCACTTTGTTTAACCCCAGCATTGTAGTGATGCATCTGTGACAGCAAATCCTAAAAATAAAAACAGAGGATTTAGCTATATATGCATATTATAACATTTTCAAATAAACATGCTAATAACTAAAACTATAAACTCACACTCCTTGGGGAAACTGCTTCAATAAGTATTTTTTAAATGTTACCTAGCCTCTACTAAGAACAGAAACATTGTTTTATCTTTAAAATAGATTTAGCTTAGGGGTGCCTGGGTGGCTCAGTCACTTAAGCATCTGCCTTCTGCTCAGGTCATGATCTCAGGCTCCTGGGATGGAGCCCCGCATCAGGCTCAGCAGGGAGCCTGCTTCTCCCTCTCCCTCTGCCACTCCCTCTGCTTGTGCACGTGCGCTCTAATAAATAAATAAAATCTTTTAAAAAATAAAATAGATTTAGCTTAATAAAAACATAATTTTCAGTTAGAATTTTCTCTTTCTGAAATTGACCTACATGAAGGCTTAGGCAGGCTATCATTTAAAGTGACAGCAGTCATCATCACAATTTAAAGACCTACTACAGGGGTGCTTGGGTGGCTCAGTTAAGTGTCTGCCTTCAGCTTGGGTTGTGATCCCAGGGTCCTGGGATCGAGCCCCATGTCAGGCCCCCCGCTCAGTGGAGTCTGCTTCTCCCTCTCCCTCTCCCCCAGCTTGTGCTCTCTCTCTCCTCTCTCTCGCTCACTCTCTCAAATAAAATCTTAAAAAAAAAATAAAAATAAAAAAATAAAGACCTAGTATATATCAAACATACAGTAAATGCATTTATATAATTTAACAGGCCCATTCTGCCTATTTTAAATGGTCTTTCAGGGTGTGTGTGTATATCCTGAGTATAACACTTGACAATTTTATTTGTGGAATAATTTATATAATTTGTGAAAAAAACGTTAACTTCAAATATCTTTTTAATATTATTTAACCTTCAGAGCTTAAAAGCAAAACTAGAAAGTGTTTATCCTCACAAAAACTTGTTCACAAATGTTCCTAACAGCACTACACATAAGAGTCAAAAAGTGGCAACAAACTGGGTGGGGGATGGCCTAGATGGGTGATGGGTATTAAAGAGGGCACTTGTGATGAGCAATGGATGTTGTATGTAAGTGATGAATCACTGATTTCTACTCCAGAAACCAATATTGCACCACATGTTAACAAAATTTAAATTAAAAAAAAAGAAGTGGAAACAACCAAATGACCATCAACTGATGTCTGATAAAATGTGACATAACAAGGCACTGGAATACTATTCAACAATACAGGGCGCCTGGGTGGCTCAGTCATTAAGCATCTGCCTTGGGCTCAGGTCATGATCCCAGGGTCCTGGGATCGAGCCCCGCATCAGGCTCCCTACTTGGGAGCCCCTACTCCCCCTGCTTGTGTTCCCTCTCTCACTCTCTCTCTCTCTGTCAAATAAATAAATAAAATCTTTAAAAAAAAAAAAAATACAAAGGAATGAAGTACTGTTCTGAGAGAGATGCTATACCATGGATGAACCTCAAAAACATGCTAAGCAAAAGACCAACAATAAAAGAGCACATGTCATATTGTTCCATTTATATTAAGTGACCAGAATAAGCAAATCTATACAGATAGAAGGTAGATTAGTGGCTGCCTAGAGCAAGCAGAAAAGAATGGGGAGTGACTTCTAATAGGTCATAGGCCATGATTAATACGTTCTAAAATTAGATTATGGTGATAATAGCATAATTCCGTAAATATATTAAAAACTACAAAATGGTACATTTTATTTTAAGTAGGCTCTACGCTGGGTATGGAGCCCAATGCAGGGCTTGAACTCACGACCCTGAGACCAAGTCCTGAGCTGAGATCAAGAGCCATATGCTTAACCAACTGAGACACTCAGGCACCCCTGGAGTGGTATACTCTAAACGGATGAATTTTATTATGCATAAGTTACATTTCAATAAAGCTGTCAAAATTTTAAGCAAAACTATTGCTCAAACTTTAACTTCACACATTTACAATGAACCTGTAAGTTATGTGATATGTATGGATTCAAAAGTACGGTAAGATCTTCATGAACTATAAAAACAACTGGAAAACTATCACATCAAAAACTTGATACATCAAAAAGTTAAACACAAGAATTATTTCCAGATCATATATTAAATCATCAAATAGGTATACAATGAAGAAATCCCTGCGGGTTTAGTTGAACAAGTCTTTCTAGAGGTGGGAAAGCTACAGTGGCAGCTCAGATTTGGTTAACAAACTCCAACCATCAGCCATCCATAAACCCTGAGAATTAAAAAACCTTTTCACAAAAATCATTCTAGATAATTTCAAAGGAAATGTTATTTTACCAAAACAGTATTTATGGTTTACCTTTATGTTAAGTTTTCTATTGTTTGTTGGAAGAGTTCCATCTTCTTTGAGTTGCTCAGGCAGATGTATAGTCTTCGTTTTAAAGTTTGTAATAGTAGCATTTTCTAACTTGGGTTTCTTTTTACCAACTTTTAGTTTTACTTTTTGAAAATCATCTTGGCGTTTTCTTTTTTTGGTCATTCTTGAGTGCTATAGTGAAAAGAATTTTAAAACAATGGGTAAAAAAAGATAAATTCAAAAGAATAAAGAGTTTTCCAACATTTACATTACTCTAAAATTTCAAAGATAATCAAGAATCAGGGCCAACAAGAACTATGCCAAAGGATCAAAGTATTAAATGGAAAATACCTTTACCAAGAGGTATACCTTAGTCAAGAGAGATTGTAAAGAGGAGTCATCAACAATAACGCAACAATCCTGCCACAGGTTTGTCAAGGGTTTTTAGCTGAGGAACCTTTGTCAAGCAATTGTGCTAAATGGAAACCTTTTGAAATAACATCCCACCCAGGGTTTGGAGGGAATGGGGGGGGGGGGCCAAGCACACATGTGCTATAGATATACCTTGTTATCTGCTCCTGGCCCCTGAAAGTCCCTGAGGAACCTCTACTAACAAAACTAAGTTTTTAATACAGCCTGTAATAGTCAAAAAAGTTTCATGAACCTAAGTTGACGCTTGAAAAAAATATAAGATTCAGAGATATGCAGCAAGGAGAGTTAATGAGCATTTCATGAGTAAGGAAAACGGTACAGATCAGAAGAGAGAATATGCCTAGTATAGGCAAAAATGAGATAGCATTTTGAACACCAGGATAGGTTCAGATTAGATATAAACAGAAAACAGTATCCAAAAGCAGTATAAAAGGAAATATAGTGTAACAGAGGGTAAGGAACAAAGATGAGCTAGGCCACTGTTTTAATAAATAACTTGAGCATAAACATGTCATCTTGCACTTCCCCCTCTACACCACCTTCTTTCAATTTACATCCAAATTTTCCCACTTACATACAGAACCTTTGATTTGTGTCTCCTACCCATTCCCAGGACACTTCTTAAATCCTTTATTTCCACCCTAGACTGTTTATTAGTTTCCCCCATCAGTATGCTTGCCTTGTTTCTAGCGTCTACTCCCTAGCCCATTTGCTGGAGTCACAAGAGAGCTCTTCCTAAACAGAGATCTGACCAAGGCTCAGGAGTTTTCAGCTGTTCCTTTACTCCCTTACAGTAAAAACTCCATAGCTTGACATATCACGTCCTTCCTAACTTCCTCTCCAGCTTTATCTTCCCACAAGCTAACATCTATCTAAAAAATAGCCTCCTATACCAGCTCAACTCTTCCTGAAACCTTTTGCAACATACTGCAAAAATAATGAATTCTGCTTGTCACTATACACCCACTGCAATAGGTAAATACGTCTGAAATAAATAAAACTTCTCGGGGCGCCTGGGTGGCTCAGTCATTAAGCGTCTGCCTTCGGCTCAGGTCATGATCCCAGGGTCCTGGGATCGAGCCCCGCATCGGGCTCCCTGCTCAGTAGGGAGCCTGCTTCTCCCTCTCCCACTCCCCCTGCTTGTGTTCCCTCTCTCGCTGTGTCTCTCTCTGTCAAATAAATAAATAAAATATTAAAAAAAAAACTTTGAAATAAATAAAACTTCTGGTCTGTCATAATTATCCTGGGTCCAGGTACTTTTTCTAAATAAATCACAATACTTTAAGTCAGAGTCCAAAAAATTTAAGTAAATGAAGGTTTACATTTATGTGAAACTAAATGGCTTGTGCAAGACCAAGCAGCTCAAGTTCCAGGAATCCAGAAGCCAATCGCCTATATTATATCCAAACTCACATGATTTCAAGGTTTTAATACATTAGAGCCCCTTGAGCTAAGTAGGATTTGGCTACATAGGTTAAGAGCAGATTCTAGAGCTAGACTGATTCAGTTCTTATCCAGACTGCCACTTTCTAGCTGTAGTTAAAACTGTACCTCAGTTTTTATCCACAAAATAGGGATAATAATACTTAACATCATACAATTATTATGAGGTAAGATTAATGAGGAGCAAATGAGTTCATATTTATAAAACACTGGGAACTGCACCTGGCACTGTCAAATATGTATAAGCACAAACATGTATATTTTCTTAAAGTCTCAGGACTAATACATATCAAGCACAGTCTTAAATGCATTATGTACATTACCATTCAATTTTCACAAAACCATGTGAGGAAGGTGGTACTAAATCCATCTTAAAGATGTGGCTGACAAAGATTTGTCAGACCTGTATTAGGGAGTTGAAGAGGGACTAAAAGCTCTGCAAAATCAGCTTTATGTTATACGAACTGGAATTAAGGTGAGGATTGCAAACCTGAGTGGCAAACTGGTTTGTTTATACCAATTCCAAGTTTTCATCCCACCCACACCTCTAGTTATTCTAGTTTAAAAAAAAAAAAATGGGTAAGCAGCACCTAAAATGAATACTCACATTGCCTCTTTTAATAAAAAAAAGTTTTCATTGATTAAGCAAGCACACTTCGTGAGCTTTCCCTACAATCTTATTACTAGCTAGTACCAGAGATGAAAATAAATGGTACAAGACAGAAAAATCAAATGAATTAACCCCAACTCACCAATCCTCTGTGCTATCTTTAGCCACAAACTACCTGACATGTGTCCAACATAGTCTGTCAAGCTCATGTCATATTATCCATCACTTTGTATTAGTCACACTAATTTCCCTATTAGGAAAACTAAGAGGGCTCATCGCCATTCCTTGACTTTTAAAGTTGGTACTATTATTTTGCGGTACAGAGAGAACATTTTTATACTAGGAACTTCTAAAGTTCTATTACCAATTTGTTATTTTCACTTTAAAGTAAAGATTTTCAGGGGCACCTGGCTGGCTCTGTCGGGAGAGCATGCAACTCTGGACCTCAGGGTCATGAATCTGTGCCCCACCTTGTATGTGGAGATGACTAAAAAATAAAATCTTTTAAAATAACTAAAATAGGGGCGCCTGGGTGGCTCAGTCGTTAAGCGCCTGCCTTCGGCTCAGGTCATGATTCCAGGGTCCTGGGATCGAGCCCCGCATCGGGCTCCCTGTTCGGCGGGAAGCCTGCTTCTCCCTCTTCCACTCCCCCTGCTTGTGTTCCCTCTCTAGCTGTCTCTCTCTCTGTCAAATAAATAAATAAAATCTTTAAAAATAAAATAACTAAAATAAAAATAAATAAAATATAGATTTTCATAGCACAGCAAATCAAATAGTTTGACAAAGCCACTCTAACAGTACCGGTGTTGAACAGAAGGTACAAACTCCAGCCTCAAGGGCTGAACTTTCACATCACTGGACCTCCTACACGGGTGAGCCCCTGAAGTTTTAAAACTGGATTTCATACATTCCAGTTGCAAATCTCCTAATTGCAACACAAGGAAGATTCTAGGATGTCAGAATTTCGACCGAATCAAATTCCAGCTAGTTTGTCTGCCACCCCATTACCCTAATTTCTAACTTCTTTAAAAAATAATAACAAAGCATACTGTAGTTTTCCTTTGATAATTTCCTCGCCAACCCCTTACTCTCACGAGTTCCTCCCAACTCTACTGAGGGGGCCAATCGGAGAAACCAGACTTCTCAGAAAGTAAATGCCCCAAAGAGGGGTGAATCAGAGAACCGCCTATGCCGCTCTGCTCGGTACAGACCGCTTAACCCCCCACACCTGGACTGCAACAGGGCCGAATAGAAGACGCCCGCTCATCCCCACCACGCGTCTTAGTCCAGTATCCCAGAAGTGAAGAGCCCGTGGATCGTTAAGAACTACCGTTCCTTCTACTCCTGCGGACGGTGGTCAGGACCACAGTCGGGGAGCCGGGGCCCAAATCAAGGCACACCGGCCTAAAAGTCTCTCAGACGCGAAACCGCGCGAACCCGCCCAGTCACTTGAGGCGCTTCAAACGCCCGCGGGGCGCCCCGCCCCCGCACTGCCCCGCTCAGCACCCAGGCCCCGCTCCGCAGCGGCGCCGCGAGACGGCCCCCGGGGGGCACAGACCGGCCACAGCCGGCCTAGCCCGCCTGGGCCGCGAACCGGGGCGCGACGGCTCCGCGCGCCGTCCCGCGCCCCGGGAGGGCCCGGGCCGACGGGCGGCGGCCGCTCACCTGAGGGCCCGGCCGGGACCGGGGCGCGGAGGCAGAGGAAAAAAGCGTCCGAGCAGAAGCCGACCGGGCGACGGTGTGCGCCACGGCCCTCCGCCTCTCGCTCCCGGAGCGTGTTTTCAAATCGCCTCGTCCTCACGCGGCCGCGTCTCCTTCCGCCGCCCGGAAATCAGGGCCCCTCCCCCGCCGCGCCGCGCTCACGTGACCGCGGCCCGCAGCCGCGCGCAGCCGGGGAGGCGGGAGTGGGAGAGGTAGGCCCCGCCCCCGGGAGGAGGGGGCCCGCCGGAAGCCCCTCGCGCTCCGGGAAGCTGAGGGAGGAGAGCGCAGGATCGGAGGACAAAGCTTGGCCCCAAGTCCGGTCCCAAACTTCCTGGGCGTGCGTGGGGCGGGGCGGGGGGGGGGAGTGCGGTATCTCCCTGGTTACAGCTGCCTGAGAGGTTGCCTTTTCGCCCCTGGTTAGACCACGGTTCCTCAGACCTGGAGCCACATTCAAAGAACAGAAGTTGAACTGAATTGGGAAAGGGAAAAGTTTCGGACTGCTAGAACCGTGGAATTCCTGAGGACTTTAACCTGGAGGGAGCAGTTAAGAATTACTTGACAGAGGTCAAAATACACCTAGTAGCTAAAGCCTGAAAGTCTTAGTCGAGGATGTTCCCAGATATTTCGGTATCTCAGCACTAAGATTCCTACTGCTGAAATTAAGTGGGCCCAGGGAAGTTGAGGGAGGAACTGAATGCCTAGAAAGGGGTTAAGAAAGCAAGGAGGATGGCTCATTTGAAAGATACCCTTCCGAAGACTGGCAGGTGGGGTGGAGGAAAGAGCCCCGGGTATGGATTTGAGACCTTGATTCAAATTTGTCTCTCCAGCTTTTCAGATATAAGACAGTAAAGCTGACAACCATATGAGCCTCAGTTTATAAGCAGAGACACTAGCACTGGGACTAAGAACATTCCTATTCTATGACCAGAGATAAAGCAGACCCAGATACCCACCTCTCTCTTCCCTGGCAACACAGCCATACTACCACAATCTGCCTTGAATCCACCATAAACAAACATTTGGGAGTCATCAGCATTATATGGTATTATATGGTATTAAAAGTTATGAGACTAGATCAGAAGAGGAAAGGCTTATTGCTAGCCAGACATGTCCCCTAAACTCCAGATTCCTAGCTAACAGCTTATTCAACATTTCCTTTGGACATCCTATTTACATCTATCTCAAGGTGAACATGTCCCAAATGGAACTCCTTATTTTCCCCCTGAAAATTATTCCTGCTACAACTTCTTCATCTCAAATAGCAACTTCATCCTTCTAGTTACCCAGGCCAAAAATCCAAAGAAAGGCTTCTTTCTTCCATGTCATGCATCTAACTCATCAGGAGATTCTGATCACATCAAACGTTTCCTGACTTCCACCACTTAACACCACTTCCCTTGCTATCATCATGTTCTAAGTCATCTCATGATCACAATAGAAAAACCTCTGAATAGGTTTCCCGTTTCCATCATTGCACTCTAGTGTCTTCCCCCTACAGTCTAATATCAGCAGAGCAGCTGTGTGATTAATTTAAAATTAAGTCAGATTAGGTCACATTTTTTCTCAAAACCCCTCAGTAACTCCCCATTTCACTTGGAATAAAGCCAGAGCCCTTACCGTGGCCTCAAGATCTGCCATATTTTGACATATCACTGAATCTCTGGACACTCCTACGACTCTCCCCTTTTTCCCTCTGCTCCAGCCACCCTTGCTTCTTGCCTGTGGCAAGGTGGCCCAGATGGTGATGTAGGAGACAGAGAGCTTGGCCTGCCCAAAGGAAGTAGCCAGTCTTCAGCCAACTATTGCTATGAGGAAATGCAAATCTCATGTTCAAGAAAAAAGGAAAACAGAAAATAAGAAATCTGATCTTTAAATATTGGTAAACAAGCACTTTTTTTCCCCCCTATTTTTAAAACACTAGGGTGCCTGGCTGGTTCAGTCAGTAGAACCTGCAACTCTTGATGTTGAAGTTGTGAATCCAAGCCCCACGTTGGGTGGAGAGATAACTTGAAAATAAAATTCTAAAGGGGTGCCTGGGTGGCTCAGTCGATTAAGTGTCCAACTCTTGATTTCAGCTCAGGTCATGATCTCAGGGTCATGAGATCGAACTCCACATCAGACTCCACACTCAGTGTGGAGTCTCTTTGAGATTCTTTCTCTCCCTCTGCCTCTCCCCTCACTTGAGTGTGCATACTCTCTAAATAAATAAAATATTTTTTAAAAATAAAATCTAAAAAACCAAAAACAAAACACTGTGTGGGCCAAACAAAATACTTATAAGCAGGTTGCTAGTTTACAACCTCTGGTTTAAGACATGAAAATTATGTACATAAAGAGAGGTTTTTTCCAACTCTAAGTGATGAACTCAACAGTTGCAAGGATCACCTGCTTAGGTGAGCCAGAATAGACCTTTGATAAATGCCAATCATATAACTAATCAGGGTCTTTGACCCGTGAGAGAAAAACATGTACAGTGAATATGCATCCTAGAATCTATGGCATGTTTCATTTTCAAAACTCTGTCCAACTGGCCACAAAAACTACGTTATCAGTTTCCTAGGGCTTCTGTAACAAAGTATCAAAACTTGGTGGATTAAACCACAGAAATTTATTAATTCTGGAGACTAGAAATCTGAGATTGTGGTTTGGCAGGGTTGGTTCTTTCTGAGGGCTCTAAGGGAGATGCTGCTTCATGCCTTCTCCTAGCTGCCGGTAGTCTTAGATGTTCCTTGGGTTGTAGATGAATTCTCTGTTTCTTCACATTGTCTTCCCTCTGTGTGTGTCTGTGTCAAGTTCCTCTTTTTAGAAGGACGCAAGTCATTTAAGATTAGGGCCCACCCTAATGACCTCATTTTTAATTTGATTGCCTCTGTAAAGACCGTATTTCCAAATAAGGTCACCTTCTGAGGTGTTAGGGGTTAGGACTTCAACATGTCTTTTTGGAGGGACACAATTCAACTCCTATCAGACACTAAGATCTGTGTCCAGAAATATCTGTATTTCATCTGAACAACGTCTCTTTTTTGTCTATGCTCAGAAGCATCACAAAAGTCTAGATTAAGTAACTTACTCCTATACAATTTATATAACCTTTGCAGCTTCTCTGTTTCTTACACCCAGCTTCCAGTTAATATTTGCTTTGGAAATAGGGTAATACTCCTAAAAAAAAAAAGTTTAATAAACTTGATTTTATAATGTTGAGGTGAATATAAAAGCATAAACATATTAAACTAACTCTTACCTTATGTTTCAAAGTACCGCTAACACAAAAAGCAGACTCTTTGAAGAAAGCTGAAAAGGATGACTTCAAATTTGGTACTATAACCAGAGAAAAATTCCAAACCCATTCTCTAGGAATTGATTGATATGATATATGAAAATTACTTAGGTAACTGCCTGGTACATTTTAAACCATCAATAAATGGCAACAAATGTTACTATTAATGATGTATCATTGTGAAAAATGAAACTTTTAGTAGGTTTCCTAGATAGGAAAGAAACCAGTTCTGACTTTAAATTAAAAGGAATTTATTGAGATAGTGGGTAACACACAGGATGACCAGGAGGCTGCTGATCCCAGGCTTGGAAAAAGACAGGAAGAAGGAACACCAGCCAGGAATCAGGAGTACAACCACCATTAAACCACAAAAATCACTCCAAGACATAAGAATTGGAAATGAGGAAGTAAAATCATCTCCATTTGATGATATGATTGTATACCTGAAAAAATCAATTGTAAAGCTACCAAAAACAATAAAAATTCAGAAAAAGTGAAGCAATATAAAATTAACATTCAAAAATCAATAGATTTCACATATATAAACAATAACCAGTTAAACAATAGACTGGAAAAGGAAGCCCCATTTACAATAACAATCAAAACAGATAAAATTCCTGGAGTGCTGGGTAGCTCAGTCAGTTAAACATCCTATTCTTGATTTCCACTCAGGTCATAATCTCAGGGTTGTGAGATCGAGCCCCAAATCGAGCCCCGCATCAGGCTCCATGCTCAGCAAGGAGTCTGCATCTCTGCTTCTCCCTCTGCTTACCCCCATACTCACTCACTTGCTCTTCTTTCTCTCTCTCTCTCTAAAATAAATAAATAAATCTTTAAAAAAACCCAAATTCCTAGGGCTGAATAAGAAATCAGATTAGAATAGTCAATATCCTACAAATGTCAATTCTCCCAAAATGTATCGGTAAATTGAATGAGATCCCAATAAATATGTCAATAGAGTTGGGGTTTTTTTCTAGATCTACACAGGCTGATTAAAATTTGCACATGAAAAAGCTAAAGAATAGCCAAGAAAATTTTGAAAAAGCAGAGCAGTGAGGAGGAATCAGCCCTATTAGATATAGAGACACCTTCTAAAACCTCAATAATTTAAAATGTGGGTTTTGGGGCACCTGGGTGGCTCAGTCGTTAAGCGTCTGCCTTCGGCTCAGGTGATGATCCCAGGGTCCTAGGATCGAGCCCTGCATCCGGCTCCCTGCTCTGCGGGAAGCCTGCTTCTCTCTCTCCCACTCCCCCTGCTTGTGTTCCCTCTCTCACTATGTCTCTCTCAGTCAAATAAATAAATAAAATCTTTAAAAAAAAAAAAAAGATGGGGCGCCTGGGTGGCTCAGTTGGTTAAGCGACTGCCTTCGGCTCAGGTCATGATCCTGGAGTCCTGGGATCGAGTCCCGCATCAGGTTTCCTGCTCAGCAGGGAGTCTGCTTCTCCTTCTGACCCTCCCCCCTCTCATGCTCTCTCTCTCTATCTCATTCTCTCTCTCAAATAAATATATATAAAAAAAAAATCTTAAAAAATAAAAAAAAAAATAGGGGCGCCTGGGTGGCTCAGTTGGTTAAGCAACTGCCTTCAGCTCAGGTCATGGTCCCAGGGTTCTGGGATCAAGCCCCGCATCGGGCTCCCTGCTCGGCGGGAAGCCTGCTTCTCTCTTTCCCACTCCCCCTGCTTGTGTTCCCTCTCACTGTCTCTCTCTCTCTGTCAAATAAATAACTAAAATCTTAAAAAAAATAATAAAAAATTAAAAATTAAAAAAATTAAAAAAAAAGATAAAATGTGGGTTTTGGCATATGAATACACAAACCAATGGAACAAAATACAAAGTCCAGAAATTGACCCATATAAAAACAAGAATTTAGTACATTTATAAAGTCAATATCTCCTATCAATAGTATAAAGATAAATGATTTGCACAAATAAGGAGCCATTTGGAAAAAGATAAAGTTGGGTTCATACTTTAGATATTATATTTGGTGATTTAAATTTAAAAAACAAATCCATAAAAATCTCAGAAAACAAAATTATTTTATTTTACAATTTTGACCCTGTACTAGAACCTAAAATCTAAATACCAGAGGGAAAAGTTTTAAAAATTTGATTATGGGCTTTTCCCAAAACTTTCAAAAATCTTCTGCATAACCAAAAGAAAAGAGGAAATAAAAAGTAAAGTCAAGGGCGCCTGGGTGGCTCAGTTGGTTGAGCGACTGCCTTCAGCTCAGGTCATGGTCCTGGAGTCCCGGGATCGAGTCCCGCATCGGGCTCCCTGCTCAGCAGGGAGTCTGCTTCTCCCTCTGACCCTCCCCCCTCTCATGTGCTTTCTCTCATTCTCTCTCTCTCAAATAAATAAATAAAATCTTTAAAAAATAAAAATAAAAAAATAAAAAAATAAAGTAAAGTCAAAAGGCAAATAACAAATTTGGAAACATTTGCAACTCATATCACAAGTAAAGGATTAATTTTCTTAATATACAAAGAACTAGGAATAAAAAATGACCAAGTACTTGATTGGAAATACTTATTTCCAGTTTGTAGAAAAAGAAATATAAATCACCCTTACATAAAAGATATTAAACCTGACTCATATAACAAGATAAATGCAAATTAAAAGATGATTTTTCTTACTTTTTAAGATTATCAACATTCAAAAGTTGAAGCTAGCCCTCTCACATTTTGTTGGTAGAAGTATAAACTACAGAAGATGTATTTGCAAGAATTAAATTTGGCTAGGAGTAACAGTAAAACACACAAAAATAAATTAGTTTCTCACATTAAAGTCAAGAAGTTAATTCCTCACATGAAAATCAAGATATAGGCAGGCTAGGCAGGAGGTGTCTGCTCCAAGAAGTTCTCAAACATCCAAGATGCTTCTCTATTGTTGCTCTATTCCCAAGGTCACCTCATAGTTCAAGATGGCTGTTCTAGGTCCAGCCATCACACCCACATTTTAGTCAGCAAATAAAAGAAAAGGAAGGAGAAGGACATGGTCTCTCCATTTGAGGAGACTTCTTAGAAGTTACATATAGCACTTCGGCTACATCTGTCCTTCTGGCAGAACTCAGACTGTATCTAACTAACTGTATAGGAACTAAGAAATATAAGAGATTTTTTGTAAGTAATAAAAACCTCTGCCACAAATACAATTTCATGAAATTTTTGTTTCAAATTTATGTAAACATGTATACTCACTGACAAAACAAAATACATTCTTATGGTGGGTCTCAATTTTTTAAACTTTGAAAACTAAATGAGGCGATATAATATGATACAAGAACACAGGAAGAAAATAGGCATGATTATTCTTCTTACCTACAAGGAAAGGACTTTTTCAAAGCATAAGAACAAAGAAGAGAAATCATGAGGGTTGAACTGGTAAGTTTGAACTACATAAAAATTTTAAAGTTCTGGTTCAAAAAATATTTTAAACAAAACCAGTAGGAAAAAGATAGGTTAGGTAATAAATGCTTTTAGGACAATTGGTGAGCCATTTTAAGGGAGAAGAAAACTGGCCTCCATAAAATTCCTAACATCAAAATCTTGACATGTGAAAAATCTAAAGGAAAAGATTGAAATATTCGACAGTCACATTCGGGGTCCAGTCAGGAAACAGAAACCATGCCAGCTATTTTTATAGAGAGAATTTAATGAAAGAATTATTAACCGTGTACTCAAGGAAAAAAAAAAAAAGAAAGGATCTGAGATAGCACAAAGGAATACCTGCAGGAAACAGCCACTTTCCCAAGGGCTGGGAAAACAAAGGAAGGAGTGGGGATGAGTAAAATTTAGAAGGTTATAGATGGGGCCCTCAGAGCTGGAGGTAATACCTCCAGAGAGTTGGGCGGTACCAACTGGCTGGTGTCTCTGAGGTGGTGCAACGAGGCTGCTTGTGTAAGTATTGGAAAAACTGCAAACTGGAATATTGCTCCGGAAGTTGCCCCTGGATGAAGACTCACGGCTGCAGTGCTATTGACTCTATCTTTCTTCTTCCTTCTTCCTCCTTTATTCTTCCAGTCTCCGTCCTGCCTTCCATTGTCAGAGCCTAGCAGGGAGCCGGCTAGCAGAGTGCAAACATGGTTTGCAGGGGCCCAGATGCAGAGACACAGAACAGAATATAGAGGGGTGAGTTTGAAGCAAGAGAGGATTGCTTAATAATCAGAACTATACCAAAAAAATAAATAAATAAATAAAAATAATCAGAACTACAACTTTATAAAAATTTAAACAACTAAATAACAGAAGCATCGGAAAAAATTCAGTACATGTATAATTTAGGGTTTGAGGAGACTTTCTTTGAAAAGATAGGAAACCTAAAAGTCACTGAAGAAAAATATAGACAGAGTTCACAACATTAAAAAAAATTTAATGTGATATGGCAAATGATACCATAAACATAGACAAAAGGCAAAAAAAAATAGCTTAGGGGAAAGATTTGCAACACATATGAAAGATAAGTGATTAATATCTGCAATATACAAGGAGCTTTTACAAATTATTGAGAAAATGACAGAAACAATCCAATGGGAAAAAAGGCCTAAAGGTATGAATAGCAATTCACACACACAAAAAATCCAAATGATCAACAAACTTTGCAAGCCTGCTGAACCTCACAATTGTCAGGAAAATGTAAATTAATATAATAGTGGGATATAACTTCTCACCAAATTCACAACAATTATAAACCAATATAATACCTCTGCTGGTAGGGATGCAAGGAAAAGTGTATTCTCATCCTTTGCTACTGGAAATGTAAAATAATGCCACCATTTTGGTAAGAAGTCTGAAAATATCTAAACAAAGTTTTCTTTAAATTTATACTCTTTCAATCTAGTAATCCCATCCTCTGAGAATTTATCCCATAGCTATAAAAGCATCAGTCCAAAGTATGTAAAAGGTATGTATTTCAACAATATTTGAGTAGCAAAATATTGGGAAGAAAATGGATATCTGGGGCACCTGCCTGGCTCAGTCAGTGGAGCATGAGACTCTTGATATTGGGGTCCTGAGTTCAAGCCCCACATTGGGCATGGAGCCTACTTGAAAGAAAAGAAAGAAAGAAAGAAAGAAAGAAAGAAAGAAAGAAAGAAAGAAAGAAAGAAAGAAAAGAAAGAAAATGGATATGGATCAATAGGGGAATGGTTTAATAAACTGTGATACACTGACTATTGTGGAGCAATTAAAAGGACTGAGTTCCATCTATATCCGTTAGTTTGTTTGAAGACATTACCCCCGCAATGTATTTTCAAGTAAAAATAACAACCTGCATGAAAGTATATATAATCTAATCACATTGTTATGAAATAAACCAAAAATGCATGCATTTGGTTTTGGGTTTTTTTTTTTTTTAGTGATATTGAGCATCTTTTTTTTTTTTTTTTAAAGTAGGCTCCACACCTAATGTGGAGCCCAATGCAGGGCTTGAACTCACGACCCTGAGATCAGGACCTGAGCTGAGATCAAGAGTCAGACACTTAACAAACAGAGCCACCCAGGCCCCCCCCCAAAAATGCAGTATTTGTATGTGATCATGTAAACATGGAGAATGTGTGAAAAGTAATAGGTCAGGAAGTTACTAATTACCTGGGAGGAACAGAAGCAAAGAGGGTTGTGTAAATAGCATAGATGATTGAAAGAATGGTTATCAAAAATTAAAATAAAATAATATTTAATACCTTAATGTTAAGTATTTTTTTTTATTTTAACATAATTTGGGGCACCTGGGTGGCTCAGTTGGTTAAGCGACTGCCTTCAGCTCAGGTCATGATCCTGGAGTCCCAGGATAGAGTCCCGCATCAGGCTCCCAGCTAAGAGGGGAGTCTGTTTCTCACTCTGACCCTCCCCCCTCTCATGCTCTCTCTCTCTCTCTCAAATAAATAAAATCTTTAAAAAAAACATAATATATTTTCAAAACCAGGAAATTGAAGTTGGTACAATACTATTAACTCAGATACAGATCACATTTGGATTTGTTTTTATAACAAGCACTGATTTTTTATAGCTTTATTAAAGTATAATTGATACACAAAAACCTGTACATTATTTAATGTATACGATGTGATGAGTTTGGACATACATCTGTACCTGTGATACCATCACCACAAATCAAGGTAATAAACACATCCAACACCCCTGAAAGTTTCCCTGTGCCCCTTTGCTTTAAAAAGAAACAAAAATAAAATTTCTAGTATAGATCACTTAACATGAGATCCACCTTCTTAAGTTTCTTTTTTTTTTTTAAAGATTTATTTATTTATTTGAGAGAGAGAGAATGAGAGAGAGCACATGAGAGGGGGGAGTGTCAGAGGGAGAAGCAGACTCCCCGCCGAGCAGGGAGCCCGATGCGGGACTCGATCCAGGGACTCCAGGATCATGACCTGAGCCGAAGGCAGTCGCTTAACCAACTGAGCCACCCAGGCGCCCACCCTCTTAAGTTTCTAAGTGTACAACACTGTGTTACTAACTATATGCACTCTGTCCTACAGGAGATGTCTAGAACTCATAGATCTTGCATAACTGTAAATGCATACGCATTGAACATCAACTTCCATCTCCCTGTTCCCTGGCGATCACCATTCTATTTTCTTTTTTTTTTTTTTTTAAGATTTTATTTATTTGAGAGAGAATGAGAGAGCACATGAGAGGGGGGAGGGTCAGAGGGAGAAGCAGACTCCCTGCCGAGCAGGGAGCCCGATGCGGGACTCGATCCAGGGACTCCAGGATCATGACCTGAGCCGAAGGCAGTCGCTTAACCAACTGAGCCACCCAGGTGCCCCACCATTCTATTTTCTGCTTCTCTAAGTTTGACTATGTCAGATACCTCCTATAAGTAGAATCATAAATGATTTGTCCAAGCATTGATTTTTAAATGCATGCTTGACCATTTCCCAAAACTTGAGACATTAATAAACCCTAAAATAACATATCCATAAGTTCCATTACAAAGTTCTGAAGAAGACTAATCTTAAGCAGTAAACTTCCCAATTTTGTTTCCTAAAAGGCTAAAAAACAGACCACATATGTAAGAAAGTACATCCTTTACCAAATTGTTTTGTAAAAGCCACACGACCATTGCAGAGGTTAAATTGCCCCCTCGCAGATCCTACACATAGCCATAGTCACTGCAAATATTTTCCCACACCGGGGTATCACTGCCCCTCTCAGCAATTCTGCTAAGCAGGAAAAGTTTGACAATTTCCACAGCTAGAGAGTGAAAAAAGGGGTCTGTTGGGATTCAGATGAGCATCCTTGGACCCACAAAGAGTTTGATCTGTAACTGACAGTGAACAATCAATTGAAATAACTCACTACCTTCAGACCAGCCCTTGAACCCACAAAGAAAGTCAGAAGGTTGATATTTGTATCCCCAAGGATGATGCTCAGGGGTTTAACAACGGATACAGCTTTAATCTACCAAAATCGCCATCCCAGTGCCTCCCAGTTGAATATCAGCCCTGAAGAAACTAAGGCACAAGGACATACATATCTAGTAAACCATAAAGTTAAGCTCTAAATCCACATCTCAAAACCCCTAAGTTTACAGGGAAAGAAATCAGATAACTTTCCTCATAATAGCCAGTTAAAGGAAACTTTTAAAATTACAAAATGGTAGTCACAGAGCCTGGGGCATTATTTCTAAGATACTATTCCTTTGAGCAGCATTTTGCCATTAGCATATTATATTTATAGTCAGAAATTTACTTTTTTAAAAAAACATTACTTCAAAATTTTTAGAACATTACATAGTGCGCACACACGTGCATGCACACACACACACACACACATACAAAGCTACTCTGTAGTTACCACTAATTTCTGAAAACAATAGGCGAATAAACATGAGGCCCACAAAGTAGTTCAATAATTTTCCACAGTTTTGAAATTTCAATGGATTAATTTTTAATTTTCTCATATGTAAGCAATTGCTTTTTCTTACTTCTATGCATTTTGTAAAATAACAAACCTTGCATTTTCTTACTGTATTTATAGTAGATACATTCCTAACTCATACTATAATTTACATTTAATATAAAACATGGAATACAAACACATTAAATATGTGAGAATGGTAAAGATATATAGGAAACAGGGATTCTCATCAGTGAAAGGAATGAAATGCTGCTTTTGAGGAAGACACCTATGTATGTAGGAAGAAGCTATAAAGCTGTTTATGCCTTAGACTTCCACTACTAAGACTATATTCTGAAGAAATAACCAGATACATAAAAACATATGTATAAGAAATTTACAAGAATGTTGATCCCATCAATGTTTAAAGAGTGAAAAATCAGAAAGTCTAAATGTCCAGCAGACAGTAAATATGTATATAAAGTATGGCAAATCTTTAAGAAAAAACACAGTAAAGCCTTTATTTTTTTTTTTAAGATTTTATTTATTTATTTGACAGAAAGAGACACAGTGAGAGAGGGAACACAAGCAGGGGGGAGTGGGAGAGGGAGAAGCAGGCTTCCCACGGAGCAGGGAGCCAGATGTAGAGCTCGATCCCAGGACCCTGGGATCATGACCCAAGCTGAAGGCAGATGCCTAATGACTGAGCCACCCAGGCGCCCCCAGTAAAGCCTTTCTTTTTTTTTAAAGATTTTATTTATTTATTTGACAGAGAGAGACACAGCGAGAGAGGGAACACAAGCAGGGGGAGTGGGAGAGGGAGAAGCAGACTTCCCGTGGAGCAGGGAGCCCAATGTGGAGCTCGATCCCAGGACCCTGGGATCATGACCTGAGCCGAAGGCAGACACTTAACGACTGAGCCACCCAGGCGCCCCCCAGTAAAGCCTTTAAAAACAGTATTTTTAAAAATATTTACTTATTTATTTTGAGAGAGAGCATGCAGTAGGGAGGGCCAGAGGGAGATGGGGAGAGAGTCTCAAACAGACTCTGCACTGAGTGTGGAGCCCCACAAAGGGCTTGATCTCACAGCCCTGAAATCGCTACCCGAGCCAAAACCAACAGTCAGACACTTAACCAACTGTGCCACCCAGATACTCCTAAAAACAGTGTTTTTAAATAATATTTAAGGATTAAAAGAAATCTTCAGTGGAAAAAAATCACCATTTTGCAACACTTAGTAAACAAATGGATCTAGGCAATGACTATCAACAGCTGCTAAATCACACAGAGTGAAACAGACATTATGTACCTTCTTTTTTCTTTTTAAGGTTTTATTTTCAAGCAATCCCTATACCCAACATGAGGTTGAACTCAGAATCCTGAGGTCAAGAGTCATATGCTCCACTGACTGAGCCCGCCAGACACCCCCAGACATTATGTACCTTCTTATGAAAGTATGTAATACTACCTTTTAAAGTCTTGCCAAAAAATTCAGAAGTGAACCTGATCAAGCCTAAATCTAACAATTTCTGGAAACTAAAAGCAGAGGAGCATATTAACTACACTAGAGCAATGCAATTAGCACAATCTGGATGTGAAAAACTCAATGAGGCAAACAACCTGGTTTCTGTAAACAAAGGTTGTTTTGAAGGAATAAAAGGAGACTGAATAGGAAGCTATAGATTAAGAGGCTTTTAAGTGATGTATCAACCAATTGTAATGTATGGACTTTCCAAGGATATCGATTCAAATAAACTAAATTACATATATGGCAATCAAAAATATGAACACTAGATATAATATCAAGAAATCATGGATAATAATAAAAGAATTTTAATTATCTTGAAAAAGAGCTCTATCTTGACAAATGAAAATGAAAACACAATGGCCCAAAATCTTCAGGACACAGAGAAAGCAGTTCTAAGAGGGAAGTATATAGCAATACAGGCCTATCTTAAGAGATAAGAGAAAGCTCAAATAATCTAACCTTAGATCTAGAGGAACTAGAAGAAGAACAAAGGAGACCCAAGGTGAGTAGAAAGAAGGAAATAATAAAGATCAGAGCAGAGGGACGCCTGGGTGGCTCAGTTGGTCAAGCGTCTGCCTTCGGCTCAGGTCATAATCCTGGGGTCCTGGGATCGAGTCCTGCATTGGGCTCCTGGCGCAGCAGGGAGCCTGCTTCTCCTTCTGCCTGCCACTCCCCCCTGCTTGTGTTCTCTCTCTTCTCTGACAAATAAATAAAATATTTAAAAAAAGATCAGAGCAGAAATAAATGACATAGAGGCTAAAAACACAATACAATAGAAAAAATAGAAAAAAGGGGGTGCCTGGGTGACTCAGTTGGTTGAGTATCTGACTCTTGATTTCAGCTCAGGTCGTGATCTCAGGGTCATGGGATTGAGCTCTATGTCAGGCTCCAGGCTCAGTGGGGAGTCCGCTTGGGATTCTCTCTCTCCCTCTGCCCCTCTCCCCACCCCCCCCCCCCCCCCCATGTGAGCTTGCTCTCTCTCTCAAATAAATAAATAAACCTTTAAAAAAAAACAATAGAAAAATTCAGTGAAACCAAGAGCTGGTTCTTTGAAAAGATCAACAAAATTGATAAACAATTAGCCAGACTCATCAAGAAAAAAAGAGAAAGGGCACCTGGGTGGCTCGGTCGTTAAGCGTCTGCCTTCGGCTCAGGTCATGATCCCAGGGTCCTGGGATCGAGTCCCACATCGGGCTCCCTGCTCGGCAGGAAGCCTGCTTCTCACTCTCCCACTCCCCCTGCTTGTGTTCCTGCTCTCACTATCTCTCTCTCTGTCAAATAAATAAATAAAATCTTTAAAAAAAAAAAAAGAGAAAGAACCTGAATATAAATAAAATCAGAAATGAAAGAGAAGTAACAACTGATACCATGGAAATACAAAGGATTATGAGAATACTATGAATAATTGTATGCAAACAAATTGGACAATAAGGGAATAAATTCCTAGAATCATACAATCTTACAAAACTGAATCAGGAAGGAATAGAAAATCTGAAGAGACCAATTATTAGTAATGAAATTGAATTGGTAATAAAAAGGACTACCAAAAAAATAAAAATCCAGGAACAGATAGATTCACAGGTGAATGCTATCAAACATTTAAAGAAGATTTAATATCTAGTCCCTTGAACTATTTCAAAAAATAGAAGAGGAAGGAAAGCTTTCACATACATTCTACAAGACCAACATTATCCTTATACCAAAACCAGACAATGACACCACAAAAAGAAAAAAAACTACAGAACAATATCTCTGATGAAAATAGATGTAAAAATCCTCAAAAAAATATTAGCAAACCACATTCAATAATACATTAAAAGCCTCATTCAGCTAACATCATACTCAATGGTGAAAAACTGAGAGCTTTTCCTTAAGATCAGGAATGAGACAAAAATGTCCACTCTTGCCACTTTATTCACCGTAGTACTGGAAGGCATAGCTACAGAAATCAGAGAGAAAAAGAAATAAGAGGCACCCATATTGGTAAAGAAGAGGTAAAACTCACTATTTGCAGATGACATGATAGTATACATAGAAAACCCTAAAGACTCCACCAAAAAAAAAAAAAAAAAACCCTACTAAAAGGAATAAATGAATTTAGTAAAGTTACAGGAGGCAAAATGAATACCCAGAAATTGATAGTGTTTCTTTTTTTTAAAAGATTTTCTTTATTTATTTGTCAGAAAGAGAGAGAGAACAAGCAGGGGGAGCAGCAGGCAGAGGGAGAAGCAGGCTCCCCGCTGAGCAAGGAGCCCAATGTGGGACTCAATCCCAGAACCCTGAGATCATGACCCGAGCCGAAGGCAGACACTCAACTGAATGAGGCACACAGGCATCCCAATTGATAGTGTTTCTCTACACTAATAACAAAGTAGCAGAAAGAGAAACTAAGAAAATAATTCCACTTATAATTGTACCAAAAAGAATAAAATACCTAGGAATAAACTTAACCAAGGAGGTGAAAGACTTGTACCCTGAAAACTATAAAACATTGATGAAAGAATTGAAGAGGACACCAAAAAATGGAAAGATATTCCATGCTTATTGATTGGAAGAATTAATATTGTTAAAATGTCCATGCTACCCAAAACAATCTACAGATTCAATGAAATCCCTATCAAAATACCAACAGCATTTTTCACAGACCTAGAACAAATAATATTAAAATTTGTGTGGAATGACAAAAGATCCCAAATAGCCTAAGCCATCTTGAGAAAGAAAAACAAAGGAGGTATCAGAATTCCAGATTTCAAGACATACTACAAAGCTATAATAATCAAAACAGTATGGTACTGGCACAAAAATAGGCACATAGATCAGTGGAAGAGAATAGAGAATCCAGAAATAAACCCATGCTTATATAGTCAATCTGAGACAAAGGAGGCAAGAGTATACAATGGAGAAAAGACAGACTCTTCAATAAATGGTGCTGGGAAAACTGGACAGTTACATGCAAAAGAATGAACCTGGACCACTTTCGTATACCATACACAGAAATAAACTCAAAATGGATTAAAGACCTAAATGTGAGAACTGAAACCATAAAAGTCTTAGAACATGACAGTAATTTCTCTGGCATCAGCTGTACATAGCAACATTTTTCTAGGTATATGTCCTAAGGCAAGGAAAACAAAAGCAAAAATAAACTGCTGGTACTACATCAAAATAAAAAGCTTTTGCACAGTGAAGGAAACCACCAACAAAACAAAAAGGTAACCAACTTAATGGGAGAAGATATTTGCAAGTGACATATCTAATAAGATTAATATCCAAAATATATAAAGAACTTCTACAACTCAACACTAGAAAACCAAACAATCCAATTAAAAAATGGGCAGAGGACCTGAATAGACATTTTTCAAAGAAGACATCCACATGGCCAACAGACACATGAAAAGATGCTCAACATCACTAATCATCAGGGAAATGCAAATCAAAACCACAATGAGATATCATTTCACACCTGTTATAATGGCTAAAGTAAAAAAAAGACAAGAAATAACAAGTACTGGTGAGGATATGGAGAAAAAGGAAAACCTGTGAACTGTTGGTGGGAATGTAAATTGGTACAGCCACTATGAAAAACAGTACAGAGTTTTCTCAACAAATTAAAAATAGAAATACCATATGATCCAATAATTTCACTCCTGGGTATTCACCCAAGGAAACAAAAACACTAATTCAAAAAGATATATACACCTGTATGTTTATTGCAACATTATTTACAATAGACAAGGTATAAAAGCAACCCGTGTCCAATGATAGATGAATGGATAAGGAAAATGTGGTATATACATACAATGGAATATTGCACAGCCATAAAACCGGATGAGATCTTGCCATTTCCAACAACACGGATGGACCTAGAGGGCATTATGCTAAGTGAAATAGAGCCAGACTGAGAAAGACAAATATCATGATTTTACTCACGTGTGGAACCCCAAAAACAAATGAATAAACAAAAAGCAGAATCAAGCCTATAAACACAGAGAACAAACTGATGGTTACCAGAGGAAAGGGGGGTGAAGGGTGGGCAAAATGGGTGAAGGGGAGTGGGAGGTACATGCTTCCAGTTATTAAATGAGTAAGTCATGGGACTAAAAGGCACAGCATAGGGAATATAGTCAATGATGCTGTAATAGTGTTGTATGGTGACAGATGGTAGCTACACTTATGGTGAGCAAAGCATAATGTAGAGAGAAGTTGAATCACTGTTGTACACCTCAAACTAATGTAACATTGTCAACTATACTAAGAAAAAAATTTTTTTAAGAGTTCACATCTTTTAGAGAAACATACTGAAATATTTATGGGTGAAATGATGATATGAAGGGACGGTTTGGGATTTGCTTCAAATATCCTTCCAGGAAGGGGGAATGAGTAGGGCAGAGATAAAGCAAGTTTATCCAGAAGCTGATAAACTACTGAAGCTGGAGGATAGGAATGTGGGGATTCATGGCCTATTTTTCTACATATAATTCTCTTTTATTTTTTTAAAGATTTTATTTATTTATTTGAGAGCGAGTGAGAGAGAGAGAGAGAGCACGAGGGGGGGGCGGGGGGCGGCGGAGCGGGGAGGAGGAGTAGGAGATGGAGAACCAGACTCCCCACTGAGCAAGGAGCCCGATGTGGGGCTCAATCCCAGGACCCCGGGATCATGACCTGATCCGAAGGCAGATGCTTAATCGACTGAGCCACCCAGGTGCCCTTACGTGTAATTTTCTATCATATAATCATTAAAAAAAAAGAAATCTAGTACTGGGGCGCCTGGGTGGTGCAGCTGGTTAAGTGTCTGACTCTTGGTTTCAGCTCAGGTCATGATCTCAAGGCTTTGAGCTCTTTGCTGAGCCTGGAGTCTGGGATTCTCTCTCCCTCTTCCTCTGCCCCTATCCCCTGCACTCTCTCTCTCTCTCAAATAAATAAATCTAAAAAAAACAAACAAAAAACCTAGAAAAAAAAAAGGCAAGTAGACTCGAAAGGGAGTAAGGAGATTTCCTGGACCATATTTTTTATACCTTGTAATAAATAACCTATAAATAGCTACATAGAACTCTTATGCTACTGTAAATTTTGATATAAACAAATTCACATGTTGGGGTAAATTTCTTTTTCAGGTTATACATCATGAATTTGGATTTGGAAAATAGAGCCATCATGCCCATGATCAAATGAAAAGACTGATCGGGCCTACCTTGCCATTGCCTGTGACACTTTGCCGTTCTCAGGATAGAAGGCAAATTTCCCAAATCACTGGCCAACCCCAAAGGCTCCTAGTCCAGAGCCTTAAACAAGGTCTTCCTCTAGAAATTAAGTATGATCCTCATTTAGTTCACTCTTCTAGAGTCTTTTTCCCAAGTAACTCATGTTCAAGAGGAGAAATGCAGATTTTCTGTGGATCTGGGTAGATAAAGTTGTTTATTCTTTCATTTAATGTACACTTACAAAGCCCTAAAATGTGACTGGCTTTTGTGATAGGTCTTGGGGACGCAGTCCCTGCCCATTAATTATCTACTAGAGAAGACAGGAAAGTAAAGGGGCAAGTAGTAAATAATTTTTTAATCTAGATAAGGTCAATTTAATTTGAAAGAAGAAACTGGTTTACAATAATCCTTTTCTAGTCATTGCCAGATTATCTAATTGCTTTAAAACAAAACTACTTCCCACTCCTTAAGCGTTGGGCAAACAATAGCGAGCAGATTGTGGGGGGGGAGAAAAGGTATACATGGCCAATTAGGGAAATGGTTCTAAATTCCTACTTTGGGAGTCATTACATTTTTTTTTTCTTTTCAGTAGAAAAATCCCTAGAGTAAAGAGAATGGGAGCTGGCAGTGAGGAGTAGTTAGCCTAAGAATAGACATCACTTCTGAAATCAAGCAGGGTTGGAAGGAAGATTTTGAGGCATAGAATCAACTCAAATAATGGAGATTCGATTTTTATTTTATTTTTACTATTGGCATGGGTGTTAATAGATTCAGGAACAGCCCAAATGTCCATCAACATATGAATGGATAAACATGTGGTATATAAATACAATGAAATATTATTTGGCCTTAAAAAGGAATGAAATTCTGGGGCACCTGGGTGGCTTAGTTGGTTAAGCGTCTGCCTTCTGCTCGGGTCAGGATCTCGGGGTCCTGGGAATGAGCCCTGTGTTGAGCTCCCTGCTCAGCAGGGAGTCTGCTTCTCCTCCGTACTCGTCCTCTCTCTCTCTCTCTCTCAAATAAATGAATAAATCCTAAAAAAAAAAAAAAGGAATGAAATTCTGACACATGCTACAACATGAATGAACCTTGAAAACGTTATGCTAAGTGAAAGAAATCAGACACAAGAGGACAAATATAGTATGATTTCACTTGTAGAGATACCTAGAAGAGGCAAATTCAGAGAAAGAATGTAGAACAGTGGTGGGATGCCTGGGTGGCTCAGTTGGTTAAACGTCTGCCTTCGGCTCAGGTCATAATCCCAGAGTCCCAGGATTGAGTCCTGCATCAGGCTCCTTGCTCAGCAGGGAGGCTGCTTCTCCCTCTGCCTACAACTCCTCCTGCTTGTGTGCCCTCTCCCCCTCTTTCTCTGACAAATAAATAAATAAAATCTTTAGAAAAAAAGAAAGGGGTGCCTGGGTGGCTCGGTCGGTTAAGCATCTGCCTTCGGCTCAGGTCATGATCCCGTGGTCCTGGGATTGAGCCCTGCATCGGGCTCCCTGCTCTGCAGGAGGCCTGCTTCTCCCTCTCCTGCTCTCCCTGCTTGTGTTCTCTCTCTGGCTGTCTCTCTCTGTCAAATAAATAAATAAAATCTTTAAAAAAAAATTTTTTTAAGTAAATAAAAAATAAAAATACTTTAAAAATGTTAAATGTAAAGAACTGAATTGAACTGATTTACCAACAGTCATTAAGGATTATCAGAGTATTCAAGTTCCTACTTGAAATTTTTTTTTTTAAAGATTTTATCTATTAGACAGAGAGAGACACAGCGAGAGAGGGAACACAAGCAGGGGGAGGGGGAGAGGGAAAGGCAGGCTCCCCGCTGAGCAGGGAGCCCGATGTGGGACTCGATCCCAGGACCCTGGGATCATGACCCCAGCCAAAGGCAGACGCTTAATGACTGAGCCACCCAGGCACCTCCCTACTTGAAATTTTAGCTATACTTAACAGCTCAGTCAACAATTCTTTACCTAGAATTCTCTTATGTAACACTGATGAAATGTAGGTTCAAAGGACTACATTTTAACGTAAATATCAATTGTTCTGGGACATACTGTAGTGATGGAGAGAATGAGCTCTGGAGTTCAGCTGTCTGGGTGGGAATTCCTGCTCCACTACTATTGGGTATTGTGACTCTGGGCACCTTACTTAACTTCTCCAGGCCCTAGGTGTTTCATCTGTAAATAAGGACTGCTGGAAAGATCAAATTTCTGAGACATAAAGAGAGCATTAATTTTAAATGTTGGTTAGCATTCTCATTACCTCTTTCATTTTACCTGAAATTAGAATTGCATTTCCAAGTAACTTCTGACAAATTTACTTCTCTGAAGAATGAATCTGTTGTAGGTTCTCACATAGAACAGGATTTATTATGGAAGACTCAGGTTTTTATATTAACCTTAGGGATATTTATAATACCTTTTAAAAATTTTCTGTATAGCAATTGCAAAAATAGTTTGATTTTGGTATTTCTCATCTCTTCCTTTCAAGATACATAAATGGTTTTCAGGGGCACCGGGGTGGCTCAGTCAATTAAGCGTCTGCCCTTTGGCTCAGGTCATGATCCCAGGGTCCTAGGATCGAGTCCCACGTCAGGCTCCCTGCTCAGCGGGGAGCCTGCTTTTCCCTCTCCCTCTGCTGCTCTTTCCCCCACTTTTGCTCTCTCATTCTTGGTCAAAAAAATAAAATCTTAAAAAAAAATGGTTTTCAAAAACTTACCTCCCAAATAACTGATATTTGTTCTTTTAATAACTCACAAAGAAATCAATTTAAATAGTTTAAGAGTTTGAATATTTCACGAGGTTTGTCTTCGTCTAATTTTTAAAGACTATTTTAGAGATAAGGCTTTCCTTTTCATCATTAGAGTTCATTCCATCCGCAAGATGGAAAGATACTTTGTAACACCCGAACAAAACCATTTGCGTTCTTGTTAATTTGATTCTGTCAATTAATAAACGTCAATCTTATCTTTTTTTGTAGGAGAGAAAAGCCCTCCATAATTACTTCACAATACCTCAGTGGATTCTTGAGCTGAGCAGCAACTGTGTTGATATTTCTGAAAGAAAACTGTGCTCAATGACGCAGAGTTCTTTGGGGGAAAATGTGTGATTTGTGCCATTACCTTGATAACTTCACTAAGGTGCCTGTAAAGTCTGACTCTTACCCCCTGAATGCTGCAAGGTTAGCTTGGGCAGGTTTAGATTAACCAGCTCAAGGGGGCTAGTGCATAAAGACCGAGTGTCAATGTTTGGATTTATAATAAAAAATATACCTGCTACAGAGACTAGAAAAGTTAACATGCCAGCACATTTTCTCCCAATGGGCACACCTCCATGGGAAGAAAGAAAAATTATGACCACAAGGTTGAATAGTGGACAGGGAAATGGAATAACCTGAATGATTACTAGTAAGAGGTCTTGATGAACCCACTTTCAAACTTGGGTTGGATTTGCCCTGAGGGAAGGGATTTCTGAAGTGCTGCAAATAAATTTCTCCCCCAGCAGTGTCAAATGAGCACAGTGAAATTTTTAGTAATTTCCCTTTTCCTTTGTTTTTTTTTTTTTTAAAGATTTTATTTATTTATTTGAGAGAGAGAGTGAGAGAGAGAAAGAGCACAAGAGGGGGGAGCGGGAGAGGGAGAAGCAGACTCCCTGCCGAGCAGGGAGCCCGATGTGGGACTCGATCCAGGGACTCCAGGATCATGACCTGAGTCGAAGGCAGTCGCTTAACCAACTGAGCCACCCAGGCGCCCTCCCTTTTCCTTTGTTTAAAAGGACAATCAATTCCTCTTCTGATTGACATTTTTTCTTTAGCTACGAAAATAAACTCAATTTCACTTCTGTCTTACAATCCAAGAAGTGTTTTTTTTTTTAAGTGACATATCCCTATTTGAAATCAGGATATATCATTTTTGTAATTTAACTCCAAAAAATAGAATTTTATTTCCTTTATTTATAACTTCTTTTGGGGCCTCCCCGTCACTACCACCTCCCACACGCATATAAATCTGCCTCCATAACGTGATCATCACCATTAATTATACAATTGTATAAAATCAGGATTGAGAATTTAAAAGCTTTTTGAATAAACAGGCAAAACAAATTGATTTTATTGTAAGATATAAGATATTCTCAGAACTGCTGAGGACTTGTAAGAATATCATCTTTATAATTTATGTATCTTAGTAGATTTTTAAATTTTATACCACTAAATCTAAATTCTAAATTTTGATTGTTTTCAGGGTGGACCTCAGATAATGGAAAACAGAAATGCTCTCATTTGTCTTCACAGAGTATGGGAAAGGACAAAGAAAATCTTTGAGTAAACTATGTTTAAATAAATAAATACACACGTATTCACACACTCAAATATATGCACATTTATATCAGCTGCATCCTAAAACTGGAAAAAATATTTCAAATTTATGTTTTCTCTTTTCTGTACCACTCATTCTTCTTGCATGAAATGTGATTACAGGGACTAATAATTACAAAATTAAAAAGCTAACTTGTTTAGCAAACCATTCACAGGTATTTTCTACTTACACAGCAGCTACATTCTTTGTAAAACAGTAACCAGATGTTTGATGTTGAAAGACTTAAGAGTATTGTCACCTAACCATATTGTCACCTACCTCAACAGCTGTTCTTCAGTCCTGACTTCTGCCTTTGGAATCATTTTCGTGACCCAGGATGAAAAAAATACACCTTAGCATCCAAAGTTCTGAAAAATCACCAGGAAATTTAGAAGAGCAGGGGGCACAAAGCGGCAAATTCGTAAGATCATCTATTTAGGCCAACTCTTTTTGTTTGTACATAAAGAATAAAATATATACTATTATCATATATAACATATGAGAACAATATATATTATTGCTCTCTCTCTTTAAGCTGTATCTGGAGAAGCAGTATCTGAGGGAGAGCAATACTGGAGTCAAGCTACCATGTAAAATTTCCTGCACCACAATTTGAAAGTTGTGTGATTTGGGGCAAATTCTTATTTTTATACTTTAATTTCCTCATCTTATATAATTTGGATGATATTAGTACCTGTTCCTTTGGGTCATGAAGGAGGGAAAGAGAGAGAGAATTGGGTACAGTCCCTGTTGTAAAGGAGGCAAGACTTTACCTTTACCCATCTTAGGTTTTTAATTGAGACTCTAATAAAAAGACAGATTAACAAGAGAAAAGCAGTTTATTAACAAGCATGGCGCCTATCACGCAGGAGAAACTTCAGTGAAAAGTACTAAAAATGGCAGCCTAGAATTCCAGTTTAGATAGCATTGTCAACAAAGAGCAATAAATTTGGAGAGAACTGAAAGGCAAAGGAAATCAGTTTTAGGTTTCCAAGGTCAGCAAAGTGTGGGAAGACAAGCATATGGGAGAAAGCCAAGGGAGTAGGATTTGTTTACAGATTCCTCCCGTCTCTGGTCTGACAAGAAAGTCTTAAAATTCCCCCTGGTATGGGGAAGTTACCTTTCACATGGGAGTTTTATCTCCTGCTTTCAGTGAGAAAAAGAAGGGTCAGATTGTCCTTGCACCTTCTGTTTTATAAGTCCCTTTAATTCAAAATAATCAATTGCCAAAGTGGCATATTTTGGGTGACATATTCTGGTTTCCTTCACCCTCATATAATAGGACAGCATTAAGTGCTGGCAAGGAAGTGGAGTAACAAGATTCTTCTCTTTTGCTGGTAGGACCATAAACTGGTATGCCCACTTCTGAAAACCGTCCTTTAGTTTCTTATTAAGTTTAACATATGCCTACCATATGACCCAGACATTTAAACAACCCAAATGTCCATCAACAGGGGAATAAATAAACAAATTGTCCTATGTTCATACTACTCAGCAAGATGGAGGAATGAACATCTGGAGCACACAATAGCATAGATAAATCCCACAGACATTATTCTGATGAAAAAAAAAAGAAACACCAGATACGGAAAGAGTATATACTGTATGGTTCTATTTATATAAATTTCAAGAATAGGCAAAACTACATTTTAGAGATGGAACACTGGTTACCTCTCATAAGGTAGGAGAAAGGGGCACAGGGAAGCTTCAGGGGGTGACAGAAAAAGTCTATACCTTGATTGGAATGTGGGTTACACAGGGACACATATTTGTCACAGCCCCTCAAACCATATTCTTAAGATCTATACATTTCATGGTTTTAAACGCTAAAAAGAGTTATATACGGACTTCATCTCCTTTAGACAAAAAAAAAAAAATTGATTCATTTGACATTTATTGATCATTTACTTTATGCCAGTTTTACATATCCTTTGTTACATGTACTTTCATGTAACCTTATAATGTATCTATAATTTAGGTGTTATTATATAGCAATATATTACCTACTGCTGGGAGAGCTTAAGTAACATAACCTAGCTCACATAGCTAGGAAGAGATCATGCTAGGGGTAGCGGTCTTCTTACAATGCCATCCTCTCTTCCTTACTTCAGAATGAGCTTATGATTCAATCCTATAACTAAAACAAATCCTATTAATTGTAGTTCATTGTTACCTGTAGTTTTAAGAGTTTTTTTTTTTTTTTAAGATTTTATTTATTTGACAGAGAGAGACACAGCGAGAGAGGGAACACAAGCAGGGGGAGTGGGAGAGGGAGAAGCAGGCTTCCCGCGGAGCAGGGAGCCCAATATGGGGCTCAATCCCAGGACCCTGGGATCATGACCTGAGCCGAAGGCAGACGCTTAATGACTGAGCCACCCAGGCGCCCCTAAGAGTTATTTTTTTAAAAATTTGACATAATTTCAGACTTCTGAACTAAAGAACTGTGTGCTAATAAATGGGCATTTTATTAAACTACTCTGTTTGTGTCTGTTACAGCAGCAATAGAAAAATAATACAGATATCTGGCTCTTCTTCAGACTGGACACCAGTCAATGCCAAAGCCCTTTCCATGCAGGATGATACGGTAACACTCAAACATCTAACACCACGCAATATCCACATTAAATGTTAAAGATACTTTTGAAAGATAAGTCTTTCAAAAAAAAAGTTTTACTGAAGGATCTTTGGTGGCTAGAGGCACAAAGCCATTCGAGCAATTCAAATTAAAGGGAGTTTGTTGTAAGAATGTCAGAGGAAATCTCATGGACCACAAGCTCAGATAATGAACCTAGTCATTCCCCGAAGGAAAAGGGATCCAACAGCATTTGTGGAAAATGTTTCCCTCCTACCTTCAAGCAAGAGCAAAGGGAAAATAAACATAAAATAATGTCAACAATTAGTTAAAATTAAATGCTACCTTTCCCTCTACATTCTGCACATTCATGGTTCATTTGATATAAAGCCCTGTATAAATTTGGCTATGTAGGAACTATGTAATTTAGGATTTTAAAAAATACCTATAGTAGTGACACCAGTGGGAATCAGAGGAGGAGGGATACAGAGCAGTGCTTTGGATGGAAATAAAATTCACAGATCTTCATGATGGATTGGGTATAAGGGTGAGAGAGAAGGAAAAACTATATGTGATTCCCAGGATTTTAGCTCCTCTGGGAGTTCCAAGAAGATAAATACCAAATCTTTATTTTCTTTATCCTTGCGTCTACAGCATTCAGCACATATTAAGTGTGCAATAAAAATATTTGCTGTTCACTGACAGAAAACCATTGAGCATATATATATCATATATAGATATGATATATATATGGGCATTGTATATAGGCATGTATAAATATATATATATATATATATATACACATATATATATTTTTTTTAACCGAGAGAATGACATGATCATGTTTGGGATTCAGGTATCTAGCATTGACAGGGGAGAGGATGAACAAACCTGAGAGAGAGTGGCAGAGACCAAGAGCTGTCTATCAAAACCCAGTCTCCTATTTCTTCCTGAGCATACAGCTAGACTACAGTTCCCAGCCTCTGTTAAGTTAGGTACAGTCTTGCACCTGCGCTCTATCCAAAGGAATGTGAGATGCACCACACCCACACCGCTACCTTCAGATCAGGCTGAACCTTTTTCTACTCTCTTTCCAGCAGCTGAAATATGGACATGGTGACTCTGTCTCAATTGCACAAGTAAGGAAAAGGTTCTAGCAGATGGCAGAGACACAAGATGGGAAGAGTTTGGATCCCTGAATCACTACATAGAGGAGTCACTGGCTGACTTAGAAGCCTACTCTGAAATGAGATGAGAAATGAACTTACTGTTCTTTTGGAGGTCTATTTTTTTTTTGTCAACATAGCCATCCTTATTCATGGAGGGTGGGAGCTAGAGAGGGACACAAAAAACAAGGCTGTTTTAATAACTCAGGTAAGAGATGATAGGATTGGGGGTAGGTGAAGAAAAGATATGGGGATATTTCTAAAACACACTCAACAACATTGCTTTACCTTCAAATTTCTTAAAATGCTGACAACTAGGCTTCCTTAAAAGAGACTTATTCCCACCAGTTAACAAAAACTTTTCTTTCAAAAATTATTAGAGACCTAATCATACACATTCAATCTCTAGGTGAGGGGAAAAAAAAAAAAAGTAGGAATCCAAATCTAGAGGCATTTGGAAAATAAGAGACTAAAACAAATGAGAGACATTAGGGACAAGGAATAGATCCAATTGTTGAAACAATAGTAATAAGAGACAAAAGGATGTAAATCCGGGGGCGCCTGGGTGGCTCAGACGGTTAAGCGTCTGCCTTCGGCTCGGGTCATGATCCCAGGATCCTGGGATCGAGTCCCGCATCGGGTTCCCTGCTCCTTGGGAGCCTGCTTCTCCCTCTGCCTCTCTCTCTCTCTCTCTCTGTCTCTCATGAATAAATAAATAAAATCTTAAAAAAAAAAAAGAGAAACTGAATTTAAAAAAAAAAAGGATGTAAATCCTATGTAAGGTCTTAAAATGGGGAAAGATGTGGAAGGCTCTTAGTATTTTTTTTTGAGGTGGAAACAGTAGACATTTGCTAAATTTTTTCAAGATTATTTCCCACCGCTCTAAGTAGAAAAGAATTATGGTCTACTTATAATGGTCCACATTTTTAAAAAATGTAAGTGCTCAAGTAATAGGGTCTGGTTAAATTGATTATAGTAAATTCATGTAAGGAAACATTCTACAGTCATTTCAAATTGTAATGTACATAGAATGTTAAGAGTGATATTAAATTTCTTAAGGTTAAAATACAGTAAATATAGTAGGTTCCTATTATTTGCATTTTTATGAGGATGTAGAAAACACTTGGGATGAAATCTTACAAAATGTTAGAGGTAGTTTTCTTATGCTTGTGTCATTAAAATTAATTTTTCCCCTTATCTTTATTTAGATAAAAATATTCTGTGTTTTTTCTAAGGTAACATGTATTCATTGTAAAATTAAAATTGAAAATAAAAAGATGCTAGGGGCACCTGGTTGGCTCAGGGGGTTAAGCATCTGACTTTTTTTTTTTTTAAGATTTTATTTATTTATTTGACAGAGAGAGAGACACAGCAAGAGAGGGAACACAGCAAGGGGAGTGGGAGAGGGAGAAGCAGGCTTCCCACGGAGCAGGGAGCCCGATGCGGAGCTCAGTCCCAGGACCCTGGGATCATGACCTGAGCTGAAGGCAGACGCTTAACGACTGAGCCTCCCAGGCGCCCCTAAGCATCTGACTCTTTTTTTTTTTTAAGATTTTGTTTATTTATTTGACAGAGAGAGACACAGCGAGAGAGGGAGCACAGTGGGGGCAGTGGGAGAGGGAGAAGCAGGCTCCCCGCCGAGCAGGGAGCCTGATGTGGGGCTCGATCCCAGAACCTTGGGATCATGACCTGAGCCAAAGGCAGACGCTTAACGACTGAGCCACCCAGGCGCCCCAGCATCTGACTCTTGATCTCAGCTCAGGTTTTGATATCAGAGTCATGAGCTCAGGCCCCATGTTGGGCTCCATGCTGGGCTCCATGCTGGGTGTGGAGGCTACTTAAAAAAAAAAATGCTCAATATCACTAATTATTAGGGAAATGCAAATCAAGACCACAGTAAGATACCACCTCATACCCAGTAGGATGGCTACTACCAAAAAAACAGAAAATAAGTGTTGGTGAGGATGTGGAGAAATTGGAAACCTTGTGCACTGTAACTGGGAATGTAAAATGGTACGCCACTATGAAAAACAGTATAGCAATTCCTCAAAAATTAAGAATAGAATTGCCATATGATCCAGCATTTCTGGGTATATGTCCAAAAGAACTGAAAACAGAGTCTTGAAGAGATATCTATACACTCTTACTCATAGAGCAGTATTCACAATAGCCAAAAGGTGGAAGCAACCCAAGTGCCCATCAATGATGAACGAAGAGACAAAAGGAGGTTATAGAATGGAATATTCAGGGGGCACCTGAATGGGTCAGTCAGTTAAACATCCAACTCTTTTTTTTTTTTAAGATTTTATTCATTTATTTGACAGAGAGAGACACAGCAAGAGAGGGAACACAAGCAGAGGAAGTGGGAGAGGGAGAAGCAGGCCTCCCGCGGAGCAGGGGGCCCAATGCGAGGCTCAGTCCCAGGACCCCAGGATCATGACCTGAGCCGAAGGCAGACGCTTAATGACTGAGCCACCCAGGTGCCCCTAAACATGCAACTCTTGATCTCAGCTCAGGTCTTGATCTCAGGGTCTTGAGTTCAAGCCCCACGTGGAGCCTATTTAAAAAAAAAAAAAAAAGGAATATTCAACCTTAAAAAGAAGGAATTTCTGACACATGCTACAACATGGATGAAACTTCAACGCATTATGTTAATTGAATTAAGACAGTCACAAAAAGACCAATAATGTAGGATTCCACTTATATGAGTTACCTAGAATAATCAAATTCATAGAGTCAGAAAGTAGAATGATGGTTGCTGGGGGTCAGGGGATGGGGAATGAGGAGTTGTTTAATGGGTACAAAGTTTCAATTTTGCAAGATGAAAGCTGTTCTGGAGATTGGTTGCCCAACAATGTGAATATACTTAACATTACTGAACTGTACACATAAAAATGGTTAAGGGGGAAAAAAAAAGGTTAAGGGGCACCTGGGTGGCTCAGTCGGTTAAGCGCCTGCCTTGGCTCAGGTCATGATCCTGGGATCCAGCCCCACGTGGGCTCCCTGCTCAGCAGGGAGTCTGCTTCTCTCTTTCCCCCTGCCCCTCCACCCCACTCGTGCTCTCTCTCTCTCACTCACTCTTTCTCTCAAATAAATAAAATCTTTTTTTAAAAAATGGTTAAGATGGCAAATTATGTTTTGTGTATTTTGCTAAATCATAGAAAAAGTTTCATTGAAAATGAATACAAATGAAGTTCTTTCAAGGAGAGTGAGTACTGGAAAAAATGGCTCACAACTACCATTTCAGAAAACCTTCCCTGACCAAGCCACCTCTGCTGTGATCACTCTTTTATATGCGTTATTTATTTTGTATTTAATCACTTTGATCTTTTGGATAAATAGCTGATTTTTTTTTAAGATTTTATTTATTTATTTGAGAGAGAGAGAATGAGAGAGAGCACATGAGAGTGGGGAGGGTCAGAGGGAGAAGCAGACTCCCTGCCGAGCAGGGAGCCCGATGCGGGACTCGATCCCGGGACTCCAGGATCATGACCTGAGCCGAAGGCAGTCACTTAACCAACTGAGCCACCCAGGCGCCCCAATAGCTGATTTTTTTCATGCTTTTGCATGAATGTGGATCATAAACCCCTTCTGAATAGACATCTTCCACTTTCTTCTCTTTTCTATAAATAGTAAATATTTGATTATATTTTGGAATTATAATTTTGGAAACTCAAAGCTTTCATTGTGAACTACTAATAAAAATGATTAAAAAGAAAAACTAATGAAAGTACCAGCTGCAAGTTCTGGGTTCTTACATTCTCTGGTCTAAGGCATTCTTCTAAGGTCTGCTCAGATATTATTCAAGATCACAGTAAACACAAAAGATGTAATTCAAAAATAAAACTTTGTTACATTTTCTCTTCCTTACGCAATCAACTACTGTGAATAATAAAATTAAACTGGAGCAGGAGGAAGGGTTTAGATCTCTTGACTTTTGCCTGCAATTTGCCCAAAACAATTGCCTGCACCTATTACTCTTATAGTTTACTGCCCTCTTTTCCCAGACATTAACTTGTGTTCCCTTCAGCCTGCGTACTCCAGGAGGGTTGGAACACTGGCTGATAATCATAGGTGTACTCAGTGCTTGCTGAAATTTTACTTCTTATCTAAAGATAAGCCAAAAATGTAGGATATTTAATAAGAAAAATTCAATATAATAGAGAGGAGAGAAGACAAAAGGAAGGAAATTGACTTTTGCCAAGAGTGATGATGTGCCAAACCCCACGTGGGAGTCTACTTTATTTTTTTTTATTTTTTTTTAAAGATTTTATTTATTTATTAGACAGAGAGAGAGAGCACAAGCAGAGGGAGCGGCAGAGGGAGAGGGAGAAGCAGGCTCCCCGTGGAGCAAGGAGCCTGATGCGGGACTCAATCCCAGGACCCTGGGATCGTGACTGGAGCCGACGGCAGACACTTAACCGACTGAGCCACCCAGGCACCCCGGGAGTCTACTTTAATATCAAGAGTTATTTGTTAAGTAACTCTTAACCTTAAGATCATAATGCATATTTCCTTGCTTGGTGTAGGAATTTTTATCTGTTCCCTGGATGCCTATTAAGGGAAATTAAACAAATTTACTCATTAATCTAATAATGTTTAACTAGCTACTGTGACTTTACAGATCTTGTCATAATTAACTCAATCAATATAAAAGACTAGACTATCTTCAGTTAAGGAAAAAGGCATTTATATTCCTTTTAAATCAGTTACGGTATACATAAAAATAAATGGCACGTTATAGAACTAGACTTTTGGTGACTGTTTCCTGAACCCACAACCCTCCCAGCACAATAAACTTATCTACTATTAACTCTTCTTGAAATTTGTTTAATTATTTTGTTGCAGAATTCCTGTGGCAAATATGGTAATAAATTAAGAATGTTGCCTTTCAATGACATTTCTGTGCCAGTTAAGTGTTATCTGGGCTATGCTAATGCAAATGTAGCCCTTTCTTTGCAAGGGTAGAGGTACAATTAAAATATTCATCATAATGGAATTTAAAATGTAGCTTGATAAACAACCACTGCTAAATGTGAACTATTCCTGCAATAATTTTCCAGGACCTCACTCCTCCGACTAATAATAGCCACATTAGCACATGCCTGAAACAGAAGCATCCGAGTTCTTTCTGGTTTCTCTTGGGAATTAT
Organism: Neomonachus schauinslandi; assembly: GCF_002201575.2. Classification (NCBI taxonomy): domain Eukaryota; kingdom Metazoa; phylum Chordata; class Mammalia; order Carnivora; family Phocidae; genus Neomonachus; species Neomonachus schauinslandi. The sequence continues at coordinate 62,888,273 of NC_058415.1, forward strand.
AGTTTCATTTTTCACTTAGGAACCCATTAACCCAACTACATTACAGTATTTTTTACATGGTAACCCTTATTTCCAGGTTCTTGCACGTTGTACAAACATGTTCATGAAATGAACAGAGTATAGCTAGTTTAAATCCTATGTTTTTGATCTTCACAAAACATTCATATATGGTATATTTACCAATACCTGATCTCAAGGCATTTAGGAAATATTTTCTGATGAATACATATTGTTCAAATGGCGGCCAAAAATAGTGAATTACGTAAATCAACATTTGAAGTAACTTCCAAAAGTGAAAAAGAAACTTGTTAAAAAGTTCTTTCTTCTGGGGCGCCTGGGTGGCTCAGTCGGTTAAGCGTCTGCCTTCAGCTCAATAGTCCTGGGATCGAGTCCCACATCGGGCTCCCTGCTCGGCGGGAAGCCTGCTTCTCCCTCTCCTCTCCCACTCCCCCTGCTTGTGTTCCCTCTCTCGCTGTGTCTCTCTTTGTCAAATAAATAAATAAAATCTTTAAAAAAAAAAAGTTCTTTCTTCCAATCAATACTTCTGAGACTTCCATCTTTTTTTTTTTTAAGATTTTATTTATTATTTATTTGAGGGAGAGATAGGGAGAGAGAGAATGAGCAGGGGAAGGGGCAGAAGGAGAGGGAGAAGCAGACTCCCCGCTGAGCAGGAAGACTGATGCAGGACTCCAAGCTCATGACCTGAGCTGAAGGCAGACGCTTAACCAACTGAGCCACCCAGCGCCCCTTCCATCTTTAATTTTAAATCTCTCTCATTTTGACCTGCTCTTTTCCTGCCTTCCTTTAAGGGGATTAGCACTTGTAACTGGCAGAAGTAATCACATTCCCCAACCTTAACCTGACTGGTCATAGGTAACAAGGTCAATGACTAGCCTTCTTAAACAGTTTAATTCTTTTAAAAGCTTAAGTAGGGGCGCCTGGGTGGCTCAGTCGTTAAGCGTCTGCCTTCGGCTCAGGTCATGATCCCAGGGTCCTGGGATCGAGCCCCACATCGGGCTCCCTGCTCTGCGGGCAGCCTGCTTCTCCCTCTCCCCCTGCTTGTGTTCCCTCTCTCGCTGTGTCTCTCCCTGTCAAATAAATAAAATCTTAAAAAAAAAAAAAGCTTAAGTAGTTGGGGGGGTGGGAGGATGGGTTAGCCTGGTGATGGGTATTAAAGAGGGCACGTTCCGCATAGAGCACTGGGTGTTAATGCACAAACAATGAATCATGGAACACTACATCTAAAACTAATGATGTAATGTATGGTGATTAACATAACAATAAAAATTATTAAAATAAATAAATAAATAAAAGCTTAAGTAGTTGTATGCCATTGCCTAGAAATTATAATTCTAGTATATAAAATATATATTTTTAAAATTTTAAAAAATTTATTTGTTTTGAGAGAGGGAGAGAAAAAACCCTTAAGCAGACTCCTCACTGAGCAGGGAGTCCAATGTGGGGCTCAATCCCAGGACCCCGAGATCATGACCTGAGCAGAAATCAAGAGTTGGACGCTTGACCAACTGAGCCACCAGGCACCCCTACATATATTTTTTTAAAGATTTATTTATTTGAGAGAGAGAGAGAGCATGCATGTGGGATGGGGACCGGGCAGGGGCCCAGGGAGGAGAGGGCAAGACCATCCCAAGCCGGCTCTGCACTGAGCACAGAGCTTTACACGGAGCTTGATCTCACAACCCCAAGATCAGGACCCAAGCCAAAACCAAGAGTCGGACCCTCAACCAACTGTGCCACCCAGGTGCCCCTATAAAATATTTTTTTAGGGGTGCCTGGGTGGCTCAGTCATTAAACATCTGCCTTCGGCTCAGGTCATGGTCCCAGGGTCCTGGGATCGAGCCCCGCGTCGGGCTCCCTGCTCCGCGGGAAGCCTGCTTCTCCCCCTCCCGCTCCCCCTGCTTGTGTTCCCTCTCTTGCTGTGTCTCTCTCTCTGTCAAATAATAAATAAAATCTTTAAAATATATATATTTTTAATTATCATGAATAACCAGCTATGTGATTTAAACACACACACACACACACACATTTTAAGTAAAGAATAATCTCTCACTGATGAAGCCTGTACTACTTTGAAATCATTAAATCAAAATAATAAAAGCTGGGGGGCACCTGACTGGCTCAATCGGTAGAACATCTCAGGGTCATGAGTTCAAGCTCCATGTTGGGTGTAGAGATTGCTTAAAAATAATCATAATAGGGCGCCTGGGTGGCTCAGTTGGTTAAGCGACTGCCTTCGGCTCAGGTCATGATCTCAGGGTCTTGGGATCGAGTCCCGCATCGGGCTCCTGGCTCAGTGGGGAGCCTGCTTCTCCCTCTGACCCTCTCCTCTCTCATGCTGTTTCTCTCTTGCTCGCTCTCCAATAAATAAATAAAATCTTTTAAAAAAAAATAATCATAATAATACCTTACAGTTATTGATTACTTAATATGTACCAGGCATTGTTTTAAGAGCTTTACATGAATCAACTTAATTCTCATAAAAATTATATGAGGAAGCTATTAATATTGTAGTTTCACAGACTCAAACTGAGGTTAAGTAACTTGGTCAAAGTTATGTAACTGGGACTCAGGGGTACAAGAGCACCTGGCTCTGGGGGTTCCAAATAGACCAGGCTTGCCGCTGACAAAATCCAAAAAGGCAGAGAGACAACCGGTGGTAAAACAAAAATGGTATTTATTTCCGTGAGGCCAACACCGGGAAGGCAGCGGACTAATGTCTCAAAGACTGTCTCCCGAGTGCTGAAAATACTCCTAGGTTTATATAAGGAGAATGTGGGACAAGGGTCAGTGGGTACACACAGGTGGGCAGGAGAGGTCAGGTAGACCAGTGTCTGGGGGTTACTTTTCGTTCCTATCCCGGGATCCTTTGACTGAAGGGTCTTTTGCCTGAGTTAAGAGATAAGCTGAAAAGAACTTAATCAGAAAGTACAGACCGATGAGAGAGCAAAAGGCAAACTCAGGGCAAACATGAACTGACAACCCACAAACCAACCCCCCACCCCCCCCGCCTTAAGGTGGGACACGTATAACTCCTCAGACACTAGCGACTGCCTAAGAACAAAGGCAGGGGGAAAAACAGTCAACTGATAAAGACTGCAGCCATGTTGGACATGAAACTCCATTATAGTTTGTGTCTTAATGATTTATAAGAAAAACAATCTTTTTTTTTTTTTTAGATTTTATTTATTTATTTGCGAGAGAGAATGAGAGACAGAGAGCATGAGAGGGAGGAGGGTCAAAAGGAGAGGCAGACTCCCTGCTGAGCAGGGAGCCCGATGCGGGGACTCGATCCCAGGACTCCAGGATCATGACCTGAGCCGAAGGCAGTCGCTTAACCAACTGAGCCACCCAGGCGCCCTTGACCATTTATTTTTTTATTTTTATTTTTTTTAAGATTTTATTTATTTATTTGAGAGAGAGAGAATGAGAGACAGAGAGCACGAGAGGGAGGAGGGTCAGAGGGAGAAGCAGACTCCCTGCCAAGCAGGGAGCCCGATGCGGGGACTCGATCCCGGGACTCCAGGATCATGACCTGAGCCGAAGGCAGTTGCTTAACCAACTGAGCCACCCAGGCGCCCAGAAAAACACAATCTTAAAAATAGACCTCCACATTCAATTTCCTGGAGCCCTAACGTCACCTTCACCTCCACAGGATAGAAAACCTTAGGGGCGCCTGGGTGGCTCCGTCGGTTAAGCATCTGCCTTTGGCTCAGGTCATGATCCCAGGGTCCCAGGATTGAGCCCTGCATCAGGCTCCCCGTTGAGCGGGGGGAGTCAGCTTCTCCCTCTAACCCTCCCCACTCTCGTGCTCACTCTCTCTCTCTCGCAAATAAATAAAATCTTAAAAAAAAAAAAAGGATAGAAAACCCTATATAACCCGTCACTCCTCACAATCACAATACAGCTCTTTCTGCTCATGGGCTCTGCCCCTGCACTATAATTAAACACCTATTTGCACTGTAAAATGTCTCAAGAATTCTGTCTTGACTGTTGGGTTTGACGATCCTGCATCACAGACTGAGGTCAAAATAGAGGTAGGTAGTTGAAGCTCTCTTCCAGTTACCATAGTTTGTTAGGTAGAGGAATCAGAATTTCATCCCAGGCCTTTTGTCTTTGAGCCTGTGTTTTTAACCAGTATAGTAACACGCCTTTCAAATAGCACTCACGCACTTGTTTTGAAACTGAATTACTGAGGAATTTACCGCATTTGGTTTGACACCAAAAATAAGACTGAAAATGTAATCATGTTAAGAAAAGAGAAGAATTTGTTTTCACAGCAAAACTACACCAGAATTATCCCTCGGCATCTCTCTTCTGAATACCCCTATCTCTTGCCTAAAGCAAAAAGATCAATCAGCACTCTTTTACACTAAGCCCAGGTTAGGCCTCAGAATCCTTCTCTTTTTTTTTTTTTAAGATTTTATTTATTCATTTGAGACACAGAGATACAGAGAGAGAGAGAGAGAGAGAGAGAGCATGAGCAGTGGGAGAGGCAGAGGGAGAGGGAGAAGCAGGTTCCCCGCTGAGCCAGGAGCCCGATGCGGGACTCGATCCCAGGACCCCGGGATCATGACCTGAGCCGAAGGCAGACGCTTAATCATCTGAGCCACCCAGGCGCCCCCCTCGGAATCCTTCTCAACACAACATACTTGGTGCATAAGAGGAAACCTGTACGCTCCATCCAGCAGTACACTAAAACATGTGGTTTCATACAACACACGTGCATGTTACAGTCCAGTCTTTTTCCTTTTTTTCACAATGTATCTTAGAATTTACAAGACCAAAGCAAGGTGAGAAGTCAATGCTTCCATTACTGACAACCTATTTAATTGTACAGTTGACTGTTGAACAGTGAGGGGTTAGAGGCGCTGATCCCCCCAAACCAAAATCTGCACATAACTTTTGATTCTCAGAAACAGCCTACTGTGAGGGGCGCCTGGGTGGCTCAGTCAGTTAAGCGTCTGCCTTCGGCTCAGGTCATGATCCCAGGGTCCTGGGATCGAGCCCCGCATCGGGCTCCCTGCTCAGTGGGGAGCCTGCTTCTCCCTCTCCCTCTGCCTGCCTCTCTGCCTACCTCTGCCTCTCTGTCAAATAAATAAATAAAATCTTAAAAAAAAAAAAAAGAAACAGCCTACTGTGGACCAGACGCCTTACCGATAACATAAGCAGTCAACTATGTAACTATGTTACAGGTATTCAATACTATATTCTCACAATAAAGCAAGAAGCTAGGGAAAAGAAAATGTTATTAAGAAGATCATAAGGAGTTGCCTGGGTGGCTCAGTCATTTAAGCCTCCAACTTTTGATTGCGGCTCAGGTCATGATCTCATGGTCGTGAGATCGAGCCCTGTGTCCAGCTCCACATTCAGCACTGAGTCGGCTTGAGATTCTCTCTCCCTCTCCGTCTGCCCCTCCCACTCGTGCTCGTGCTCTCTCTCTCTCGCTTTCTCTCAAATAAAATCTTTAAAAAAGAAAAAGAAAATCATAAGGAAGAGAAAATACATTTACAATACTGTACTTTGAAAAGAAAATCCACGTATCAGTGGAATTCACAGTTCAAACTTGTGTTGGACAAGGGTCAGCTGTATTACTGCTTGAGGTCAAATTCTCTGGAAGCAGGGATTGAAACAGAAAATAGCATGCACACAGTTTATTGAGCGCTTCCAGGACAAAGGCAGTGAGGAAGGCAGGATAAAGCTGGAGAAGCAGCTAAGCAAGGACGTTTTCTCTACCTGATCACACCATGGAAGTAGGAGTACAAATTGCCATGAACTGTCAGTCCCACCTTGAGACAAAGGAGCCAGCCTTTTTATACCTTGGCATTGAGTCAATTATTGGCTGTGGGTTGCAGCTGGGGGTGGGAGGTAATCAACCCAGGGAAGGAGTTCCCCTTTGGCCAAGAGCAATTCTGTAGAGAAGGTTGCAGCTGTGAGCCTTAGCGGCCAACACTCAGCAGCTGAAAATGGACGTGCTGGTCTGGCCAAGCACCTGGGTGAGCACCAACATGGTGACTACAATGTCTTTTAATATTTGAAATTTTGTTCATGTGCATATATAACTTATTCTAAGCAGCATGTATTACCTACACTAGCATCAAACAACTGCCAAAGCATCTGAGCTCCTCCATATCGAGATGCTGGAAAGAGAGCTTATGGAGAATCACTTGTGGGACATTTTCATGGGCCAAGCCCAGAGGAGATGCCCATCACTTCTGCTCATGTAAAGGTCAGTAGATCGAAAATAAAATTTTTAAAAAATTAAAAATTGTTCCTGGTGCCAAAAGGGAAAGAGAACTTGCCCCATCTCCCTTTTCTTTAGCATTTCCTTTAGAAAACTTGAAACTGCGAATGCTTTCCCTTCACCTGGAGGGAGATGTAAATCTTTTTTAAAGCTAAATGAGCCTCCTGCCAGTTTTGCATTTCTGGAAGCTCTTTCTTTGTGCCACCTTTCTGAAATATGAACCTCAAGGAGCATGACAACCTGTCTACCTGTTCTAGCCTAGATGCTTGGCTCCAAGATGTGACTTCCCAATTGTTGAAAAGGTATGACAAGTTTCAGGGCACCTGGGTAGCTCAGTCTTGGTTAAGTGTCTGCCTTCAGCTCAGGTCATGATCCCAGAGTCCTGGGATTGAGCCCTGCATAGGGCTCTCTGTTCAGCAGGGAAGACTGCTTCTCTCTCTCCTTCTGCCTGCCACTCCCCCTGCTTGTGCTCTCTCTCTCCATCAAATAAGTAAAATCTTTAAAAAAAAAAAAAAAAAGACAAGTTTCATTTTCCCCTTGGATAAGGACAACTAGCATGCATATATAAAAGGGTGGGATTTCTTTTTGATTTGCTATCTCTAGCTATACCTGTGATGTGCATCACATTATTGTTTAATACGTATTCAATGATAAAACTTTTTTTCCTTGTCTACCTTTGTGGAGGTGTTTTCTGGGTTGGCAGGAAATTTATTTTTAAGTATTTCCTCAAAACTATCTTCCGAGGCTAGTACTCAGTCACATGGCCACAGCTGCGGGGGTAATATAGGAAATACCATTCATCTGTGTGTCCAGGTAAATAAGGAACTGGGTTTTGTTGGCAGGAAATCTTCTCTACCAATTTATGTCTGACTGGTCGACTGGTGGGGTGGGGGTGGGGCTGCAAATTAACTAACAATAGATAAACAGGAGAAAAGTTGTTTCACCTGCAAGAGTACTCGGTTACTCCCTGAAGAGTCAAACGTAAAGGTTTATATGCCAATATAAAAAGGAGGGTGGGGTGCCTGACTGGCTCAATTGGTAGAGCTTGTGACTCTTGATTGAGCCACACATTGGGTGTAGAGATTACTTAAAAATAAAATCTTAAAAAAAAAAGGTTGGTGGTTTAGGGCTACAATGGGAAAGTATGGAAGGTTCTATTGCTTTATATATATATATGTTCTATGTGAGATCCTCGATTCCATGAGCTATCTCTCCGAAAGAGAATGAATGCATCCATATCCCTGCCTTTCTCAGGTTCTGAGATTGCTTAATTTAAGCACAGTCTTTCTTTTTTTTTTAAAGATTTTATTTATTTATTTGAGAGAGAGAGAGAATGAGACAGAGAGCACGAGAGGGAAGAGGGTCAGAGGGAGAAGCAGACCCCCCGCTGAGCAGGGAGCCTGATGCGGGACTCGATCCTGGGACTCCAGGATCATGACCTGAGCCGAAGGCAGTCGCTTAACCAACTGAGCCACCCAGGCGCCCCTAAGCACAGTCTTTCTTACCTGCAAGGTTTTCATAACCACCAACACGAGGGTTCTTCACCTATAAAAGCCATCTAGCAGCACCCACATTTAATGTCATCAGTTGCTCAGTGCTGACTACCCCTATGTTAACTGCCTAAGTTCTCCTCCCGCAGCATCTGCGATTCCTGTAGCCTCTTGCTCTTTTATCTCAGATGCAGTCTTCGGTTCTGGAACATTCTTGCTGTTTACTTTTCCAGTTTTTTCCAAACCATAAAGTTTTTAAAGCTTTTTTTTTTTTTCAAGTAATCTCTACACCCAAACGTGGGGGCTGGAACTCACAACTCTGAGATCAAGAGTTGCATGCTCTTCTGACTGAGCCGGCCAGGTGCCCTGCCAATTATCTTTTTAATATACTCCCAATGGTGGCTGTAGTGATGCTCAAGGTAACACAATTCCATAAATTAGAAAGAAGTTTAGAAAAGGAACATCCCTGAAACTGAAGCCAGTATAAATTCACACAGCAGAAAATAGCTATTCTGCAGACAAAACCATTTTGCAGCCAAGGAAACTGAGGCTTAGAGTGTTAGGTGGGACTCAAACTCTGTTTCCAGCAAGTACACTAGACTCTCAGAGACGAAAACATTATCACAAAAAATAACAAGACTCTAGCTGACATCAAAGAAAGTGGAAAGCAAATTATACCTAAGAAGGTTCATGGGAGTACCGATGAGAAAACATGACTTTAGGGATGTTTGTACCAAATGTGGCCACAATTATTGAATTGTCTTTCTTTTTTTTTTTTTAAAGATTTTATTTATTTATTTGACAAAGAGAGACAGAGAGAGAGGGAACACAAGCAGGGGGAGTGGGAGAGAGAGAAGCAGGCTTCCCGCTGAGTAGTGAGCCCCATGTGGGACTCAATCCCAGGACCCTGGGATCATGACCTGAGCCGAAGGCAGACACTTAACAACTGAGCCACCCAGGCACCCCATCTTCCTCTTTTTTTAAGGATAATTCTCTTTCCTTCTCCTCTTCCTCCTTCTCCTCCTTCTTCTTGTAACAGCTGTATTGAGATATAATTTACACACAATATAATCCATTCATTTAAAGTGTAAAAATCCAGTGGTTTTTAGGATAATCACAGTTTTGCAACCATCACATAATCAATTTTAGAAGATTTCCATACCCCCAAAAGAAACCCTATACCCTTTATTTATGACCCTTAGTCCCCCCCTCTCCCAGCCCTAGGCACCCATTAATCTACTTTCTGTCTCTATGGAGTTGTCTATTCTGGACACTGCATATAAATGGAATTATATAATATGTGGTCTTTTGTGACTGACTTCTCCCACTTCAAGGTTCATCCATGTTGTGGCATGTATCAGAACTTCATTCCTTTTTATGGCTGATAATATTGCATCCTATAGATAATATCCACTTTATCTATTCATCAGTTGATGGACATTAGATTGTTTACATTTTTGGTTATTATGAGAAATCCTGCTATGAGCATTTATATACAAGTTTTTCTGTGGAAATGTTTTCATTTCTCTTCGGAACATACCTGCGAGTGGAGTGCTAGATCAGATGGTAACTTTATGTTACCCAACTTTTTGGGGCATTGCCAAACTATTTCCCAAAGACACTGAATCATTTTACATTCACACCAGGAGTGTTTGAAATTTCCAATGTTTTCACATCCTTAGTCACACTTGTTATCATCTCTCTTCTTTTTCATAGCTATCCTAGTGGGTGTGAAGTGGTATCTCATTGCAGTTTTGATTTGCATTTCCTTGATCACTAATGATGTTGAGCATCTATTTGAGTGCTTATTGGCCATTTGCATGTCTTCTTTGAACAAAGAAATCTCGGGGGCGCCTGGGTGGCTCAGTTGGTTAGGCGACCGCCTTCGGCTCAGGTCATGATCCTGGAGTCCCGGGATCGAGTCCCGCATCGGGCTCCCTGCTCGGCGGGGAGTCTGCTTCTCCCTCTGACCCTCCCCCCTCTCATGCTCTCTCTCTCTCATTCTCTCTCTCAAATAAATAAAATCTTAAAAAAAAAAAAGAAATCTCTATTCAGACTTGGATTAATTCTGGATACATTTCTGAAAATAGAAATTCATGGGCCAAAGTGTATGCTTATTTCAAGATCTACCTGGTAACATTGAATATATTCACCCTTCCACCAATAATAATGAGAGTGCCCCTTTTCTGTGCCCTTGTCAATACTAGGTACAAACTTTAAAAATTCCTTTCTATGCTAGTGGATAAAAAATAATATTTTATTGTTGGTTTAATTTAAATTTATTTATGAAGATTGTACTTTTCTCCCTATATATTTTTTGGCTATGTCAGAGATAGCTAGTTGCCTACCTAGTATCCCTCCATTCTCCTTTCTTCCTCACTAACAGAAATCCTAATTTTATTAGGTACAGTGATATGTCTAGCTAAAAAAATACATTTTCCAGCCTTCTTTGCAAATAAGGGTGGCCGTATATCACAATTCTGGACAGTGAGATCTAAGTGTATGTCACTGAGTGGAACTTCCAGAAAAGCATTTTTTTTTAAAGGTTTTATTTATTTATTTGAGAGAGAGAATGAGATAGAGAGAGCATGAGAGGGGGAAGGGTCAGAGGGAGAAGCAGACTCCCTGCTGAGCAGGGAGCCCGATGCGGGACTCGATCCCGGGACTCCAGGATCATGACCTGAGCCGAAGGCAGTTGCTTAACCAACTGAGCCACCCAGGCACCCCAGAAAAGCATCTTTAAAGGCAATCAGACTCTGCTGGTATGTTTCCCCCTTTTTCGTCTGAAATACAGACATGGTAGCTGGAACTGCAGCAGCCATTTGCAACAATTCAATTGGGAACAAACATGGTATATTTGTCAGCTAGGGCTGCCATAACAAAAACCATAGACTGGTTGGCTTAAACAACAGAAATGTTCTAGAGACTGGAAGTCCAAGATCAGTGTACCAACATGGTCGTTTTCTGGTGAGAGCTCTCTTCCCGGGTTGGAGATACAGCCACTTACTCACTGTGTCCTCACATGGTAAAGAGAAATAGATTTCACTCTTCTTCTCCTTCTCCTTCTCCTTCTCCTCCCTCTCCCTCTCCCTCTCCCTCTCCCTCTCCCTCTCCTTCTTCTTCTTCTTCTTCTTCTTCTTCCTCTTCTTTGGCTACAGTCCTATTGGATTAGGACCCATGCTTATGACCTCATTGAATGTTAATTATCTCCTAAAACTCCTATCTCCAGATACAGTCAAATTGGGGGCTAGGGCTTCGACATATGACTTCGGAGAGGACACATCACACTTCATAGCACATGGGAACTTTCACTAAGAGAACTAAAAGAAATCTCTGAACTAGCTCACCAGCCCAGATGAAATTCCTTCTAGACTATGTTATTTAAGCCACCATTATTTGAGTCTTTTTTTTTAATTTATATTTCTAAGTGGAAAAAAAACAATTTTATTCTGAACCTCCAATAATACTCTCATGCAATGGACATTGAATTTCATTCTTCCCAAAGGAACTACCCTCATTTTTTTTTAAATTTTTTTTTTAAGATTTTATTTATTTGCGAGAGAGAGAATGAGAGACAGAGAGCATGAGAGGGAGGAGGGTCAGAGGGAGAAGCAGACTCCCTGCTGAGCAGGGAGTCTGATGCGGGACTCGATCCCGGGACTCCGGGATCATGACCTGAGCCGAAGGCAGTTGCTTAACCAACTGAGCCACCCAGGTGCCCCTGAACTACCCTCATTTTATACTCTTTCTATAATAGTAATCCCATTTTTTTGTTCCAAGTTTCATTTTTTAAAACATTTTTTAAAATTAAAAAAAATTTTAATTCAATTAATTAACATATGTTATTGGTTTCAGAGGTACAGGTCTGTGATTCATCAGTCTTACATAATACCCAGTGCTCATTACAACACATGCCCTTCTTAATGTCCATCAGCCAATTACCCCATCCCACTCCAGCAACCCTTGGTTTGTTTCCTGTGATTAAGAGTCTCTTATGGTTTGTCTCCCTTTCTGGTTTTGTCTTGTTTTATTTTTTCCTCTCTTTCCCTATGATCCTCTGTTTTGTTTTTTAAATTCCACATATCAGTGAGATCATATGATAATTATTTTTCTCTGATTGATTTACTTTGCTTAGCATAATATTCTCTAGTTCCATCCATGTTGTTGCAAATGGCAAGATTTCATTTTTTTGATGGCTGCATATTCATTTGTCTTGTTGGTGGACATCTAGGCTCTTTCTGTAGTCTGGCTATTGTGGACATTGCTACTATAAACATTGGGGTACAGGTGCCCCTTCGGATAACTACATTTTTATATTTGGGGTAAATACACATATTTGAGTCTTCTGCTACATGGCACAATAACACAAAACCCCACTCCTAACTGATAGTTTGGCCAACCATAGTTCCTTAATAAATTGCTCATTCAGGCCAGGCTGTTCTCTCTGCCACCAATCTGCAGTCTCTCCAAAGCAATGTTGAATTAAGTTCGTATTAAACACCACTTTGAGGAAGCCAGTGTTTTCTAAAAAAATTTTTAAAAATATTTGTTTTCAGCTGTCTATAAAATAACATGGATTGGCTTCAATCCACCTATTCAACTAACTCACCTCTTACTAATTCTTTCTTTGGTATCATAATGTGATTTTCCACTTTGCTAACCCTTGTTCCCAGAATTTTTCTCACCTTCTGTTCTACACTTAAGACCTACCTGTCCTTCAAAATCGTGTTCAAACCTTAATTCTTCAAGAAAACTTACTTCAGCTGCTCCAGCCTATAGTGTTCTCTTTCTCCTTTGATTTCTGTGGCATTGATTTTTCTGCACTTCTAATTTTCCCTTTACATCATATTTACCTCTCGTTTTTCCTGACATCCCCCCCCAAAGAATATGAATATTCTGCAGCTTGGATTTGTATCTTATGTATACATAGCAGGGGCTTAATAAGTGTTTCCTGGTGGTTATGATCATGAAACTTGTACTGTTAATGTGTGTCCTGCTTGCTGGAAGTGGAGGTGCTGCTCACTCTGTCCTTTCATACATCCGCCATTGGCTAGAGAGTAAGAGCCAACCTATAGGGCATGGTATCAGGGTCTTTCAGTCTTGCTCCAGTCTACCTTTCCAGCACTTTCCGTTGCTGCTTCTCCAGCATATCTCTTGGTCTCTGCCATGATTTTTTCCTGCATTTTCTTTTTTTTCTTCTTAAAGATTTCATTTATTATTTCTTTGAGAGAGAGAGAGAGAACACGAGTAGGCAGAGGGAAAGAGGGAGAAGGAGAAGCAGGCTCCCCACTGAGCAGGGAGCCTGACCTGGGGCTCGATCCCAGGACCCTGAGATCATGACCTGAGCCAAAGGCAGACGCTTAACCAGCTGAGCCCCCCAGGTGCCCCCTGCATTTTCTTTATCACAAACAAGGCTGACTCTCTTCGAATAGTCCCTGAGTGGTACTACCCCGCCCCTGCAACCCATGCCAAAATCCAAGGTGACTCCACATCCATAATGTCCACTCAGTCTTCACCTCCAATCAGGGGCTATCAGTAGATTCTACATTCTATCAACTTAATATCTCTCATAGCTACATCTCTCCTCTCGATTATTGAACCAGTGCTTTCGTTCAGGTCTTCTTCTTCTTCTTCTTTTTTTTTTTTTTAAAGATTTTATTTATTTATTTGAGAGAGAGAATGAGATAGAGAGAGAGCATGAGAGGGGGGAGGGTCAGAAGGAGAAGCAGACTCCCTGCTGAGCCGGGAGCCTGATGCGGGACTCGATCCCAGGACTCCAGGATCATGACCTGAGCCGAAGGCAGTCGCTTAACCAACTGAGCCACCCAGGCGCCCTTCTTTTTTTTTTTTTTTTAAGATTTTATTTATTTATTTGAGAGAGAGAGAATGAGAGAGAGAGAACACATGAGAGGGGATAGGGTCAGAGGGTGAAGCAGACTCCCTGCTGAGCAGGGAGCCTGATGCGGGACTCGATCCAGGGACTCCAGGATCATGACCTGAGCCGAAGGCAGTCGCCCAACAAACTGAGCCACCCAGGCACCCTTGTTCAGGTCTTCTTTACTTCTTGCCTGGCCATGGCATTTGCCTCCTGCCTCTGTTCCAATCTGCCTTCAACCTTCTTTAACAGAGCCACTAATAAGTTGTTTTGCTTGCAAATATAAAGTCAATCCCTTACAGTGAATTGGCCATGGTTTTCCGGATAGAGTGTCATATGCACGGTTTCACGTGTCTTAGCCCAGGGGTCTGCTGTGCCAGATCCAGTCCACTGTTGCCTGTTTTGGTATATGAAGTTTTATCGGAACACAGCACACTTGTTTGTTTGCGTATTGTTTATGGCTGCTTTCACCCTAGAATGGCAGAGCTGAGTAATTATGATGGAGACTAGATGGCACACAAAATCTAAAGTATCTACCATCTTTACAGAAAAATTTGTCACACTCTCGTTTTAGCCCTTCATAAATAAGTCTCTACATATTTCTTAGTTTCTTTTTTTTTTAAGAAGATTTTATTTATTTATTTGAGAGAGAGAGTGCACACACGGGCGGGGAGGGGGGAAGCAGAGGGAGAGGGAGAAGAGGCTTCCCGCTGAGCAGGGAGCCCGATGTGGGGCTTGATCCCAGGACCCTGGGATCATGACCTGAGCCGAACGCAGACGCTTAACGACTGAGCCACCCAGGGACCCCTATTTCTTAGTTTCTTCTACCAGGTCTTCCCATCCGTCTTCATCACCATGCTCTTTTTTTTTTCACTGCAGCTGAACAGAGCAATCTGTAGTTATTTGAAGCAAAATATTTTTTCTGTTTTTTATGACCTTTCAAAATGCTTCTCATTTCCTGGAATGTCCCTTCAACCCCTATGGTCTTCTAACTCCTTCAAATATTCCAATTGCCCTTCCAGTAATCACTGATTTTGTCTGTGTCCTTGAGTGACTGTTGTGTTTGGGGACTAGTATCCTTTGCCCTCAGCAAAGCAAAAGGCCTTCGATAAACTAGAGCATTCTTCTTAGAAAGGAGCTCAAGGCCTCAAGAAAGATTTGTTCTTACCGTCTACACTATAGCATTCTTCCTAAGAGGAGTTTGGATAAGTCTGTTTTTCCCTCAAAAATGTTTTTAGCACACTCTATAGATTTCTACCCTAGGAAACTGTGCTAGCCCTCCTCTTAATCTGGCTCTGGTTATCAAATAATTCAAAACACAGGTAAAAGGTTTCCAGAGAAATTAAAATTATGTTCACACAAAAACCTGTATAAGTATGTTCATAGTAGCTTTATTTGTAATAGCCCCAAACTGGAAACAACCCAAATGTACTTCAATGGGTGAATAGTTAAACTGTGGTATATCCACACCACGGAATACTTCTCCACAAGAAAAATAAGACCGTTGATACACACAAGAACTTAGATGGATCTTAAGGGAATTATGATGAGTGGGATAAAAGAACCTCAAAAGGGTACATAACATATGATTCTATTCATACAACATTCCGAAAATGAAAAAAAATTAGAGAGATGGATGACAGATGAGTATTTGCCAGGAGGGGGATCTGAGGAAGGGAGCTGTGGCCATAAAGGGTGGCAGCAGGAGGGACACCTGGGTGGCTCAGTCGTTAAGCGTCTGCCTTCGGCTCAGGTCATGATCCCAGGGTCCTGGGATCGAGCCCTACATCAGGCTCCCTGCTCCACGGGGAACCTGCTTCTCCCTCTCCCACTCCCCCTGCTTGTGTTCCCTCTCTCGCTGTCTCTCTGCCAAATAAATAAATACAATCTTTAAAAAAAAAAGGGTAGCTGCGGGGACCCTTGTGATGGAACTCTTCTGTATCCTTACTGTTGCTGTTGTTACACAAATGGATACATGTAATAAAATTACATAGAACTAAACACACACACACACACACACACACACACACACACGACTGCATGTTGACCTGGTGTAATCTGAATGAGATGGGTGGATTATTATCCATGCCAATTTCCTGGTTGTGAGGTTGTACTACGGTTATGCGAGATGATACCATTGTGGGACATTGAGGGAAGGATATATGAGATCTCGTTCCGTTATTTCTTATGGCTGCACGTGACTCAACAATGACACCCAAATAGAAATTTAAGCAAATAAGCAAAAATAGAAACAAACAAGTAAAAGGTGGCTTCAGCCTAAAGGTGTGTTCACTAGCTTTATTCTTGAACCTGAGAAATTCTTGTCTAAAAAGGGCAATTATTATTTTGATTTCTTTTAGAAAGCACCAGGCAGTTGAGAATATAGTGTTCAGGATCTTCATGTTTTTATATATTCTTTCACCCAATTTATCCCATTTCTTTAAGCATTGCAATAACATCAGTCATCCTGTAACAACTACTTGCCAAGTATTTCCTGCATATCCAATCCACCTCAGGGGAAGTGCTGCACGGGGAGGATGGAGAAGGTGATCTTCCTCGGTACTGCCCCAGTGACTTCCATCCCGATGTAAACAAGGGCCAATAAAATATATCGGGTGAATGCCTCAACATCTGAGAAGCATGGCCAAAATCAGACCCCAAAAAGTAGGAACTCACTCTGGCACAGTTTCCAGGTCCTGAAAAGCAGAATTCTCAAGAGCCAGCATGTCAGGTGACCAGGCCAGGTGACCCTCTTGCCAAATCCCCTGCCCTTCCCTATCCCAACATTTTAGCCTTGTTTACGCTAATCTCCAGGCTAAGCTAGCTCCCTCAGGTGGGGAGCCAGAAAATTGCAGGTCATTCAAGTAAAAGTGCTTGGATAAGTCAAGTAAAAGTGCTTGGGTAAGTCAGTCTATCCCTACATGGAACCTGGAGAGACCTTCCTCTCTGCTCTAAAGCCTACAAGAGGACTCATTTCTGCAGGGAGCTCCTACACCGAATGGAATATCGAGCTACAGAATTTGCCAGAATTCGAAAAGAACTGAGAAATCTCCTTGTACGCTACCATTATCCTGCAGATTGAGATTCAGAAAGGACACGAGTGATTCCCAGAGTCCCATCAGCTAGAACTGGGCCTCTTAGCTTCCAATCAGGTTCTGCTGTTCGTCATTTCCTCTTTAAAGACCTGGGGTAGGGGCACCTGGGTGGCTCAGTCATTAAGCGTCTGCCTTCGCCTCAGGTCATGATCCCAGAGTCCTGGGATCGAGCCCCGCATCGGGCCCTGTGCTCAGTGGGAAGCCCGCTTCTCCCTCTCCCACTCCCCCTGCTTGTGTTCCCTCTCTCGCTGTCTCTCTCTCTGTCAAATAAATAAAGCCTTTTAAAAAAATAATAAAAAGCTGGGGTAGCAATGCACTTTTATCATTACCTCTTTATCTCTCCACCCCATGTAGCTTTTCTATCTTCAACTAAAAAGCAAACAACTGCCAACAACACCTACTTGCCACCTGCCTCTACCTCCAACTTCAACAATATGTCATAATCATACAATCATGTGTGTCCCATTGCTGCTTTGTTCCTGCCGGTCCCAGTCTTTCTGAACTCTTAAAAATTTACCAGTCAGGGGCGCCTGGGTGGTTCAGTCAGTTAAGTCTCTGCCTTCGACTCACGTCATGATCTCAGGGTCCTGGGATGGAGCCCTGAATCAGGCACCCTCCTCAGCGGGGAGCCTGCCGTTCCCTCTGCTCGTGCTCTTTCTCTCTCTCCCTGACAAATAAATAAATAAAATATTTTTTAAAAAATGTATCAGTCAAATGAAGCCCTCTTTCTCCTCCTGATCTTCACACATGCTGTGCTCTCTATGTAGAATGCCATTAACGTGAGACAACCAACTGAAAACCTATTAGAACTAATAAGGAAGATTAGGAAAAAGACAGGATATAGGAGTTGCATATGAAAATCAAGAGTTTCTTGGGCGCCTGGGTGGCTCAGTTGGTTAAGCGACTGCCTTCAGCTCGGGTCATGATCCCAGGGTCCTGGGATCGAGTCCTGCATCGGGCTCCCTGCTCTGCGGGAAGCCTGCTTCTCCCTCTCCCACTCCCCCTGCTTGTGTTCCCTCTCTCGCTGTGTCTCTCTCTGTCAAATAAATAAATAAAATCTTTAAAAAAAAAAAAAAAGAAAATCAAGAGTTTCCTGAAAATCAACAAAAAATAATGAGGAGATGTTATATAAAAAGAAATTCCCATTTACAATATCAATAAAAACCAAATCAACCAACCAAACAAACAAAAAAAACCATTAGGAAAAAAATTGAAACAAAAGTGCAAGACCTATATTTGTAAAAACTATAAAACTTGGCCAAAGGATGTAGAAGTTTGTCCTTCTAACTAAATGGAAAGACATTCTATGTGGCCTGGTTGGAAAGACCCAAATAGAGCGATGTTACTTGTGCCCAAATTAAATCTATAAATTTCAAGGCAATTCCATTTAAAATCTCAATGAGATTTTCTTTAAAAAAAAAAAATAGAACTTGACAAGATGATTCTAAAGCTCCTTTGACTCACTGTAGCATTGTTTGATAGAGGAAAAGACTGGAAACTACTTAAATGTGCATTGGGAGAGAACAATAGGATGCTAGGTAGTTATTAAAAAGAATCAGGCAGAACTATAACTATTGACATTGGAATTTCTCCCAGATCTATTGTTAAGTGAAAAGTGCACAATATGCTACAATGAGAGCCAAGAAGGAAGGGATGTGTATGTATTTTTATGTATAAAGATAATATATACACTAGTATGTATCTGGGATGTTTCTGGAATGATACAGAAGAATCTGGTAAAGGTGATTTTCTCTGAGAAGAGAACCTTTGGAACCGAGGGTCAGAGGTGGGAGGGAAACTTACTTTTCTCATATCTTTTTTTTTTTTAAAGATTTTATTTATTTATTTGAGACAGAATGAGAGAGGGAGAGAGCTCATGCGAAGGGGGAGGGTCAGAGGGAGAAGCAGGCTCCCCGCCGAGCAGGGAGCCCGATGCGGGACTCGATCCCGGGACTCCAGGATCATGACCTGAGCCGAAGGCAGTCGCTTATCCGACTGAGCCACCCAGGCGCCCTCTCATATCTTTTTGTCATTCTGCACATGCAATAATGAAAAGGGAAAAGACTTTTCATGAAACAAGTTCAGCTGGAAGTATATGTGCAAGAAGAGCCAAAAATATTCTGACAAAGAAGACAAGGTAGGGGACTTAACTCAACTGAATTTCAAAGTATACCAGAAATCTTTAGTATTAAAACTCTGTGGTATCAGACCTAGAATAGACAAATAGATCAGTGCAACAAAAGAGACCCAAGTATGTTGTGTTAATACAAATCCTCTGAGAACAAAGATGGGATGAGATCTCTCCCAACAATGAGGGGAAATACCTGTAAGCGAAAATGGAGAGTGAGTGGAGCGGGTTGGGAATGCACAGTCAGACCACAGTGCAGATGCCGCAGGGAGTGAAAGAAGGAGGCAAGGTCTTAGCCTGTAGTGCAGTTCTAAGAAAGTTTCAGAGAGTAGTATTACTAGGGTCTGGGGGTGGGGGAAATAGGGTACAAACTATCGGTTATATGATGAAGTCTGAGGATCTAATGTATAACGTGGTATCCATAGTTGTTAATACTGTATCATATAATTGAAATTTGCTAAGAGAGTGGAACCTGCATTCTCACCAAAAAAAAAAAAAAATAAGGTACATATGTGAGGTGATGAATGTGTTAATTGACCCAATGGTGGAAATCCATTCACAATGTATACATGTATCGAATTATCACATTGTACACTATAAATATATTATTATCTTATCTGTCAATTTTACATTAATAAAACTGAAAAAAAGAGAAGTTTCCACAAGGCCAACAGGAAGTCTTCCAGCCAAAGTCACTTGTTGGAGGGAATCCTTGTGTCCCAGAAACAGACCTTCCTTAGCATCTTTGCTGCACTCAGTCACTAACTGGCCTCAGAGCAAAAACAGTGATGGATTTCAGAGTGTAAGAGCTGGAGCCACTGGTAATTATTCTCCTGCAGTAGGAGGTCTGAGATCTCTATATGTGGCATGCATACACACACACAAATCTGCTATGTGTGTGTGTCAGGATTTGTACATACATGTATGATTATGATGTGATATATATATCAGGATGTAGTACATGTCGAACATGACATTTCAAGTCAATGAAGAAAAAGATGATTCAATAAATGATGTTGGGATGACTGGCAGTGGATTTAAAAATCATAGTTTTATTTATATCCCAATATAACACCTAACATCTAAATGTTAAAAAAAAAGAACTTAGAAAGAAAATATAAAACAATATTTTCTTGGACATGCAGAGGCCTTTACAAGAAAATCACTAAACCTAAAATCCATAAGGAAAAGATTAACCATTAGATTTTATTCAAATTTCAAGCTTTGATATGGTAAAAAGATCTGACAGGGGCACCTGGGTGGCTTAGTTGGTTAAGCATCTGTCTTCGGCTCAGGTCATGATCTCAGGGTCCTTGCATCGAGCCCCACATTGGGCTCCCTGCTCAGTGGGGAGCCTGCCTCTCCCTCTCCCTCTGCTGCTCCCCCTGCTTGTGCTCTCTCTCTCTGTCAAATAAATAAAGTCTTAAAAAAAAAAGATATGACAGATGAAAGACAAGCACCAGATTATTTCAGCACACACACACATACACACATATACACTCACACTCTAGCCAAAAAAATGGGCTTGAAAAAGAAATTCAAATGATCATTAAGCCTATGAAATGTTGCCTTTCTTACTAGTAATTAGAAAACTACCATGTAAAATAATGAGATACCATTTTTAGTTTCCATGCAGACTAAGACTTTTTTTTTTAATTAGTAACACTCAGTGTTGACAAGAAGCAGAGAAAAAAAGTACTCAGATACTTTGTTAAAGGAAGTGTTGGGACCCCTGGGTGGCTCAGTGGGTTAAGTGTCCCACTCTTGATTTCAGCTCAGGTCATGATCTCAGGGTTGTGAGATCAAGCCCCACATCCTGCCCTGCGTCCAGCCCTGCCTCTGGCTCTGCACTGGGCATGGATCCTGCTTAAGATTCTCTCTCTGCTCCTTCTCCCTCTCCCTCTCTCTCTAAAAAAAAAAAAAAAAAAAAAAGGAAGTATAAACTGGTGTAGATTTGGGGGAGGGAAAGTAGATAGTAGTCTGCAAAATTTTAAGTGCCCACATGCCTTAAATCAGAATTCCAAATCTAGAAACCTATGAAACAAAAATATTCACACATATGCACAAAGACGTATGGACAAGGATGTTTTGTGTGGGCAATGCTTGTAGAAGCAAAACATAGGAAAAAAAACCTAAGTGATTGTCATTAAAGGAATATTAAAGGCACATTAGAGGATGTAAATGCTTGTGGTTATATACAATGTATTCCATATATAGTAAATGGCTGTATTTATGTATGATATGTTATATTTTATGGAATATTCTGACTCCATTAAAAAGCAAAGAAAACTATAGCTTTATATATATTAGTATGGAAAGATCAAGGTATTTTAATAAGTGGAAAATCAATGTGTGTAACAATGTTATAAGGATTTGTTAACTTTTAAAGATTTTATTTATTTATTTATTTGAGAGAAAGAGAGAGAGAGAAACAGCATGAGAGGGGAGAGGGTCTGAGGGAGAAGCAGGCTCCCCGCTGAGCCGGGAGCCCGATGTGGGACTCGATCCCAGGACTCCGGGATCATGACCTGAGCTGAAGGCAGTCGCTTAACCAACTGAGCCACCCAGGCGCCCTGTTTTGTTAACTTTTAAAACAAAAGAAAAATCTACGTAAATAATGTGTTGATAAACATAATTTTTTGGGAAGAATCACATGCTATCATGTTGTTCTTTTCTGGCTTGTCCTTTTTTTTTTTTTTTTTTTGGCTTGTCCATTTTCTAGCCATGAATGTTATTACTCTTATTATTTTGAAAATACTGATAGATGGGAAGTGGGATTATGGGCTCCTCTTTATTTTTCTCTGAATTTGAAAAGAAAATAACAGAAGTTTTTTTTTTTTAAGATTTTATTTATTTATTTGACAGAGAGAGAGAGAGCACAAGCAGGGGGAACAGTAGAGGGAGAAGGAGAAGCAGGCTCCCCCCTCAGCAGGGAGCCCGATAAGGGGCTTGATCCCAGGACCCTGAGATCATGGCCCAAGGCGAAGGCAGCTGCCCAACCATCTGAGCCACACAGGTGCCCCAACAAAAGTTATTTTAAAATAACATGGAGGGGCGCCTGGGTGGCTCAGTCGTTAAGGGTCTTCGGCCTTCAGCTCGGGTCATGATCCGGGGGTCCTGGGATTGAGCCCCGCATAGGGCTCTCTGCTCAGCAGGAAGCCTGCTTCTCTCTTTCCCACTCCCCCTGCTTGTGTTCCCTCTCTCGCTGTGTCTCTCTCTGTCAAATAAATAAATAAAATCTTTAAAAAAACAAACAAACAAACATTGAAAGAGGGGCACCTGGGTGGCTCAGTCAGTCAAACGTCTGTGCAAACACACACACTGAACTAAATACTTATGTAATATGTAGATACAGATACAGGTGTTCACTGATACACCAACCTGTTAGTAGGGATGATTGGGGCGCCTGGCTGGCTCAGTGGGTACAGCATGTGACTGTTGATCTCAGGGTTGTGAATTTGAGCCTCATGTTGAGTGTGGAGATTGCTTAAAAATAAATAAATAAAATTTAAAAAATAGAAAAATAGGAACGATTTGTGTAGAAAGAAATGATACTATTGGGACAGGTGAAGGACACTTCAACTACATACACTTTATACTTCCATATTGTAGTTTTTAAGTTTTTCTCATTCATCACAGTTTTACAGATTCATTATTGTACCTAGGGCTTTCTCTCTGAAAATTTAAGATTTTATTCAGCTCTAGAAAATTATCGCTGCTCTCTTTTCACCACTCTTCCCTATATTCTCTTCCAGAACTCCTATATATCTAGATTTAGATAGATCTTAAAACAGCTTTATTGACATATAATTCCCATAACATACATAATCATTCATCCACTATTAAATATTTTGGAATGTCTCAAACTATCCTCCATGTTTCTTTTTTCTTTTCTTCTTTTTTTTTTTTTAAGATTTTATTTATTTATTTGACAAGGAGAGACACAGCGAGAGAGGGAACACAAGCAGGGGGAGTGGGAGAGGGAGAAGCAGGCTTCCCGCGGAGCAGAGAGCCCAATGCGGGGCTCCATCCCAGGACCCTGGGATCATGACCTGAGCCAAAGGCAGATGCTTAACAACTGAGTCACCCAGGCGCCCCTATCCTCCACGTTTCTTAACTGCGTTTTCTTATTTTCAAAACAATCTTTTCATCTCTGTGGTGCTCCTGAATTAATTTGTCAGGGATATTTCTCAAGTCTTTTTATTTTTTTAAATAATATTCATGCTAGGGGTGCCTGGGTGGCTCAGTCAGTTAAGCGTCCGACTCTTCAGCTCAGGTCATGATCTCGGGAGTGTGGAATCAAGCCCTGCATCAGGCTCTGCGCTCAGTGGGAGCCTCCTCTCTCTCCCGCTCTCTTTGCCCCTCCCCCCACTCACTCACTTTCTCTCTCTCTCTCTCTAAAATAAGTAAACCAATCTTTAAAAAAATAGCATTCATGGGCGCCTGGGTGGCTCAGTTGGTTAAGCGACTGCCTTCGGCTCAGGTCATGATCCTGGAGTCCCGGGATCGAGTCCCACATCGGGCTCCCTGCTCAGCAGGGAGTCTGCTTCTCCCTCCAACCCTCCTCCCTCTCATGCTCTCTCTCATTCTCTCTCTCACAAATAAATAAAACCTTAAAAAAAATTAATTAATTAAAAAAATTTAAAAAAATAGCATCATTCTAGACTTTATCTTGTTTGCTGAGATTTTTATTTCACTGTGGTTTTCCTTTCCAGTAGTAGTGTTTCATGATTCTGTTCTCCTCTATGGATGTTCTTTTTTTGCTTCTTTAAAAATCATAAACTTTTTCTTTTCTCTGTCATCTGTTTCCTTAGGAGTGTATCTTCCATTTGTTGTTTTCCATTGTTTGGTCCCACCCCACCATGATTGGTCATTTTGCAGTGTCCTCTCTGCAACTGACCAGGATATTCTGTCAACAGATAGCATCCAGTCCCTGGTTTATTGCACTTTTTTTTTTTATTATGTTGTGTTAATCCCCATACATTACATCATTAGTTTTTGATGTAGTGTTCCATGATTCATTGTTTGCGTATAACACCCAGAGCTCCTTGCAGAACGTGCCCTCTTTAATACCATCACCAGGCTAACCCATCCCCCCACCCCTTCCCCTCTAGAACACTCAGTTGTTTCTCAGAGTCCATAATCTCTCATGGTTCGTCTCCCCCTCCAATTTCCCCCCTTCATTCTTCCCCTCCGACTATCTTCTTCTTCTTCTTTTTTTTTTTTTTAACATATACTGTATTGTTTCAGAGGTACAGATCTGTGATTCAACAGTCTTGCACAATTCACAGCGCTCACCAGAGCACATACCCTCCCCAGTGTCCATCACCCAGTCACCCCATCCCTCCCACCCCACCCCCCACTCCAGCAACCCTCAGTTTGTTTCCTGCAATTAAGAATTCCTCATATCAGTGAGGTCATATGATACATGTCTTTCTCTGATTGGTTTATTGCATTTTTGGTCCTGCCTCAGAAACACACCCAACCCAGAATTGGTCCCCATTTCCCTGTGACAGTCCTTGGAACTTTCAGTGGGAACTACATCCTTACAAAAATGCTGCCTTCCTCCCTCTCATGGAGCAGCATTCTTGGTTCCTCTGGGGTGTGTCTCCCTATCCCCCCACCCTGCCCGGCTGGGAAGATCAATAATCTGAATATCATCTTTAGTTAATTAGGCTTTAACAACATAGTACAGCCCTCTGTAGCACAATCTTGATTGATTTTTTTTTTTTCTTTTTAGGTGATGGGCTTCTTGAGGCAGACCCTCACAGGTTTCTGAATGATTACTAAACTTGTGAAAAGGTGCTCAACAAATTAAAATCATAATGTGATACACCCACATACTCACCAAAATGGCTACAATTTAAAAGACTGGCAAATCAAAGTATTGGTACAAGTGTGGGGTCATGGGAGAGAAGATAAAATAGAATAACCACTCTAGAAACCTGTTTCATCATGTAAAGGCCAAAGGCAGGCTGCCTCAAAATATGCCACTTTGACAAACTGATTATTTTAAATAAAAGTTACTTAAGAGACAGTTTGTGCAAGGACACTCAGAACGTCCTCTGTCCCCCCTGAAAGCAGGAAATAAATCTCTCCCTGTACTAGGAGGTAAAGCCACATCCTTATCCCCAAAGATGGGAAATTTAGAGCCAAGAAGGCTATATAAACAATGCTTTGTGACTTTTTAAGTAATTGAAGCTCCCAAAGCTAAGTTTTCTTTGTCCTGTCAATTCTGCATAGATTTATTGCCTCTTTGTCTAAAAAGTATAAAAACGTGGGCTGACTTGGTCATTTATTTAGGTCTCAATGTCATTATTGGGCCTCTGTGTTCACCTAACAAAACTTCGGCTTTTTTCTCCTGTTAATCTGTCTCATGTAAATTTAATTCTTAGTCTAGCTAGAAGACCCTGAGGGGTGGAGGGAGAAATTTTTCTTCCTTTCAGTAGTTTCTCATAAAGTAAAATGTTCACCATGATAGAGCAATTTCCATGAGAGAGGAATCCCACTTCTAGGCATATACTCAGAAGACGTGAGTGCACATGTCCAAAAAACAATTGTACAGGAATATTCACAGAAGCTTTATTCATAGCAGCCCAAACTGGAAGCAAACCATCTGTCCATCAACAGAAGACTAGATAAAGAAATGGTGGTACACCAAAACAGTAGTACACCACACAGCAGGATAAAGAAATGAACAATTGATACACACAACAGTAACACTGTATGATTCCATTTATAAGAAGTTCAAGAACAGACAAACCCAAGCAATGAAATCAGAATGGTGGTTATATTGTGCCATGGGCAGGGAATGGGGGCTGCGGGGCATGGGATGATGGGAAGGAGACAAGAAGGAATTTTCTGAGGTGAAGGACTTTTTTTATCTTGACCTAGACAACGGTTGCACAAGTGTACATATTTGTCAAAATTCATTAAACTTTACACTACACTTGTTCATCTTTTATTTATTTTTCTAAGATTTCCTTATTTATTTGAGAGAGAGAGCAGGAGGGGCAGAGGGAGAGGGAAAGAGGATCTCAAGCAGACTCCACACTGAGCATGCAGAGCTCCATCTCATGAGCCTGAGATCATGACCTGAGCCAAAACCAAGAGTTGGCCACTTAACTGACTGCACCACTGAGGCGCCCCTAAACCTGTTCAACTTTTTTTTTTTTAGATTTTATTTATTTATTTGGCAGAGACACAGTGAGAGAGGGAACACAAGCAGGGGCAGTAGGAGAGGGAGAAGCAGGCTTCCTACTGAGCAGAAAGCCCGATGTGGGGCTCGATCCCAGGACCTGGGATCATGACCTGAGCCGAAGGCAGTCTCTTTTAATGACTGAGCCACCCAGGTGCCCCTGTTCATCTTTTAATACATAAGTTATACCTCACTAAAGTACTGTTAGGATAAAGAGTTGGAGAATGGACATTGTGTGTTTTCTGATGAGGAATACATGACTTATTAATGGGCTCTAAAAATAGATAATATTTAGTTTTTATTTAATTTCACTCAGAAACTTTTTCTATTTCCTTTCACTGTGTCCATCACTAGTACTGATTTTACCCAGTTAGTTCCATTTCCAGAATTAAAATAGAACTGAGACAAGGAGAGAGAAGAAAAAATCGTACATGATGTACTATGATAAAGATAGAAGTAGATTTAATTACTTAATGATAAAGCTGTAATAGAATTAACTAAGTTGTGGGTAGTGACAAATATAGGGAAAGAAGTATTTCTCCAGAGAGAAGGAAGGATATCTTGGAGGAAGTCTTTAGAGAGAAAAGGTGAGCTGAGAGCACTAATTAGCTGTATATGACCTCAGGGAAGTCACTTAATCTCTCTAGGGATGATTCCATTTTACAGATTTTCTTGTATGTTAAATGATAGGATTGAACTGAGCTCAGAGCATCATTTATTAAAATACAATATAATAATTAATATTCCTGAGTCATCCAGGAAAGGCTAATTTCTATTCTCGGTATTTTGCTTCATTAGGTCAAGTATGTAACACATTGATTTGTAACAAAAAATTATTACTGACATATTGAATGTCTACTTTGTGCCAAGTAATGTCCTAGGTCATATACTTGTCTTATTTAACTTACCCTTTAATTAGCAAATTTTATAATTTGTATAATTGGATCAAGTAAAAATGTTTTAAAATAACATTTATATATTTTTTCATTGTAATAATAATGTAGCATTTTTGCCAAAAACAAGGAAACATAGAAAATTATAACAAAAAATAATCCTGTCACTTCAAAATCGATTATTATTTTGGAGCACTATATGTTGAATCTTTTAATACACATATTTGTTTTTAATTTGTTTTGTTTTATAAAACTGAGATCAAATTCAAAATATATTTTCTTCTTTCTCTCTCTTTCTTTCTTCTTTCCTTTTTGAGAGAGAGAGAGAGCACATGCCAGCAGGGGCTGGGGGGCAAGGGACAGAGAGAATCCCGAGCAGGCTCCATGCCCACCACAGATCTATTCAGAAAGGAGCGGGTAGGGATTAGGGAAATCACAAGTAATAATGCAGTATGTGACACACTGGGCATGAGGACGGATGAAGGGGCAGTTACAGGAATCTGTAAACAAAGAAAGCTTGGTGGAGACCCCTGCCTGATCTAAGCTGTAGTAGGCATTTGGTTAAGGGAACAAACTATAGAGATGATCCCTGAAAGTAGAGTCTTAACAGCCTGCAGCAATCCTAAAGGAGAGATCGGAGGGATGAATGCCAAGACATCCCACCTGGCTCTGAACTCCTGCCTGTGCTCTCCACTCAGATTATTCTCCCCTGCAGAAGCCAGAGGGCCAGGGAGACTTTGGCATGGTCCACACAGGGTGGCTTCCTTGGGTACAAAGCACGGTAGAAAAAGTGGAAAATGCGTCTGGAGGGGTAAATGGAAATATCTCTCTAATGGCCTGGTCTGGGAGTCAGAGAAGGTTTCTCTTAAGAAGTTATGTTGAATCTGAGATCTAAAGGACGTATAGGTGTCAAGAGCGTGATGAGTCCAAAGAAGACATTCAAATGGCCAATAGGTATATGGAAAGGTGCTCAACATCACTAATCACCAGGGAAATACAAATCAAAACCACAATGAGGGGTGACTGGGTGGCTCAGTTGGTTAAGCTTCTGACTCTTGGTTTTCAGCTCAGGTCATGACCTCAGGGTGGGGAGATCGAGCCCCACATCACGCTCTGCAGGCAAGTCTGCTTGAAGATTCTCTCTCTCTGCCCCTCTCCGCCCAAATAAATAAATAAGTCTTAAAAAAAAAACACAATGAGATGTCACCTCACAACTGTTAGGATGGCTATAATCAAAAGACAAGAGATAACAAATGTTGGCAAGGAGGTGGAGAAAAAGGAATTCTTATACTCTGTTAATGGGGATGTAAACTGGTATAGCCATCATGGAAAACAGTATGGAGATGCCTCAAAAAATTAACAATAAAACTACTATTATGATCCAAACGTGCTACTTTTGGATATATATCCAAAGGAAATAAAATCAGTATCTCAAAGAGGTATATGCATTCCCATGTTCACTGCAATATTATTCACTGTAGCTAAGATATGGAAACAACCTAAATGCTTATTGATGGATGAATGGAAAAGGAAATGTATATCTATATAGATCTATATCTGCATTTGTATAGATCTCATATACAAGTAAATGAAATTTGTGATAATATGTAATAATAGGTGATATGTCATACAAGATATATGTGAGATATATATAAATATATACAAAATAAATAAAAAATATGAGATATATATCTAGCTCAGATATAAAATGAAATACTTCTTAGCCATAAAAAGAAGAAATCTTTTCATGTGCAACAACATGGGTAAACCTGAGGCATTATGCTGAGTAAAATAAACCAGACAAAGACAAATACTCTACAGTATCACTCATGTGTGGAATCTAGAAAAAAAAAAAAAGCCAGTTTCATAGACTCAGAGAACAGAATGGTGGTTATGCCAGAGGCTGGGGGAGAGGAGGAAATGCAGAAAGGTGGGTCAAAGGGTACAACTTTCAGTTAAAAGAAGAGTAAGTTCTGAGGACCTAATGTACAGCAAGCGTGGTGATTATAGCTAACAATACGGTATTGTATACTTGACAGTTGCTAAGAGTAGATCTTAAGCATTCTCACCACACGCACACGCACACACACACATACACGCAGAAATAGTGGATACAGAAGAGTTAATTTCGGTGAGGTTGTATTATCTTTATCTTCGTAATCATTTCACAATGTATAGGATATCAAATCATCATGTTGTACACTTTAAATATATGTTTGTAATTATTCCTCAATGAAGTTAGAAAATTAAAAAAAAAACTTTTAAAGAACATAATGAGTAAGAAAAAGAACACACTAAACAGAGGGAATAGCTTGTGCAAAGTCCCTGAAGTAGGAGAGCAGGTTTAAGGAATTGAAAGGACAGGGGATGAGGGGCACCTGGGGGGCTCAGTCGGTTGAGCAATAGACTCTTGATTTTGGCTCAGGTCATGGTCTCAGGGTTGTGGGATGGAGCCCCGCATCAGGCTCTGCACTCAGGGGGAGTCTGCTTGGGATTCTCTCTCTCCCTCTCCTTCTGCCCCTCCCCTAGCTCTTACAGGCTCTCTCTCTCTTAAATCAATCAATAAATCTTTTTTTTTTTTTTAAGATTTTATTCATTTATTTGACAGAGAGAGACACAGTGAGGGAGGGAACACAAGCAGGGGGAGTGGGAGAGAGAGAAGCAGGCTTCCCGCGGAGCAGAGAGCCCGATGCGGGGCTCGATCCCAGGACCCTGGGACCATGACCTGAGCCGAAGGCAGACGCTTAACAACTGAGCCATCCAGGCGCCCCTCAATAAAGAAATCTTAAAAAAAAAAAAGAAAAAAAGAAAAAAAGGACAGTGGATGAAACAGAAAGACAAAAGGGGAGAACAGAATCCAAAGAATGAAGATTTTGGCAGGACCACATTGTAGGTTCCATTAAGGATTCTGGTTTTTATCCTTAAAAACCCAAAGTAAGCCATTGATAAGTATTAGGCATTCAATGACAAATTAGATTTGTGTATTTAGAAAATTCCTCAGGGGAGAATGGATTGGCAGGGAGGCAAAAATGAAATGGAAGTGGGGATAGCAGTAATCCAGGTGAGAGCTTGGAGTACGGTGGTAGATGGGGATGGTGAGACAAAGAAAAGTTTGAGAAATATGGGGAACATAAAATTGAGAAAACTTAAATATGGGGAACATAAAATTGAGAAAACTTTGCCATAAAGAGAAATATGGGGAACATAAAATTGAGAAAACTTAATGGAAAGCTTTTTGGAATTGGGAAATTATAAAATAGTCATAGGGGTGTCTGGCTGGCTCAGTCAGTAGAACATGTGACTCCTGATCTTGGGGTCATGAGTTTGAGCCCCACATTGGGTGTAGAGCTCACTAAAAAAACCCAAATAAAATAGTCAATAAAGTAAAAAAAAAAAGATTTGGCTGTTTCTTTTAATGAGTTAAAGCCTGGATATACTCTGGATATAAAGGAAAATGGTTTAGAAGCTGAACAATGGGAGCAGAAACTATTTCTACAATTTAGGATTTGTTAATTATTAGGGGAAGGTGATAGGCATGGGGAGGAAGAACTGGGAGGGAGGGCAGAGGGGTGACACCAAGTAGACAATGAGGAAATAGGAACTTATGCAAAAATAGCTCAGGTTGCTGCAGATTTGAGAAGCTATAGAACTCTGGAGGAAATAGAACTGCAATAAAAATAGTTTTTCACAGAAATACAAATAAGGAAGCAAAACAAAATTAATAATTTTTTTACCCATTATTTATTAATTTTGCTTTTTCCTAGTTAACAGCACAGCCTGTTTCCATTCTTTAATTTTTTAAAAGATTTTATTTATTTATTTAAGAGAGAGAGAAGGAGCAGGGAGAGGGGCAGAGGGGAGGGAGAAGCAGACAGACTCCCCACGGAGCAGGGAGCAGGAAGTGGGGCTGGAGACTTCAGGATCATGACCTGAGCCAAAGGCAGATGCTTAACTGACTGAGCCACCAAGGCACCCCAAATTTTCAAGATTGTGAGCTTCCTGACGGAGGACCCTCACTTTCTCAAGTATTTTGAATATGTCAGGACTGTCATTACCTAATTACTTTGAACCACAGTGATAATCCTGGGGACCAGTGTGAGGATTAATTGTCTGTCTTCTACAAACCCTCCCCAACTATTTGCCCCTCTGTTGAGGGCAGCGTTTCCTCATATTACACTACAGTGTAAGCTTCTGGAAAGCAAGACTGACGTTAAGTGCGGATGGGGTAAGTACAAGTGCTTTGAAGACTAGAAGAGGATGGAAAGGCAAGTGTAGAGGCAATCTGGGTGCCATTTACCTGGTAGGTGTGGACATGAACCTTAACTCCGGCCCATATTTCCTCCTATTGCATTAAGTATTCTCATGCATGGGTGTTAACGGGGTAGGGGGTTTCAAAGAACATCTCACATCTCCTAGTCCGTCCCTCTCACATGTTCTATCGGTCAAGTGCGGGAGCCCAGGGAGGACAGTCTCCATGCCAGGTGTGCTCCTGCACAGAGTAGTCACTAATACATATTTCTGGAATAAATGCATGGGTGATGAAACTCTCGCGCAATGGAAACTTCTTGCGGTTCTTCCCCTCCCAAGCCTACTAACCCCCCTCGCCCCCATTCCTTCCGCAAGCCCAAAGCCCGCGCCACCCACAATTTATACAGAGGCCCCGCCCACCTCCAGGCGCGGCCGGGCACCTGTCCCCCTGACTCCGGGATGCGCGGAACCGTGGGACGCGCGGAACCGTGGTCAAGTTCCAGGCCACAGTGCGCTTGCGCAGGAGGCGCTACCGGCTGGAGGGAGGCGGAGCCTGCAGTGCTTAGACCGCGGTGATAAGGAAAACACGGAAAGGATCAGAAAGGGAGTAGACTCTGGCTCCGAGGGGTTAGTGACGGTGGGGCCATTTAGAGGGTGTCGGGCGTGTACTCAAAGAGAACCTGTTGGAGACTGACCTGAGTTTACACGCGATGCACCTTTTACCGCTCACAGTAGAAGTTGTTGATTTTGCCTTTTTTTCAGTTAAATTTAGTGGTCAAGACCTGGTGCTTTGCAGGTTCCAATCCAGTATGACTTGGTGTGACTCTGTGGACTTAGGCAGGTTACCTGCCCAAGCTTCAGTGTTTACCTGTATAAAATGGAGCTGGTAATAGTCATTGACCGCACGTGGCTTTTGTGAAGATTAAATGAGACTGCGCAATAAGTGATAACTGCTATTATTATCATTATCATTATTAATAGCGTAATAATTGTCATACTGTATTGTTTTTGGTGTGTGTGTGTGTGTATGTGTGTGTGCGCGCGCGCCGGCGCGCACCAGGATCTTTTGTATGTAACCTTTATGCTGGTAATCCTTGAAAAATATCAGAGTATGTAAGAAGTAACAGGAAATTCAAGACTGGAAAATGTTCTGATTTTAAAAAGGAGAAAAAAGTAGATCTTGAAAAATGCGGTCTAGTAATCTTGACTTTTACTGAGCACCAATACAAACCCAGGATGGATCATATCAAAGGTCATTTGTGAGCATTTAGAAAAATAACTGGTGTCCATTATGAGGCAATCTGCAGTAAGAACAAATAAGTCAACCCAGACTAACCTCTTTGAATGGTAGTAAACTGATACCTCAGTGGAAAAATCTTTTTGTCTTTCTGGACTTAAGTCATCTGAAAAATATCTTAGCCTGAGGTACTGCCCCATTGTAAGTTTCGTTTTGTTTCTTTTCTTTTTTTCTTTCTTTCTCTCTCTCTCTCTTTCTTTTAAGATTTTATTTATTTATTTGACAGAGAGAGAGAGAGAGCACAAGCGAGGGGAGCTGCAGGCAGAGGGAGAGGGAGAAGCTGAGCAGGGAGGCCCATGCAACCTGGGATCATGACATGAGCTGAAGGCAGCCGCTTAATGACTGAGCCACCCAGCCGCCCCTAATTTATTTTTTTTTAAGTAAGCTCTACACCCAACATGGGGCTTGAACTCACAACCCTGAGATTAAGAGTTGCATGCTCTACCTACTGAGCCAGCCAGGTTCCCTCCATTTGACATCAATCTTACAAAGAAATATTCTTTTAGTTTCACAGGTAATAATGTGTATACCTTTATGTTGTAAGTACTTCAGAAAGTCAAAATAAAGCTAAAGCCTCCCAATGTCCCCTCCCAATTCTACTCCCACCTCCAGTTATCTTCTTTTATCTGTTTAGTGTACACTTTGTCCAGATATTGTTAAATCTATCTCTATACATGTATGACTTGTAGCTGTTAGGACTTTATTCAGCCAAATGAATACCCATAAAAGAAAGCAGTTCATTAGTGTCATTCAGAAAGAAGCTTAGGGGCAGGCTACACATAGCCAGCAGTGCAGGGCTGCCCTGTGATATCATTTGACACCATCAGGAGCCCAGGCTCTTTTTTTTCATTTCCACCATCCACAAAAGCATCTGGATTTGTCCTTATGGTCACAAGGTGATTGCTGCTCCTCTAAGAATATATCCACACACTAGACAGGAAAGGACAAAAGTCCTCTTCTTGTGAAGTCATCTTCTTGGGAAGCCTACCATAACATCTGCCTACAATTCATTGGCCAGAGCTGTATATATATATATGACTCTTCTATCAACAAGGGAGTCTAGGAAAGTAATTTACCTTTCAAGTATCTATAAAGTATAGACTGGCACAGTAAAAGCAAGTTGTGAATATCTTCCGGGCGACCCACTTTTCAGTGTCTGCTATAGAAATATTGAGGTTGGTTTTGCTTTTTCCATAAATGAGCTCATACTGTATATATTTTTTGCAACTAGCTGTTTTTCCTTAGTAATATGAATTAGAACTTTGCATGTGGCATATATGAAACTTCCTTAGTTCCTTTAGCTGCTGCCTGTTACCCTCGTTTCATTATTCTAAGGCACACTTTTTCATTCACATTTTATGATCTTGAAAATTGGTATGCACCTTACAATTGCTGTTGGCTAGGCAGCATTAGCGATGTAGCTGTCATTGCCTGCTGGATAGGCTTCAAAACTTGCCGAATGGATGTTAGCAGCCTGGAATATTGATGATTCTGAGTCTAAACATGATTCAGAAGGTTCAGACTCTCAGAAAAGATTTAGACATGCCTTAATTTATTTCATGAATACTTCCCTTTTAATGTATGCACAAGGATGATATGGAATTTAAAAAACCCATGTCTGAAGTCTCAGTTGGCTTTTCGAATAAGTATGAAATAAAAATTATAAGTGATAAGAAAGCTTGGTGTCATAGTTTAATTAGGAACATTTTTCTTAGTGATACATAAAATAATGATGTCTGTAATTGATGACTTCCTGAAGTCAATGAAATATGGTGTTCAACACTATGGCTATTCCAGAGTTTATCTAATTGTTTCCCTATCAATAGATGTTTTTCCTTTTTTTCACATAATGCTCCAGTAAACCCTTGTCCATGCCTTTTTCCATATGTGCAAGTAGTATTTTTCTAGATACCTAGAATTTCACAATTAAAAATTCTAATAGTTACTGCCCTCCCCCAAATCTATAACCCCCATCAAATATTGAAAAAAACTGAGGGACATCCCATAAAATCCCTGACTAATACTCCTCAAAACTGTCAAGGACATTCTAAACTAAAGACAGTGTACTATGTCCACATATACCCCCACATCCAGTGTCTCCTATTGTTAACCTTGTATATTAGCCTGGAGCCTTTTTTAAACATAATTTTTAAAAAATATTTTTATTTATTTATTTGACAGAGAGAGAGACAGCGAGAGAAGGAACACAAGCAGGGGGAGCGGGAGAGGGAGAAGCAGACTCCCCGCGGAGCAGGGAGCTCAATGCGGGGCTCGATCCCAGGACCCTGGGATCATGACCTGAGCCAAAGACAGACGCTTAACCGACTGAGCCACCCAGGAGCCCCGAAATTTTTCTATTTTCTATTTAATTGATCAGCTTTTTTGCCATTTTGAGTTCTTGTTTGTATTTCTCCTAAGTCCTGTCTTCCCAAGTCAAAGTTAGCAGATCTGACGTTTGCCATGTGCAACTTTAGCCACCCTCAATTTAATTTTGTATTATTTCCACCAGAAATATTTATTATGAATTGGATTAAATACTGATAGCTTATACTAATTCTTAGTTAATTTATGAGAATACTGTAAGGAAATCCTTTTAGTTGCTCCAGAGGAGTAAAATTTTCTTCTACTTTATCGTCTTCTTTCCTCCTCCTCCTTGTTCTTCCTTTCTCTCTCTCTCTGCCTCCTTCCTTCCTGCCTTCATTTACTTTCCATCATCAAAGTTGCAATGAACATGCCTCTTTGTAGCCACAGGCAAATATTTTTCCAGAAGAGATACTTAGAATTGGAATTGCTGTGTTAGAAATTGGATAATGAAAGGAAGAGAGGAGTGGCAATGAAAGCTGTTCACGGCCATCGAGGATCAAAACCAAACTCTTCATTCTGGGCACCTGGGTGGCACAGTTGGCTAAGTGTCCGTCTTTCGGTTTCAGCTCAGATCCTGATTGTAGGGTCCTGGGATAGAGCCCTGCACCAGGCTCCACGCTCAGCTCAGAGTCTGCTTGCGATTCTCTCTCTCTCCCCCTCTGCCCCTCCCACTTGTGCGCTTTCTCTCTCTCTTACTCTCTCTCAAATAAATAAATAAATAAATCTTACAAAAAACCCCAAACTCTTCATTTTTCAGTCGCTAAACGTCTTTCCCAAGGTTTTGCAGCCTATTCGTGGCAGAGCAGGTCTAGAAATACAGAACAGTGTCAAGCAGTTTTTTGAAAAGTAATGCAAGCTTGCCTCCGTGTCTTTAGACATTTTCAAGGGTTTAGACCTGGCGCAATTGTCGCAGCTGGTGGAACGGTGTGTGCAGACTGCCGTTGCCTGGGGTCTGGTGTTGAGCGTGGATGTAGATGAGCTCAAGGACAAATGCGCACCTGTGAGCACAAATTTGGGTCTACGAAGAACACTGGAACACTGGATTTCACTCTGGCCTGTTCCGCCATCACTTTCTGAGCTGACACTCCTCTGGATTGTTCCACCAGCACTGGCTTTTGTTCTTAACAACTTGTTCAGCGCTCCCCACTCCTGGCCCCTCATTCCTTCCCTGCACAGGCAGACCCCGCAGACTGAGGCATTTTCGTTTGTCTCAGGGCTCATGTCTTATGAAAGATACTTGGATATATTTGGCCATTGAAGAATAGCCTACCTTTCTCCAACTTAGGGAAGGAGATGTTCAGATAGAAAATTAACTCAAGGGGTGCCTGGGTAGCTCAGTTGGTTAAGTGTTTGCCTTCGGCTCAGGTCATGATCCCAGGGTCCTGGGATTGAGCCCCGCATTGGGCTCTCTGCTCCGCGGGAAGCCTGCTTCTCCCTCTCCCACTCCCCCTGCTTGTGTTCCCTCTCTCGCTGTCTTCCTGTCAAATAAATAAATACAATCTTTAAAAAAAAAATTAACTCAAATGCACTCAGTGGTTAGATCCTAGGAGGAATATCTGAACTTCCTAAAAACTAGCTTCCTGCTTCATCTGTGCTTGATATTGTATTTAAAGAGAAAGGTGCAAAGAGACAGATTGACTAGCAGTTAGAGATTGCCTGACAGGATAGTTGTACCTTAGTGGGGTCACCACAGATCAGTCTTCCTCTATGTGATAATAATAGTTTATATTATAGGGGAACTACTAAGGAGCTTTTTATATATCTACCTCATTTAATCCTCTCAACAATTCTGTGGTGTATGTATTCTGCTTTATAAAGTCACTCACCATCTTTTTTTTTTTTTAAGATTTTATTTATTTATTTGACACACAGAGAGAGAGCAGCAGAGGGAGAGGGAGAAGCAGACTCCCCACTGAGCAGGGAGCCTGACGCAGGACTCGATCCCAGGACCCTGAGATCATGACATGAGCCAAAGGCAGATGCTTAACCGACTGAGCCACCCAGGTGTCCTGATCACTCCTCATCTTATAGTGACTACGATTTTCCAGAAGAGTCTCAATTTCAAAAATCTTGGTCCATAATTGTCATTAGCTATCAAAATGCTTCAAAAGTTTTGATACTTCAGCGTCTGAACTATAACTCCCAGACAACCTCTACCATCAGAGAGTGGACTACAAATACTTGTAATACAATTTATCCTGATATTTGGTTCAGAAAGTATGATTTCAGTGCATCTACCCACCCATGCTAGCTTCCAGCAAATATCCCCAGTTCCTGCTGTGCTGGGTGGTTATTTTTGTACTGGATGATACCTCCCTTGCATCCCATAACTGCTGATTGAGTTAGAAGTAGACTTCTAGTCCGAAAGCAGTCAATTCATAAGCTTCCAGCTTGCGTCCTGGCATGAAATGATGAGATGGGCCAATCACATTTTTTTGTGTGGGTAAATATGAACCAAGAGACAAGGAGGAGGTTTCTACCCTAGGCCTGGGTAGTCATGATGGTCAAGTGCAGGTGAATAAGCAGAGAGAGCAGTCTGGGAGATAGGGGAGAAGGAGCACAGGGACAGAGGGAGACAAAGATGGACCAAGACAAAGAAAAGGGACTGAGAGACAAGAAAAAGTTAGAGAGGCAGAGACATAGAAAGACACACCTCAAATAAGAGAGAGAAAAATTTGGTTCCTATTGGCTTTTAAGTTCCTGTGAGGCCCTGCTCAACTTAGGTTCCTGCCCCCAAAAGCCAGATGAAAGTAGTTTCTATGTCTACACTCAATTAGATTTTAGGGGGGGTGCCTGGGTGGCTCAGTCAGTTAAGTGTCTGCCTTCGGCTCAGGTCACAATCTCAGGGTCCTGGGATGGAGCCCCATCATGGGGCTCCCAGCTCGGTGGGGAGCCTGCTTCTCCCTCTGCCTCTCACCCCCCATTCTCTCTCTCTCTCCCCATCTCAAATAAATAAATAAAATCTTTAAAAAAACTGGATTTTAGGGAGACTGGATCTGGCCAGTCAAAATCATAACAGGCACATGGATAAACTAAAAACCAGTGTATTAATTTGCAAAGAGAATTGTACTTTCTCAGAACTCTGGAGTGTTCAGGTTGGATGATCAGTCTATTTTTCCTCCCGTAAGAAAACTTTTGTAGAAACCAACTCTTATGTCAAGACTGCTTGGTGAGACTGGACCTGAGCAAAGGGTAGACCATTGTCAGAGTTGCCTTCAACATGAAATCAGAGTGCAATGCATCGTGCATCTCCAATGTGGGGATGGACTGCCTGAGGCAACCATAGGGAAGGGATGAGTCACATGGATATGTTCTTTCTCTATAGCTTCCTATTATTAGACTCTATGTGGACTCCACCCTTTTGTTAACAGTTTCTTTTTTTTTTTTTTTTTAAGATTTTATTTATTTGACAGAGATAGACACAGCGAGAGAGGGAACACCAGCAGGGGGAGTGGGAGAGGGAGAAGCAGGCTTCCCGCCGAGCAGGAATCCTGATGTGGGGCTCGATCCCAGGACCCCGGGATCACGACCTGAGCCAGAGGCAGACGCTCAACGACTGAGCCACCCAGGCACCCCTTGTTAACAGTTTCTACAGAGAAGTTATAACAACTTTATTATTATTATTATTATTATTTTTTAAAGATTTTATTTATTTATTTGACAGAGAGAGACACAGCGAGAGAGGGAACACAAGCAGGGGGAATGGGAGAGGGAGAAGCAGGCTCCCCGCAGAGCAGGGAGCCCGATGCGGGACTCGATCCCAGGACCCCGGGACCATGACCTGAGCCGAAGGCAGTCGCTTAACCAACTGAGCCACCCAGGCGCCCACAACTTTATTATTAATAAGGAAGTAATAGCTAACATTTATTGAGTATTTTCTTTGAAACTTGCATTGTGCTAAGCCCTTTACAAATACAATACGTTACTGAATCATCAAACAACCCTATTAAGTAGGGATTGCTACTCTACTTTCCAGAGAATGTTCAGACAGGTTAAGAAGCTGGTTCAAGGGCAAGGAACATGGAGAGCTAAGTTAGGAACAAAGAGAGAGCTGGGAGGGCAATGACCACATTACAAGTCTGAGTAGATACCCTGGTCACGTTAGTTTTGGAGATCATTTACTCTCTTGATTCGAGACGGAGACACATGATTAAATGTGAATTTTTCTGTGTTTCCTTAGCAGCGTTTTGGCATGTGGCTCATGTCAATCACCATTATTTTATTTTATTTTTTTAAGATTTATTTATTTATTTATTTATTAGAGAGAGAGAGCATGAGAGGGGGGAAGGGCAGAGGGAGAAGCAGACTCCCCGCCTAGCAGGGACCCTGATGCGGGACTCGATCCCGGGACTCCAGGATCATGACCTGAGCCGAAGGCAGTCACTTAACCAAC